>NW_028293078.1:0-554000 GCF_960531495.2 Zeus faber | reverse complement strand
GCGGCGCCGAGAAGGTTGTCCACATACTGCAGGAGGACCCTTCCCTCAGAAAGGACGAAGGGGGCGAGGCTGCGGGCGAGAGCCTCGCAGAAGAGGGTGAGGCTGCAAGTTAAGCCCTGGCAGAGGCGTGTCCAGGTTTGAGGTACAGCGAGGTGGAAGGCGAACCAAAACTGGGAGTCTGGGTGGACTGGGACAGAGAAAAAAGCATTGGAGAGGTCAAAACAGAAAACCAAGTGGATCCCGAAGGGATTTGACTCATGATAGTGTATGGGTTAGGAACATTCGGAGTGGGGGAGTCGATGGCCGCATTAACGGCCTGCAGGTCTTGGACAAAGGGCCACTCGGTGGGTTGCCCTTGAGGTCGGATTTTCTTGACTGGGAATATAGGTGTTTGGATAGGGGAGTCGTCACATGGGCTGATAATTCCTACGTCAAGGAGGGACTCAAAGACGGGGGTGATGCGATCAGCAGCTTCCTGTCGCAATGGATATTGTTTTTGTGACGGGCGGAAAGAGGATTTGGGTTTGATGTGCACCGGGGGACAGTTTTTAATGAGGCCTACGTCGTATTTCCTGGCCGCCCAAAGGGTGGGTCGGACGTGGGCCAGGTAGTTTCGATAGGTAACAGCAAAATGTGGTAGTGTGGCCGAGTGGTCTAAGGCGCTGGATTAAGGCTCCAGGCTCTTCGGGGGCGTGGGTTCAAATCCCACCACTGCCAAGCTTGATTGGGCTCTTCTAGAGTAAAGTACAAGAGCTTCCTCTAACCTAGAATATCAGTCTCTCACACTGCAAGTTCAGATGTCATCAACAAATTTGATTTTCAAATTCCACTTGGGTGGAATTCTCTAAGGTCCTTGTATTTCCCAAGAGAAATTTGACTGTTGTTTAAACATTACAAACCTGTACAGAAGAACTCTGATCAAAGATTCTCAAAGCTTGCGTGTCTATCCAGGGTTTGAACCAGGCCCTCTCACACCCAAAATGAGAATTATTTGTCTAGCCCAACAAAGCACTAGACCCCTAGTTTAACAATGCTGATTAGCAAGCCAGCCAGTGCAGGTATCAAATGATGACCTGTTGCCTTGTCTGTCTCCTCTGTTATTAGAAGCACCAGCTTCACATTTGTCATATTGTCTTTAAATGTATATAGAGTGGCATTAGACACTGTATTTTTGCTCCAGTCTCTACGAATGCCTCGGTTAAGATCTGAATGCTGCCAAACATGGCTTTGGTTAAATCAAGGTTCATTGTAACCTACCATAACAGCAAGTAAATTGGTCTCTATCAGGATATGGTATATGGCCATGAACAAATTCTGTGCCTTCCATCTGGACAATGAACAATGCCCTGGAAGGATACAAATTCACTCTTAGAGCTCATCTGTGATTTGAACCTGGGACCGCTCCACCTCAAAGCGTGAATCACACGCACAGACCAACAAGCTCTTCTTCAGTGAACATACAACTCATGCTCATAACCTTGAATATCAGCCTCTCAAATGATATGGTCAGATGTCATCAACAATTGTGGAATCTCATACAAATTGCACCTAATTTGTAACACTAGACAAAACCTTTTCTGTGCCAAGGAGATTTCATACTCAAATGATCAAATGACATCAACAATGATGATAAACAGCAACTCAATAATGACCTGTCTCCTCTGATATTTGAAGCACCATGCAGGGGAAGCACCAGCTTCAAATTGAGGCATGAGGCACTGTATTTCGGCTCATGTCTCTACGGATGCCTCGGTTCAGATCCAAATGCTGCCAAACATGGCTTTGGCTAAATCAGGGTTCATTGTAACCTACAATAACAGCATGTTAATTGATGTTACATTTGTCCCTAACAGGATATGGCATATGGCCTATCGTGGAGAAAACCCCAGTCTTAGGTTCTTTAAACAAATAGGCAGCACTTGAGGTAAGTTGGATACACGGATAATACTTTTCATTAAGAGAGAACCAGTCTGAGTGAGGTCTGCAGAGTACGCTGAAAACTCTTTGCTTCACAAAGTCATATATTCTTTTCAAAGCATTAACTACTCCTTGTCTTCCAATTTTTCAAAGTTTTCCACCATATGGAGATAATTACATAGGAGCCCTCTCTACCTCTGAGTGAGGTCACAGGTCACTCAAAGTGAGCCCCTCACCCCTCTGGCTTTTCAGAGGCCTTTCCGTTGCGACATGCATTCATGTGACATGCCTTTGCTTATTCTCAGGTGCTGCATCACTTGCTTCACTGCCTTCTGTATGAATGATTATCCATTATCTGAGCTGATCTCTGTTGGAAAACCAAATCTAGGTATTACTGCTGTAGTCATGAACTTTATTACTGTCCCTGCTCCCAACTCTGCTGATGGAACAGCTTCCACCCATATAATGAATCTGTCTGATATCACTAGCATATACCTTTTACCATTACCATACCTTTTTTATCATATCCACATAATCCAGGTCCATCTGGTGTTTGAATATGTCCTAAAGGTGTAGTGATGCCTTTTCGCATGTTAGTTTGGGCCCATACTTCACATTCAGCCAGACGCACGTCTACCATTCATTGTAGACATGAGACCAATATCATCATATGGAGACCAATATCCTTGCTTTTTATTTCTCCTTACCACTTCCCCTCTTGCACAATGGTCAAAACCATATGCCTCAGTAATGAGAAATCCTAGTAATACTGTAGGAGCCACAAACTGTCCATCCTGGGCCCTCCACAGGCCGTCGTCGTCCTTGGCCCCCTCTTTTCATCGACATACTGTGTTCATACACACTCGCCTTCTCCTGCATTCTGATAAGATCATCTAAAATATTAACTTCACTTAAATTTGTAGAGCACCTTTCAAAGAACCCAAGATGGCTTTACAGGAGAGGGACAAGGGGGGGGGGGGAGATTAAGGGAGAGAGGAAGCAAAACAAAACAAAGGAATATCTAAACCAACTAAATAATGGGGAAAGGCCATGGTGAAAAGGTGGGTCTAGAGGGTTGTTTTGAAAGTGTCCAGGGTTGGGGCGTTACGGATTACAGAGGGAGAGGGTTACATAGGGTGGGGGCTGCCACACTGAAACCTCTGTCCCCGGAAGTTTGTAATCTGGTACGGGGGATGGACAGCAGACCCATGTTTGAGGAACGCAAGTTCCGGGATGGATTGTGTTGGTAGAGGAGGTCGGAGAGGTATCTGGGGCCGAGTGCATGAGGGGATTGGTATGTGAGGAGAAGTTTGTAGGAGATGCGGAACTTGACCGGGAGCCAGTGGATGTGGATGAGGGTAGAGGTGATGTGCTGCCAGGGCTTGGTGTGGGTGTCAACCCTGGCAGCTGAGTTCTGCACATACTGGAGCCTGTCCAGGGCTTTGTTGGCAAACCCGGACAGGACTCTGTTACAGTAGTCCAACCGGGAGGTGATGAAAGCGTGGATGAGGATTTCAGCCACGGAGTCTGAGAGTGAGAGATGGAGATGTTTTTGAGGGGATAGAAGGCAGAGTTGGTGATGGATTTGACATATGACTGAAAGGAGAGGGTAGAGTCCAGGATAACACCCAGCTTGTGGAATGTTTTGATGGAATAGCCGCCGACGAGGAGAAGGAGATCTCCACCCTTCTGGAGCAGCGGCTTTGGGGCCACAACAATGAGCTCTGAATTGTTGCTGTTGAGTTGGAGTAAGTTAGTTGTCATCCAGGTTTTTATGGCATGAAGGCAGTTGACCAGAGACTGTGGGGGGAGCAGAGTGGATGGTGAGGTGCTGAGATAAAGCTGTGTATCATCAGCGTAGCAGTGGGAGTTGATACCATGGTAACGAATGATCTGGCCGAGGGGGAGCCGATAGATGGTGAAGAGTGTTGGACCGAGCACAGTGCCTTGAGGGATGCCATGGTTGACGGGGGCATGGGGGGAGGAGGAGCCGTTGATCTTGACAAACTGAGTTATATTTGATAGATATGAGTGAAACCATGACAGAGCTGTTCCAGTGATGCCCAGGAGGTCGGATAGGCGTTTGAGGAGGATTGTGTGGGAAACCATGTCAAAAGCAGCGGAAAGTCCAGGAGGATGAGGATACTGATGTTACTGGTGTCTGCAGCAAGGAGGAGGTTGTTGGTGATCTTGATTCGGGTGGTCTCTGTGCTGTGGTGTGTTCTGTAGGCTGACTGCAGGGGTTCGTAGAGCTCATGGTTGGACAGACGTTGATGGAGCTGGGCGGCCAAAGGAAAGAACTTTAGGAAAGTACCAAAAAGACAAATTAAGCTTAAATGAGGCGACTAAGAAGCGGCGACATAAACGCCAGTGTCCTCTCAGACCGGAAGTCTGAGTCTAAGCTTGGCACCGCCTTGGGTATAATCAGCGGTGCTTGAATTCGTTTTGACTTTTTGAAGCTAGTTTCGCTGCTTCATCTGCCATATTGTTGCCAACGATTATGTAGTCATTGGCTTTCTTTTGTGCCTGACACTTAACAATTGCCACCTGTTTTGGTAACAGCAACGCTGTCATTAGGTCATAAATTTCAGTGTGATGCAGAATGGGTGTGCCATCAGTTTTCTTGAACCCTCTTTGTTTCCATACTGCTCCAAACAGAGGACACACTCCATGTGCATATGCAGAATCAGTTTAAATATTTACTATATGTCCTTCAACTTTTTTGAATGCTGCTGTTCCGCTGGAGGCATGACAAAGTCCTAAAGACTATCGCTGAAGCCATCAGCACTGGACTTGAGTGGGCAAAGCAGTTCCGTCCCTCCAAGAAAACCATCGCTTTTGTCAGAGCTGGGGAGCAGGCAACACCTGCCAGAAGAACACCTGCAGGCATCCTGGCCCCCGCAAGAGACTGGCAGGTGGCAGGTGGCCGGCTGGGTCACCTGGATTAGGGTGTATGATTATGAAAGACCCGAAACACCCAATGATTCCAGGAACATCACTGTCCAGAGCCATCAGCAGATGAATTTATATATAAATAAATGTATGATTATTGAAAAGGCAATTATCATCATCTGACATGAAAGTATGTTAAATGTGACATCAAGGTTTCCACTTACTGTGCTCAACATTGAATTTTGACGGTGATAAGCTCAGCATTTCCCTCTCCAAATCCGGGTCATCCTCCATTACTGTAAGACAACATATTATAGATTTTTAATAATGGGCCATGGTGAAACAATGTAATTCAAAGAGTAATACAACTTAATGCACATTATGAGAAAATGTCACAAATTACTCACGTAAGGGGTCAGCAGAGGTCAGACGCTGGTGTAGAGAGAGACCTGTTTTCGCTCAACAGATACTCCTGCGGACGCTTAATCTTTGTACCTGAAGCACACCTTTTCCCCATGATGAATGCTGCATACCCATCAGCCCTCCTGTCCCACACTTCCTTCCAGGTGTCCTTCGCTCTGACACCAAAGCCAAAAAGGTTGTTTTCTTCTGACACAAGTGGCGGAGCAATGGACCTCTCAGCTTCATATTTAAGAAGAGACCTTATCTCCTCGAAACTGAGTGCATAATGCTGAAATGATATAAGACTGTCCTTGCTGGGCCCTTCAGCCATAAAGACTCCAGTTTCTCTCTCCTTCTGGGCACTCTTGATCAGGTACACTGTGTACTCTACCTCATTTTCAAGAAGCCACCTGAAGGATTTGCCCTTATATTTCCAAAACTGGAGAATATACTCCCTGAGCACTTCACTCCGGTCAGTATAGTCCCCTCCCTGTTGAAAACCACAGTCCATGCATTCTTTATGACCACATCCTCTTTGACCGGTGCTGACCTGTCTTGTAAGGAGGGGTAATTTTTTATTTTTCTTCTCTGAGGGATCCCGCTGCAGAAAGCCCAAGAGCCCCGTTTGGAAGAAAACTTTCACCTTCCCAGGGAAGATTACACGTTGTTTTTGCGACATGTTGATCACTTCTGTACAAACAACAACAACAACAAATGATACAACTACTATGCCGAGCAAAAAAGAGAAGTCATTCAGCTTTGTGACATGTAACAACGTCTGATGCTAAAGTAAGATGTGGTAGTTAGTACAGGGAGCCAGTAAGGTCCAAGTTAACTGCATGACTGCTTCGTTGAAAATGCCACTGTTGCGTGAATGCTGGCGCAAAGTAGACATTAAAGGAGGACATATACTTAAAGAGCTTGTCAAATGTGGCATTTGAACGCATCCTTCCATCAGAGACTCCAACCTCAACCCAGCGCCTTAGAATGCTTAGCCATCCTGTTGGCAAAGGGCTAAGGTAAGCATTCCATCATTAACAATATCAAGAGGACGTCACATTCTACACTACACATTCAAATTAACTGGACGGATACCATTAAAGTGGAAATCCCAGGTCCAACTTCCGGTGCGCTGCACGGCTGCGAACCGCGTCCTAGCTTTGAGCCCGTCAAAGTTTTTAACTTTGTGTGTAATATGTGTAAATCGGGTCCGAGTCTACCGTGTCCGTCTAATTATGTCGATCGTCGTTTGTGGATGGGTGTGAATGGGAAGACGAGCCACCTGTGTATTAAACTGTCTCTGTGGCTTGTTGCCACGGCCTAGGAGGGCATTGTACAACACGGCCGAATCATGGACATGAAGGAGCGAATAGTAACTGGGATCGTACCTCGACACAGCTTGCACTACCGTCGGGATGTTCTGATCGCCTTGCGCCACAAACCATCGCCTTTGCTCCCGAAGATCTTGGATTGTATTCCTCCGGAGCTACGAAGGTCTTCTAGGCGGAAACAAGGAAGGAGAGGGGGAGTTCGTAACAGGCTGCGGCGTAGATCTACCAGACCGCCGTTACCCTCCATCATTTATTACAATGTTCGCTCCTTGAACAATAAGATCGACGAAGTCCGAACCTACACAAGGTACTGTGCCGAATTCCGTGAAGCATCGATTCTATGTTTTACCGAGAGTTGGCTTCAATCCAACATGCCAGACTCTCTGTTCGAGATAAACGGGTTCACCCTGACCCGGCTGGACAGAGATGATAACTCGGGGAAATGTAAGGGCGGAGGAATCTGTATTTATATCAACGACCTCTGGTGCTGTCAGTTCACCGTTAAAGAGACTGTCTGCGATTTCAACGTTGAGCTGCTCCGTCTGACTTTAAGACCTTTCTATCTTCTGCGAGAATTCGGATCAGTACTGTTGTGCGCGGTGTATGTGCCACCGGGTGGCAAGGCTGCGCTTTCTGCCGCCACCATCGCGGACTCGGTCCACAAAATGCAACAGAAACATCCAGACGCTCCTGCAATTGTGCTGGGGGACCTCAATCACTGCAGTCTGGACAGTCTATTGCCTGGCTTTTGCCAAGTAGTCAAAAATGGAACAAGAAAAAATAAAATACTCGATAAATGCTATGTGAATGTTAGCAATGCCTTTGCATCTAGAATTAGACCACCTCTCGCCAACTCTGACCACAATGTTGTGTATTTAATGCCAACATATAAATCAAAATTTAAAAGCAGTAAACCGGTGGTGAGGTAAATAAGGGACTGGTCCTTTGAAGCCAAAGAGAAGCTTAAAGCTTGCTTTGATTTGACCGACTGGTCTCTGTTCCACAACCCATGCTCCTTAGATGAAACTGCCATGGTTACTAATGACTACATTAATTTCTCTCTTCAATCTGTCATCCCCTCTAAGAGAATTAAGATTTATCCAAACAATAAAAGTTTGTGTCCAAAGACATCAAGAACATAATCATTTCAAAGAAAAGGGCGTTTAAAAACAAGGATGTCTTCAATTGCAAACAGTTGGAGAGGGAGTTGAAAAACAAGCTTAGAGAAGCCAAGGTAGCACATAGACACAAATTGGATGAGACTTTTAGAGAGAAAAACCCTAAAAGACTCTGGGATAACATGAAAAAGATGACAGGTTTGTCCTCGTCCAACAAAACTATCGTGTCAGGTAATGAATTTATGCTTGCAAATGACTTAAATTCTTTCTTTTGCCGTTTTGAATCTGATGGTCACGTTGAGAGATGCACTGATTTGGTTAGGCCTATCACACCCACTGACGCTGAACTGGTCACCATACCAGAGGAAGAAGTCAGGAGCACATTCCTTCGCAACAACCCCAGGAAAGCCCTTGGACCCGACCACAGCAGTGCCCTTATTTTAAAATCGTTTGCATGGGAATTAGCCCCTGTGTGGCAACCAATTTTTCAGCTGTCAGTTAACACACACTACATCCCTCAAGCTTGGAAAACTTCACAAATTAAGCCCCTCCCTAAAAAACAATGCCCAAAGGAACACAACGATTATAGACCAATAGCCCTCACATCAGTCATTATGAAATCTCTGGAAAAAATCTTGGTCCAGCGTCTTAACAGAGCCCTACTGAATCACCAAGATCGCTTTCAATTTGCGTATAAGCAAGGGCGCAGCACAGAAGATGCAGTGGCCACACTGGTGCATCTAGTCTCCAAACATCTGGACTCCCCCAAAACATATGTTAGGGCTCTCTTTCTTGATTTTTCAGCAGCATTCTCTACAATTCAGCCAGACATACTGATAGAAAAAATGATTCAGCTTCAGATCAACCCCCGTCTTATACTTTGGTACTTCTCCTTTCTTACAAATAGGATCCAGCTGGTCAAGGTAAACAATACACTGTCATTTCCCAGGATAACAAACGTAGGAGTGCCTCAGGGGTGCATTAGCTCACCTGTGTTGTTTACATTCTACACATCAGACTGCACCTCTTCGGTACCAAACCAGTCTGTTAAAATACTCAGATGACTCCACCATATTGACTATGTTGTAAAGTACTGATGATCCCACTCTGTATCAGAGAAATGTTGATTGGTTTGTGGAATGGTGTGACAAGAACGCCCTTATTATTAACTCAGTAAAAACAGAGGAAATCATTTTTGGTAAGCCCCCAACCTTCCCACCCCCCAAAGTGATGATCCACAATGTTGACATTAATCAAGTCTCTGCATATAAATACTAAGGTGTCATGATGGAGTCAAGCTCTAGTGCTGAGGTTGCTGTGTTGTGTATAATGCTCTGTTTATGTAATCTAGTATTGTAGTATTGCAACTTAGGACTACTGGTTTGACTCTGCACATTTCACTGCTATTTGCTGATCTGCCAACAAGCTTGTGTTCCAGACACACCCCCTATTCAGGTAAGTCCTCTCTTATGTGGGCGTGCTCTTAGCCAGGTGCAACCCTAATCACATGAGCAGCTGTATTCTATCACCTATTTATGGTCCTACCCTTGAAGCGTTAGCTTCAAGCGTTGACCCATTTGTAGTCACTCTCGTGTGGAGACGCTCTGTGTAAAGACACATGTCTACCTCTGCACGTCAAATAGAAGTGCATTACTGCCTAAATCTGGGCATTTATCGGATGCCTCGGTTAAGATCCAAATACTGCCAAACATGGCTTTGGTTAAATCAAGGTTCATTGTAACCTACCATAACCGCAAGAAAGTTGGTGTTACATTTGTCTCTATCAGGATATGGTATATGGCCATGAACAAATTCTGTGCCATCCATCTGGACAATGAACACTGCCTAGGAAGGATACAAATTCACTCTTCGAGCTCATCTGTGATTTGAACCGGGGACAGCTCCACCTCACAGCATGGATCACACACAGAGACCAACATGCCTCAAATATCATTCATGCGATTAAGAGGGCAAGTGTAGCTAACAATGACGACATGTCTCCTCTGTTATTACCTGGATGACGCGGTCTCCCAGGTACTGCACACCACGCTCACGCACCTGGATGGCCAGAAGGGGGCCTATGTGAGAATGCTGTTCATTGATTATAGTTCAGCTTTCAACACCATAGTTCCCACCAGACTGGCTGTCAAGTTGTTGGAGCTAGGATTGAATGCTCCGCTGTGCACCTGGATCCTGGACTTCCTCACAGGCCGCCCCCAGGTGGTCAAGGTGGGGAAGTACATGTCAAGCTCCCTCACCCTGAATACAGGATCCCCCCAGGGCTGCGTCCTCAGCCCCCTACTGTACTCCCTGTACACACATGACTGTGTGGCCAGGTCCAGCTCCAACACCATCATCAAGTTTGCTGACGACACCGTGGTCGTGGGCCTGATCACCGACTGCGATGAGAAGGCCTACCGCGAGGAGGTGGCTGACCTGTCACTCTGGTGCCAGGACAACAGCCTACACCTGAACGTCAGCAAAACCAAGGAGCTGATTGTGGACTTTAGGCGTGGATCACAATCGAGGACGCACGCGCCCTTGTGGATTAATGGGACTTCTGTCGATAGGGTGAGCAGCTTCAGATATCTGGGAGTCCACATCACAGAGGACTTAACATGGACTGTTCACACAGACACTCTGGTGAGAAAGGCGAGGCAGCGTCTCTACCACCTCAGGCAGCTGAGGAAATTCCGGGTCTCGGTGAGGATCCTCAAGTCCTTCTACTCTGGAGCAGTGGAGAGCATCCTGACAGGCAACATCACTGCCTGGTTTGGGAACTGTACTGCCCAGGACAGGCGGGCCCTGCAGAGGGTGGTGCGTTCAGCTGAACGTACCACTGGAACTACCCTCCCCCCCTTGCAGGAGTTATACACCAGGAGGTGTAGTAGCAGAGCCCGTAGGATCATGAAGGATCCTCATCACCCCAACAACGGACTGTTTCAGCTGCTGCGGTCAGGCAAGCGCCTCCGCAGTCACGCAGCGAGAACAGAGAGACTGAGACGGAGATTCTTCCCTCAAGCCATCAGAACTGTCAACGCTGACCTCACCAGGGCCCTAACCGAGCCATGCACTAGGCTCCACTACCTACTGTACTGTATGTAGCATACTGTACCGCATACTGTATCACTGTTCAGGGTTGTTCGTGATGCCGTATTGCTGCGCCGTACTGTTGTATACTGTGTTGTATTATCCCAAACACTATCTCACACTATTCACATTCACATGCCACTTTAATTCACATGCCACTTTAAATGCACATATCTGTATATACATAGCCATATTCCTTCAACCTATTCCATTTTATTTCAATTTATTTTTTATTGTATTTTATTCTATATATTTTTTATCTTATTCTATAAGTATTCCACTTACTGTATTACGTTTTAGGAGTCAGTTAGTCGGTCTATTAGAAAGGAATTTTCTACTTTTTAATTTATTTTATTTTTGTACTTTTTCCTAGGACTTATTGTGTGCTATCACCGGGTGCGTTGCATTACATTTCACTGCATATATGTATGGAAGTATGTATATGTATGTGACAAATAAAAATCTTGAATCTTGAATCTTGAATCTTATTAGAAGCATCATGGAATTTAAGCAACAGCTTAACAATTGTGAAATTAAGTTTCCAGATATTGATAATGGGGCCAAATGGTTCAAGGCAATGGATTTAGGCTCCAGTGGTTAAAATCGCATGGTTCAAAATGCAATGCATGTCTTTGATCAAATAAGATTCCCAGCCCATCAACACACTTGTGACCTAGTTTAACATTGCAAGCCAATACAGCTAAGAGCCCATTGTAACCTAGCATAGCTTGAAGTAGACTGAGGAGTTGAGAAGAACACTGTAGGCATACTTGATAACCTGCAGAATGTTTGAAGTTTTTACAAAATCCATCAGCAAGGAGACAATTTTAGTCTTTGGGCTCATCCAGATTCGGACCCTGGACCTCTCGCACCCAAAGCAAGAATCATTCTGCTGGATGACCGAGCAGTGGAAGCCTTAAATGTGTACATGTGAGTTCCAACTGAGCCAAGAAAGATTTTGCTAAAGCCTTATTAGATTGGTATAAAGTATATATAGTTATGCATGATATCTTGAACTCTGCTCTCCAGTGACAGTTCATCTTGCTTATTTTAACCTCCAAAACTGCTCAATTGTGGTAGTGTGGCCGAGTGGTCTAAGGCGCAGGATTTAGGCTCCAGTCTCTTTGGGGGCGTGGGTTCAAATCCCACCACTGCCAAGATTGACAGTGCTGTTCTTAAGTTAACATACAACTGCTGCTTCAAACCTGCAACACAGGTTTCTCAAATTACAAGTTCAGAGGATCAAAAATGCTTGTGTCTCATACAAATTCCACTTAAATTCAATTACTACACCAAACCTGTTCTCTGACAAGGGGAGATCATACTCAAACAGCAATAAAATACTTTTAATTTCCTTTAACCCAATTATAGCTATATGGGCAATCCTTGTATTTCACAAAATAAATGTTACTGTTGTTGTTTGAACAATACAAACCTGTTGTCGTGGTAATTTCTGTAATAAAGGATCGTGAACCAATTCTTTGTTAGGTGTATAATTATTTTAGAGGAACAGAGTTAGTCTTTGCAATGAGAGGAGAGGGAGAGAGCGAATCGCAGGACGCAGCCTGTAGTCGAGCTCACCTGTCCTGCCGGATACAGGAAGTACGTGTGTACGTATATATGTGGTGAGATGTTTGAGACCGTTGGGGTGGGGTGATGCACTACCCCGTCTGTTGATGACCATGAAGTCCTTGTAAGGATCTTTCTTCGACTATGTGTTTTAGTGTGTTGTTTTAGTCTGCTAGTGGGTCACAGGTTTTCCTTGTTGTGGGAATAACGCGTCCTTGCCTAGAGTGCATGCTGTTCAGATAGTGTTTGGCAAACATGTTATTGTAGAAGCGGAAAAGGAGGATTTTGCCTGTACATATCCCTCCTTTTGTTTATATTTAAACATCAGTACAAAATAAAATCATCTCAAAAACAGCAAAAAATGAACACACTCAAAATGAGCAAAAACAGCAAAGTATTAACACATTCAAAAAATTAGAGGAAAACAGCAAAGTATTAGCAATCACAAAATAAGCAGATAATCGACAGATATATAGAAAACCTCCGTCGGCGAACCAGAGAACATCCAGGGACTCACACCCCAAGGTTTAAGAGAACCCATCATAAAGGGAAGAGGGACGGAGGTCTCTAGCCAACTGTGGAAAAGTCGTCGTCTGAGTCGAAGTCTGGGAGGGATAGGGGAAAGGGATCGTCGAGGGAGGCAGAGTAACGGACGAAAGCGGAAGAAACAAGTTTAGTGACGGCCGAACGAGCGTGGGGAACAATACACCATGATAAAACCAAAAGGAGGCGTAAGCCGACCACGACAATGGTGCCAGCACGAAGGAGCCACAGGCACCAGCCGCCATCTGTGAGCCAGGACTACCAGTCCCATCCCGAGGGGGGAGGGACGTCGTCAGCCTTCATATCTGCGAGAAGGGAGTTAAGCTGTGTAATCGTATGGGAGATATTGCCGGCTGCATCTGGAATGTAGGTGCAGCACGAATCGCCGATAACATGACAGAGGCCGCCACTGGAAGCTAGGATGATGTTGAGGGCGGCTTGGTGTTCTAGTAGCATATTAGGCATGGCTCTCATAAAGGGAGTGAGAGCGGAGAAGCCGTCAGTGACAAGTGCGGTGAGGTTCTCTAAACGCATGTCGAGATTGTCGATGTTGTGGGCGTTATTGACTGCACCCCACCAAGGGAGGACTCCGGATAAGTATTTTGTGGCGCCTGACGTGAGTTCTCGTCTGGCGATATGGTGGCCGTTGGTGGTAGCAACCGGCTCAAGTAGCGCGCCAGCTCGGGAGAGGAAGGTGGTACCGTTATGGGCACGTAACGCCTGATTAGAGTACAGCAAACACGGGGAAGGTAGATTAGGCCTAGCGAGCCACTATGGGAGAAATTTACTAGTACATTTAAAAGAAATATGTTCATTATATTCTACCATTAAATAAGAAAGAGCATTCGTTATCTTGCCCATATGCTATATGAATGAAGTAAGTGTGTGTGAGACAGGGGTCAGCAAAGACATGAATAAGTGCTTTGTTGACTGTGGGCCATATGACATGGGAAGGTGTGTGAATGCAAACATCCCCTCATAAAATGTGGCCTGGACTAGTGTCGGGAGGTTTGTTGTTGTAACTGATGTCAAAAAATGCAGACAAATGGCTTCTTTGCACTATTGACCATATAGGAGGAAGGAAGGGATCCTAATTGAGTAAACAGATTTACATTCTCGACCAACAGAAAGAGGTTAAAAGGAGGAGTCCATGAGCGGCTCGGGAGTTCTTTGCCAAACCAACTCAGATTCTGTTGTGACTTCTTGCAAGTTATAATACAGTCTTGTATCTTCAGACCTCGACTCTCTCGAACTTCTCTTCTTCAGTTTAATTGTTAGATGCAGTTTTTTCCACTACATATTTGGCGTTGTCGGCAGGATTGAAGAACAGGGACCCGCCGGCTGCTGGGCTGTGGGTCGGGGACCGGCAAGGGTCACACAAAAACGGGTGGCCACCCAACTTGAAAAGGTAAGCATTGTTCTTACCTATTAGTTTAGTAAATTTGTGTGATCATTGTCTGCCCGATTCTCACGCCCGGTGGTAGGTATTGTGTCTCTCCAAAAAGAACCAAAAGCATATATGTAAAGAAGGAGGAAAGAGAAAGAGAGTGGCTTGGAATGAAGTTGACGCATGTATGCACACACAACGCTCTGTGATTTATACACATTGTAGCAGAGTGTGGAAACGGTCCTGTATAGATCTCTTTTTTTTTTGGTAAGCAGGATAGAGACGTCCTGTATAAGATCTATTTTTGGTAAGCAGGGTAGAGACTGCCTGTATTGATCTCTTTTATTTCTGGTAAGCAGGTTAGTGACGTCTTGTATAAGATCTATTTTTGGTAAGCAGGGTAGAGACGGCCTTTATAGATCTCTTTTATTTCTGGTAAGCAGGTTAGAGACGTCCTGTACAAGATCTATTTTTGGTAAGCAGGGTAGAGTGCTCAGAGGCTTATCACTCATGTGTTTATCTATAATAAGTTTTGTTTTTCCTGTATAAGATCTATTTTTGGTAAGCAGGGTAGAGACGGCCTGTATAGCTCTCTTTAATTTTGTCTGCGGGTAATCATATAGAAAGTCCATTAAAAGCATAGGGACAGTGCTTAGAGGCTTATCACTCATGTGATTATCTATTTTAAGTTTGTTTTGAAGTTTAAAAATCAGGGGTACTCCCTCTGACGAGAGGGCCCAGTTGGTCGAAAGAGTTATTTTGTGTTGTTTTGTGTTAGTTAGGAGCTTTGTTATGTGTTGGTAAATCTGGGAACCCGCCTTTCAAGAGAGAAAGGGTCTGCATAGTCAGAGAATTGTGTTTGTCTTCGTCTATTGTAGTTCATTAGCTGAGAGAAGGAGTTCTAGAAGTAATAGATAGAGATATAGGTGAAGATAAGGTATTGTAATTAACAACTAATATAAAATACATTTCTAATAATAGGGCCGAGAAGAGTGGCTTGGGGAGCCTGTAGAGAGCAGGGGTTAGAAAGGAGGAGAGGAGACAAGAGAAAAGGTGGGGGTCGAGGAGC
The DNA here is from genome assembly GCF_960531495.2 of Zeus faber. Lineage (NCBI taxonomy): Eukaryota > Metazoa > Chordata > Actinopteri > Zeiformes > Zeidae > Zeus > Zeus faber. Next base: position 538,682 of record NW_028293078.1, on the reverse strand, counting down.
TCCGGGGGAGCCGCAAGTCAGAAAAGAAAAAAAAGGGAGTGGAGCAGCTTTACATTCACTTGGAGAAGACAGAGGAAAAGGCGTGAACATAAACTGTAGTGAATAATAATAAAGTAAAACTAGATAATTAATAGTTACATACATTATTAAGTATCATGGCACCTACAGCCGTGGAAATATTGACTAAAAAAAACCCTTTAAATAAAGAGGAGATATAAAAATCTCAGCCAAATGGGGTAAGAGGACTGCCAAATTGGGAACAAAGTGGCCAGAGGGAGGAACATTTGATGCAACGGTGTGTGAAGAAATGGAGGTGATGATGAAGAATCACAAAATAAATAAAACTGGGAAAAAAGCAATTGAGAAAAGAGAAAGAGAGAGGATAATATTAGCAATGTTCCAAAAAGAAGGTACAAAGTGGAGGCAGAGAGAAAGAACAGCTAGGGAAATGTTGAGTGGAGTTGAGGAAGTTGAAAAGGTTCAGCCACCTCCATATAACACAGGACAGTACCCAATGATAACAGGTACGGTGGAGGTTAAAGGGGAGGTTAAGCTGGACAAAGAGAGGGATAAGGCTTGTAGAACACAGAGAGGGAGAGGACAACCCTTACAGATGGACTGTTATAAAGGCCTTAGAAGGACAGCAAACGAGTGGAGTAGTGATAGCGGAAGTGATAGTGATGGAGATGAGGTGGTTAATAGAGGAAGAAGGTTAAAAGATAGCCAGATGGAGATGACAGCAGAGTGCAGCCATGAGGGAGAGAGCTTCAGTGGGACACCAGGGAAAGAAAGGGAGGGGGCCGAGCCCAGCAGCAGTATATCAGTGCAAGTTCCCCTAGTGTTCGACTTGCAAGAGGAACTTAGGAGATCACAAAGGAAGAAAATAGCAGCTAAGACTTATTCAGAAATATATCCTATCCTGGTAAAAGGACAACAAGCCCAATATATCCCATGGGGGTCCCAAGATTTAGAAGGATTGGTAAAAAAGTTACCTAATATTAACAAAGGGGCTGCAAAGTGGATAGGGATGTTTGAGGAAAACACCATAGGGAATATAATGGCGGTGGATGATCTGAAAGCTTTGTTGGCCAGAGTGTTGGGGATCGAGAAGATGAAGAGCGTACTAACAAACGGGGGTTTGAGCCAACTGTTGGACGAGGCCTCTGATGGAACCACATTTGAGGCTTATAGACAAAGAACTTGGACAGCACTCAGATGCGAGCACCCAGTCTGTATTGACCACAAGATCCTGAGGGGTCACACAATAGGCGACACAGAGAACCCTGCAACATTCCTGCAGAACCAAGTTAGGAGGTGGCAATTGGCGACGGAGAAAGATCCAGAAAATGATGGATTGATCTCGATGCTGTTCAGAAATGCCATAATAGAAGCATTGCCTGGCCTGGTCAAAAGCAAGCTAGGAGATGTGGTGGGACTGACCTCATCGATGCCCCATAAAGAGTTCAGCGATCATCTGGTCCACGCAGTGGAGAGATATCGACAAAACGAACAGAAGATTCAAGAACAAAGCAAAGACGTGCAGAGAAAGCTGACTCAGCTTCAGATAGAAGAACTCACGAAGAAAGAAAAGAAAAAGCAGGCGGTTGTTGTGAAACCAGATGTTGCAACAATGCAAAACGTCCAACAGGCCCCGCCACAGATCCAACCTCTTCAACAGACACTACCCCCCCCGGCACGACAGCCTCAGAGCCAAGGGTCACTCACCCCACCTGTGGTTAATGTTTATACGCAGAATAGTGGAAATCCGAGGGGTGGAAACACACAGAACCAGTATAGGGGACAGCGAGAAAATCCAAGGTATGCTCAGCAGCAGGGACAGTCTAGTTACACCATGGGACGGGGGCCCCCGAGACAGTACAGAGGGCCTATAGTATGTTGGGGATGTAACCAGGAAGGACATACAAGAAACGAGTGTTTAACCAACCCTTCCTCACCAAGACAACAGCAGGGACAGCAGTGGCAAGGTCAGCAAGGTCAAGGAACAGGTCAGTGGAGACAGACAGGACCGTTTATGGGTCAAGGGTACTAGGGGTGCCCAGAGAATCCTCAGGGGGAGGGTCAGCATGTAGCAATTACGAAACATGCTGAAGCGGAACCAACACTGCAGGTTCTGATAAATGATAGAGGCACACCAATGATGGTTGATACTGGAGCTACTTACACATGTCTAAGTAAAAAAGATGCCTCTCATCTCCCCATGGCAGGAAAATTTGCCAAAACTGTAGGATTTTCGGGACAAACGCAGTTAACACCCATGACAGCTCCAGTGACATTAAAGCTACACGAACGTGTAGCTACGATACCCATCTTGGTTTCAGACACCACACCGGTCAATTTATTAGGAAGAGATGCACTATGTAAATTAGGAATACAAATATTATGCACACCACAAGGCATACTAATTGAATCAACAGGGATAGCACCTCAAATGGTGGTATCAAAACCAGACACTGCAAATATTTACTGGATAGGTGATATCCACGAGCAAGTCAGCAAAACAGTGGACAAATGGGGAAAATACTTAGAGCTCAAATTCCCCAAGCAAGAGCATCAAGGATAGGATATCATTGCACCCTGATATATGATCCACAGCAGGACCCGCAATTGGAAAAAGAATGGCAAACGAAAGCCGCAGGAAAAAAAGTGGCAATTGAATCGCAACACATAGTAATTGGACCACAAGGTGCTGCTATGACGGCACAAGATGCGGATCAGTCGACAGCAATCAAAGATTGGTTCACAGACACTGACAGAGCACCTCACATTACCCTACTGATAAACAAGGGTTTCGAAGCTAAACACCTGGGGGCAATGATGTCCTATAAAAACAACTTGAATGGGAGGAAACGGATAACAAATTAATTCTCCAGTCATGTTGTAAAAAATATTTGAAGTTATTGTGCTATACACACATAACAGGCGTTCTACAGGAAGTGGAAGTGATTCAAAAACAACAGGAACCACTAACAGCCGGACAACTACTCAGGGACAGACAGATGGAGTTGAGGACAGAAATGGAAGAGACGATACCTGGACAGGTATGGTCACAATCTGACACCGATGTAGGTTTAGTGCATTCAGCTAACGCGGTAAAAATCCAAACCAAACCAAACGTTCAACTGCCATGGCGAAAACAATATTATATGAAACCCGAGGCAGAGGCAGGCATAGCTCCCACCATAGAAGGACTAATAAAGGCAGGTGTTATATTAGAGACAAAAAGTAACTGTAACACTCCTTTGCTTCCTGTGCTAAAAGCAGATAAACAAAAATGGCGGTTGGTGCATGATTTGCGAGCTGTCAATGACGTTGTTGAGGACATGCAGGCTGAAGTTCCAAATCCACACACGATGCTGACCAACGTTCCTCCTGATGCCAAGTATTTCACAGTGATTGATTTATGTGGTGCATTTTTCAGTGTACCTCTTGCAGAAGAAAGCAGACATTTGTTCGCATTTACGTATAAAGGTAAACAATACACTTATACAAGAATGCCACAGGGGTTTAAACATTCTCCACATTTGTTTAATCAGGTGTTGAAAAGTGATTTGAACGAACTGGTACTACATGGTACACTGATACAGTATGTGGACGATCTCCTGATCTGTTCTCCTACATTGGAACAGTGTCATGAGGACTCCATGGCTGTATTAACACGATTGGCAATAGGGGGGCACAAGCTGTCCAGGAAAAATTACAATACTGCCAGACAGATTTTGAATACTTGGGGAGGCTGATAGCACACCAAACTAAAGCCATAGCACCCAATCAGCTTGAGGGGATTAGCAAAGCACCTAAACCAGACACGGTACGACAAATGATGACATTTCTGGGGATGACAGGGTTTAGTTCAGATTGGATAGAGGACTATGCCCTTAAAACTGCACCATTAAGAGCAATAATGAAGAACGTAGGAACAACTAACCTTCAAGCTAAACTTATGTGGGATGCAGATGCATTGGCAGCGTTTGAAAGCATCAAACGAGAACTTCAGGGAGCAAGTGTATTGGCAACTCCAGACTATATAAAACCATTTCTATTGTATGCAGCAAATAGGAGTCAGGGGTACGCATCAGCAATACTAATGCAAGAATCCTGCAGTGGGAGGCGAAATCAACCCATAGCATATTATAGCTCAAAATTAGATACAGTAGCACAAGGCTACCCACCCTGTTATCAGGGATTAGCTGCAGTACAGTATGCTTATGACAAAGCTTCGTCCATCACGATGGGATATCCGGTAACTTTTTTTACACACCATGAAGTTACTGAACTGATTGAACAGGGGAAATTTGTGTTGACAAATGCGAGGTTGTTGGAATATTTGACCTTGCTTACATTCCCCTATGTTACCATCAGAAGGTGTTCAACGGTGAACCCGGCAGAAAAAATTCTGCATGATTTTGAAGGGACGTCACACGACTGTGTGACTGATTCTCTGAAGTTTACCAAGTGATTGCCTGATTTGTTGTCAACACCACTAATTGGGGCTGAGGAGGAGTTGTTTGTAGATGGTTCGTGCTACAGAGATCATTTGGGTAACCATGCAGGATTTGCAGTAGTACGACAAAACCCGGATAGAACTTTCGCTGTCATTCAAAGTTCTTATTGTAAACAACCATGTTCAACACAGGTGGCTGAATTGAAAGCTCTAACAGCTGCCTGCCGGGAAGGGGCAGATAAAATTGTGAACATATATACTGATTCTGCATATGCACATGGTGTGTGTCATCTGTTCGGAGCAGTATGGAAAATGAGGGGTTTTAAGAAGACTGATGGGTCCCCCATAATGCATTGTGATCAGATTGTGGAACTGATGTTGGCATTGTTGCTACCTAAGCAAGTGGCGATAATCAAATGTCAGGCACACAAGAAAGGAAATGACTATGTCACAAAAGGTAACAGTGCTGCAGATGAGGCGGCCAAGAGAGCCTGTAACAGTTGTGTTTTGATTCAGGCAGTGTTGACTATGCCTGTGGCTTCACCTACTGAAGATGATGTTGTCCGCATGCAAGAGAAGGCTGGTGTCTATGAGCAAAACATGTGGCTAAAGAGGGGTGCGGTGCGCACTCCGACTGGTTTATGGAGAATTCATGACGGGATGTTAGTGGCACCGACCACGTTGTTTAGATTGCTTATCACTAATGCGCATGGTTTTGACCATTGCGCAAGGGGGGAAGTAGTAAGGAGAATCAGAAAACAAGGTTTTTGGTCACCATACTTGCAAACAATGGTTGAAAATCAGCTCAATGAATGTGAAGTATGTGCGAAAAATAATGTAAGAAAAACAATCACCACCCCATTGGGACACATTCCTACACCAGAGGGACCATTTAGACATCTAGTCTTAGACTATGTGGACATGATCAAAAAAGTAAATGGGAAGAGATACATGCTTGTAGTCATATACAGATTTAGCAGATGGGTGGAGGCAGTCCCATCAAAAGATCAGAGTGCGGCTACAGTAATCAAATTTTTGACCAGAGAGGTCATGCCAAGGTTTGGAATTCCAACAGAAATAAGCTCAGACAACGGCTCTGTGTTTATCCAAAAAACTGTTAAACAAGTAATACAGCAATTACATGTCAAACAAAGATTGGGTTGTGTGTATCACCCTCAATCACAAGGAATGGTGGAAAGAGTGAATGGAACAATTAAGACAAAAATTAACAAAATTTGTGCAAGTGCTAAATTGAACTGGGTAGATGCACTCCCATTAGCACTAATAAGTTATCGCATGCAAACTAACAGAATGACACATTTAACTCCGCACGAAATGCTCACGGGTCGACCCATGCCTGCACCTAACCTCAGAGGACCCCATAAGGGTCCTCCACTGGAACAATTGCAATTAGAAATTAGAGAATATATCAAGCAACTAACTGGCATACATAAGCATATATTCCAACAGGAGAAGAACCGAGTACCAGAACCAGAAGACGACCCACCAAGGGGGGTGGAACCAGGCGACCAGGTGTACCTAAGGGTGTTCCGGAGAAGGTGGAACGAGCCCAGGAGAGAAGGACCATACAAAGTCACCAATGCAACCCCAACTGCCATCCAGGTGGAAGGGAGTTCCACCTGGTACCACCTCAACCACTGCACGAAAGCTGCGCAACCCAGGACGAGGGAAGAGAGTGGGGAGGAGTTGGATGCAGACGCACCCGATACTGACCCACCACCCCAAGACCAGACCTAGCCCAGCCAGGATGATGATGATGTTGAAGCTGATGAAGGTGTTCCTGATCCTCTACGGCTTTGGGCAGACCCCAGTGGCCCAAGGACGGATTCAGAGGAAGGATGAAATCACACTAACAGAGCAGATCTGGAACAACCAGGAATCAGATGGTAACAACAGAGAAAACATGACAGTGTTGCAGGAAAGGCTAGCCCCGAGGTATTCAGAAATAGTAAATAGTGTAAGTAAAAAGAGGTCAGAGAGAGAAGCCTTACATATTGAAACACCACCACAAGAAGTAAAATTTGACAATGAACAAATTATCTTAAGTGTTATGGCAGATGGAGAACGTCAATGTGCGGTAATGATGCTCAAGAAGTTCAAACCAATTATCTGGGGACAAGAACAATGCAAAATACGTATTTCAAAGACTCATGCATACTGGTGTTTTACAGTCGAACCTACAAATCAATGGAACTATGAGATAAACCACTACAGATTAGAAATTACGAAACTGCAGATTCCAAATATACGTGAAGATACAAAAATATTTTCCTTATTAAGATGAAATGCCTCTTGCATAATACAAGAGAATAATGATATGACCAAGGCAAATAAAATATTAACTATGGATTCGGACATAATTAATAATAATACTGATATAACAAGCGTCACCGTAAAGGGTAGTGTGATAACAACAGATGATGCCGTATCCATTTTTCAGACGGAAGGGACAATCACCACAATAGCTCCAAGAGAAAATGTTTTAAGCACAGAGGCGACAGCAATAGAGGATGGCCATCCTGAAAAAAGATCAAATAAAACAACAAGAGCCATAAAACAGGATATATCTGTTAAACAAGATACATCTGATCACTTCAAATGAAAAATGAAAGTATTAACTGTAGACCGGTTGTATGATCAAGCAATAGGAAATAGCTGGTACAAATGGGAAAATGGGGAACAATATTGGCTCAAATAGGATTAGTTCTTTTGATTGTATTCACAATGATGGGATTGATTTTTTGTTGTTGTATTCCAATACTAAGGTCCATGATAGAATCTAGGCTAAACAAGCAAATGTTCCTTATGTCCAAAGGCATAGGTGAGGAGAAAGGATTAGAATGGGAATATGTTGGGAATAAAAGCCAGAGTGAATATGGGGATGATGACATGGAAGGGGAGAAATTCAAGGTTTGACCTGGCCTTGAGGAGGCTCACATGTGATTGTGCTAGTAACCTCTCCATGTGGGTCACACCCTTGTTAAGCAGGATGAACACTGAACTCATCAAATAACCGGACATGAAGATGCTGATGAAAGCTGAAGCAACGACTACAATAATGCCCAAAACCCCCCACAAACATACAGCACACCAATACATGAAGATCACCTGATCATCCACGACAATGCATGCTGAAAGTTTGTTTAATTTTGTGTTATGCATTCATTGAAGTACTTATATGATGTTTTTTCAGGTTATGGGTTGTAGAGAGTTAATGATTTAGATGTTTTTCACGATTTATAGAGGAAATAACACATGCAGGACTCTACTTAAATAACAGGCTGCCGCTTACATGACATTCATAACTGAACTCATTATTCTAAGTGATTTACTAAGTTAACTTGTACTCATGTTAAGATGTTTTGCAATAATATGCAATTTGATATAAGTATGCTAAAGGTTTTTATGTTAACTTTTAATTTTTGTATTGCATGTTTTTATATTCGATTATATATTGCATTATGGGTACCAACTCAGAGGATTGAAACACTTATAGGGTATCGCACAATTGGTAACCTTTTTTAACTTGCTTAAGTAAAAGGTTCAGGTTGAAAACCCTGAAACAGGTTGAAATTCCTGTGATGATAAGAAAGCAAGACGTTTTTTCCAGGTAATCAAATGTGAATACTGTTCGTTTATCTAGCAGTCCGGCAAGTAGTCATCTGTAAATTGGGGTTATTAAAGATAATGGTAATTGACATTGGGACTTAATAAGTCCCAAAGGGGGGATATATGGGAGAAATTTACTAGTACATTTAAAATAAATATGTTCATTATATTCTACCATTAAATAAGAAAGAACATTCGTTATCTTGCCCATATGCTATATGAATGAAGTAAGTTTGTGTGAGACAGGGGTCAGCAAAGACGTGAATAAGTGCTTTGTTGACTGTGGGCCATGTGACGTGGGAAGGTGTGTGAATGCAAACATCCCCTCATAAAATGTGGCCTGGACTAGTGTCGGGAGGTTTGTTGTTGTAACTGATGTCAAAGAATGCAGACAAATGGCTTCTTTGCACTATTGACCGTATAGGAGGAGGGAAGGGATCCTAATTGAGTAAACAGATTTACATTCTCGACCAACAGAAAGAGGTTAAAAGGAGGAGTCCATGAGTGGCTCGGCAGTTCTTTGCCAAACCAACTCAGATTCTGTTGTCACTTCTTGCAAGTGATAATAAAGTCTTATATCTTCAGACCTCGACTCTCTCGAACTTCTCTTCTTCAGTTTAATTGTTAGATGCAGTTTTTTCCACTACAACGCATGGAGAAAAGACAAACAAAACTTGGCATTCTGCAACTGTTCGCAAAGCAGGGACAGGCATGGTTCGAAGCTGCAAAGGAAAAAAGAGAACAAAGTAGACAAGAAATAAAGAAAAATGAAAAGGAAACAGAAAAATTGATGGAGAAGATTACCACACCCCCACCCCCAGTCCGCTGGGGTGAGGCGACGGGAGAAGAAAGCACATGGATGGAGCTTCTGGTCGTGAGTCCTTTGGGACAAAACGGCCCCCACTCCCACATCGGAAGCATCCACCTCCACCACGAAGGGTAGGGTAGGCTCTGGTGTGGCCAGGACAGGGGCAGCGGTGAACCGCGTCTTGAGAGCCCTGACCGCCCCCTCAGCCTCCGCAGTCCAGGCGAAGCGGGCTGTGGATGTCCTAGTGAGGGCGGTGAGGGGAGCTGCCACAGTGCTAAAACCCCGAATGAATCGCCTGTAAAAATTGGCAAACCCGAGGAAGCGCTGCACCTGTTTGACCGAGGTGGGTGGTGGCCAGTCCCGGACGGCTTCGGTCTTGGCAGGATCCATCTGACCCTCGGTGATGACAAACCCCAGGAACTGAACGGTGGTGGCGTGGAACTCACTCTTCTCCAGCTTCACATAGAGGCCATTGGCGAGCAGGCGGTGAAGGACCTGTCTCACATGTTCGGGAAGGGTCCTGGAGAAGATGAGGATGTCATCGATGTAGACGAACACGGAGCGGTTGAGAAACTCACGGAGGACGTCGTTTACAAAGGCCTGGAAGACAGCGGGAGCATTGGCCAATCCAAAAGGCATGACCAGGTATTCATAATGGCCGGTAGGTGTGTTGAAGGCGGTCTTCCACTCATCCCCCTCGCGGACACGGACGAGATTGTATGCGTTTCGAAGATCGAGTTTGGTGAAGATGGTGGCGCCTTGCAGTTGCTCGAAAGATGTGGACATGAGAGGAAGGGGGTAGCGATTCTTGACCGTGATCTTGTTCAGACCACGGTAATCAATGCAGGGACGCAGGCCGCCATCCTTCTTACCCACGAAGAAAAACCCTGCGCCCGCCGGGGAGGTAGAAGGGCGGATGAAACCTGAGGTGAGCGCCCCCCGGATGTACTCCTCCATGGCTGTAGTCTCAGGGGCAGAGAGAGAGAAGAGACGTCCCCGAGGAGGGCAGGTGCCAGGCAGAAGGTCGATGGCGCAGTCATAGGACCGATGGGGAGGAAGCGTGGTGGCCCGTCTCTTGCTGAAGACCTCCCTCAGATCGGCATACTTGTGGGGCACTCGTGAAAACTCGGGATGGATGGGACCTTGAATACGGACTGGAGCCCGGACACGGACAGGAACTCCGGAGTGGGCAGGGGTTGGGAAGGGGCCCGAGCTTGGACACGGACTGGAGACTCGAGAGGGTGAGAAGACGGACTAGAACGAAGACAGGTGGCGTGGCAGGCAGGGCCCCATTCGGTGAGACGCCCGGAGGCCCAGTCCAGATGTGGGTTGTGACGGGAAAACATTCAGAGGTAATCCAGCTCCACCTCATCCACTCTCCTGAGTTTCCACTGGTCCTGGGCTACCCATGGCTAGCCCAGGACCAGTGGAAACTCAGGAGAGTGGATGAGGTGGAGCTGGATTACCTCTGAATGTTTTCCCTCCAGTGACAGCCAAAGGGGGGCGGTGAGATGGCACACGCTACCGGAACCCAGTGGTCTTCCATCCAGGGCTGTCACAGTGAGAGGATGCTCTAGAGGTGCCAGAGGGAGCTTTAGGGCCTTTGCTAGCCCTACATCCAGGAAGCTACCTGCCGCGCCGGAATCCACCATAGCTTGGAGGGAGTGATGTTGATCTCCCCAGGCGAGGGAGGCAGCCAGCAGGACCCTGGTCGCCTCGAGAGAGAAGGTTGGCCTCGTCGCAGTTCTCCCTACCCTGGACGAGAGTTGGCTTTTCCCGAGAGCTCAGGGCAGGAAGAACGGAAATGCCCAGGGATCCCACAGTACAAGCAGCAGCGCTCTCTCATCCGCCGGTCACGTTCGGACCGAGAGAGCCGTGTGCTGCCTACTTGCATCGGCTCCTCCCTTGATGCTGGAGGCGAGCTCGGGATAGCCAGGAGATGCTCTGGAGGCCTCGTCCCCAGAGCCGCTCTGCGCGCTGTTATGGGTTAAGCAGGGAAAACGCGTTCCCCTCGTCTCTCCCGGAGGCGGTTGTCCACCCGAATCGCTGCATCGATGAGCGTGTCCAGGTCCTCCTGCGCCTCCCGGGATGCCAGCACGTCCTTGACACCCTCATGGAAGGCCTCGATGAGTGCCTCGCTGTTCCATCCAGACGCCACGGCGAGGGTGTGGAATGCGATGGCGTAGTCCGCCACGCTCTGTCCCCCCTGGTGGAGCCGGAGTAGCCGTGTCGACGCCTCCCTCCCACTGACTGAGTGGTCGAACACTCGGCGCATCTCCCCGGCAAAAGCCTGGTAGCTGGAGCAGGCCGGGGTTTGCCGATTCCAGATGGCTGTGGCCCAGGAGAGTGCTTTGCCGGTGAGTAGCGTAACAGATAATGAAATTGTTGCATGCAATGACAAAACCAAAGGAAATAGCTGTAGCTAAGTGTGCAGCACACAAAATGGACACGTCAAGGGTCACACAAGGTAACAAAGTGGCTGATGAGGCTGCAAAAGCAGTTACAGGAGCAAACAAAGCAGGCAAGGTTCTTCTGGTCAAGAGGACTTGGAAGATAAAATCATGCTCAGAGATGTGATTGCAATGCAAGAAGAGGCGTGGGCCATAGATAAACAATTATGGTTGGACCGAGGGGCCACACAAGATTCTGCTGGTACGTGGAGAAATCATGAAGGACTGATGGTAGCACCCCCCGACCTACTAGGTCTGATGATTCAGGAAGCACATGGGTTATCCCATGTTGCAAGGGGGAGGTAAGGAGAAAAATCCCAAAAGTGTATGGTTTTTGGGAACCGTATATGCTTGAGCAAATTGATTATGTCAAAGGCAGATGTACAATCTGTCTTAAAAACAATGTTAGGAGGGGTGTGATGAGTCCACCTGGTCACATTCCAACTCCGACAGGTACTATACGTGAGTTGGTTGTGGATTTTGTTGACATGATAAGATAATAAGGAGGTAAAAGGTACATGTTTGTCGTCGTGGATAGATTTTCATGGTGGCCTGAGGCATGTCCAAACAAGCGTAAAGATGCTCTGTCAGTTGCCAAGCCAAGTTCTTGTGTCGTAAGGTCATAAGCAGGTGGGGACTTCCAGATCGAATGTCCTCAGATAATGAGAAAGAGTTTGTGGATAGAACAGTAAAATTAATTCAGAAAAAAATTGGGAATTAAACAACGTTTAGGTGCTGTTTATCATCCACATCGCCAAGTTGTTTGTGAAAAAATGAATGGTGTGCTGAAAAAATCCCATTGTTAAAATTTGTCAACACACAGATCTGAATTGGTTAATCATATATTGGAATAATGTTAAAGTATACTGCAAAAGGGAAATTATTATACTGTATTTGATGTTTGTGCAAGATACTGGCTGGTGATTCTTTCTTTCAGGACCAGTCAGAGGATGGCTTTGTCCAGAGATCCTAACAGCCTGATGGACTTGAACACTCAAACATGGACACACGAAAATGGAGGATGAAAATGGATGGCGGACCCTGAAAGAGGACATCATGATCAGGGGTGTCGAGTGAAATATCACCATCGTTGATTGTGTTAAAAAAGCAAGAGTTCAATACATACATAAGTGTCCTGAATGTTTTTATAATATTGGAGTTTGTTTATTACATTGTAACCTGTATTATTGATGAATATCCTGTACCCTACACTAGATATTTTTAGCAAGACATATTACTTTGATTTGCTATTGTTTTCTTTGAGTTGTCTGTAGTAGGAATGCAGACCTCAGACCCACGTCTGATGGAGTGTTGTTCGGGTGGGATTGTGTGTGAGTGTATGTGTTCTAAGCTAATGTGAGTGGGATAAAAATTTTGGGATGGCTGAGAAGCACGCTTGGGCAGAAGCGTGTGTGGTCTATTGTGTGTTGTATGTGCTGAGTATGAGTTTTGGCACTGGGAGAGATAGGCGAGTCACGACCGGATCAATCCAGGGGCGCAGCAGACAGGGGATCAACCACGCAGACCCCCCCCCCCCCCCCCCCCCGGACCCAACCGTGCCCCAGTGCGCCCACCTCCCCTACCTGGTGGCAGCCAACCTACAGCAATCAGCCAAGGGCGCAGAGCGGTCCGCCATGCACCTCTGCCTTGTTGTGCAGCTCCGCGCCCTCATCAGGCCCCTGGCCAGCCCCCAGCCGCCGAGCATGCAGACTACAGAACAGGGGGCGTAAACTAAGATTGTATAGCTTTTTTCCCATGAGATGGCAGTGATTCAATCAAGTTTATTTTGACAGGCTCACTGTTACTGTAAAACAAACATCCTTCATCCTGTTTCACAATGACCTACTTCGAACGCAGGTTAGAATGAAGGAAAATAGGGAGGGACAATTAACTCAGGCCGGTTCTGAAGAAATAGCATATAGCTTTGTGCTAAAGGCATTTTAATGGGGAAGTTTTCATTGATTGCTTATTGATTTCAAAAAATTTTATCGAGCTCTGCGCAATAAGGGATTTCATGCATTCAAATAAAAGCTGACTTTCTGTAATACACAGTCAACTTGTTAAAGCAGGGCATGGAATGACATGTGAGGTTGTCAAATCAGGACAGTGCTTAGAATCGGTGACCTGAATTCATAGAGGTGTGTCAGTGGACAAAGAGTAGAACTCAACTGAAGTAGGTTTCACCAAGATATGAACTCGGATCACTGGATTCAAAGTCCAAAGTGCTAACCATTACACCATGGAACCTCTGACACCCAAATCTAGAATCATGCCACTAGACCAATGAGCCAAGCACAGCTGAAGTTGCCTCGAAAACCAGAACGGCAGCCTGAGTTGGATTGGTTGGAGGCAAAATCTAAGTCAGCTGTCCATGGCCTTGATCCAAGCTGGTATATCTTTTTTTTTCTTGCATTCAAATAAAAGCCCACTTTCTGTAATACACCTTCAACTTGTTGATTTAGAGCATCAAATGACATGTGAGGTTGTCAAACAAGGCTTTTGTAGCTAATTTTAAGAATGTGTGACCCAAATTCATAGACGTGGTTTCATAGATGTGTCAGAAGACTTTCAGAGTGCGAAGGGAAGAACTGCACTGAGATTTGAACTTGGATCACTGGATTCAGCGTTGAAAGTGCTAACCGTAACAGCACCACGTGTGGGTTTGCCCTGTCCTTCTTGACAATGCAGAAGTTGAGCATCTCCCAGCAGCATATCAGGTAGATGGGAATGTCCCTCGGGCCTTGGTGAAGCCCTGGGGCGCTTAATGTGCTTGCTGCAGATATTGGCAAAGAGGCAGTATCGTAAAGAAAACACTCCACGGTTCTCTGTTGGCAATGTCTCTAGGTGATATTACAATTATCATTAACTCAACTTCTGAACATTTCTTCAACAACTAGGCACATTTCAGAGAATGTCACATTTAAATAAGAGCTAATCAAAATGACTCTGGTTATAAAGGGCACTCTATAAAATCTGACAATAATTGTAATGATGGGGCTCAATATAAGGTACAGCGCTAACTTCAATCAATGTTTTTTTTCATTTATATGCTTGCATGCATTTCATCTCACAATAAGTCCAATTTAGCCCATTAACAAATTGTATTTGTAAGTGTATTTGACAGTTAAATACAAATTGCAAATAAGTCCACGGATGAATGATTTCATTTCTAATTTGTCCAGTGTGTCTAAGAGTTCAGTGGAATCCTTCTTTAGCAGTTCTGATTGTTCTCTGTGAATATCAATGAAAACTACATGCGCAGTTACTTGAGTCGCTGTCAGATTTGTCGATATAATTGTGGTTATTTTCTGACTGATGTCATTGAATATCGCATTGGGAGGCAGTATGTTTTAATTTTCTTACCATGAGTCGACACTAGCATTCTTATCCTGTTACAAGTCCCCTTAGGACGTGAGACTCAGCGGTCCCTCAGCTACATTCATTATTGTACTACATTTGATGAATCATCCCGTACTAACATTCCCTCTCTGAGAGTAGCACTCAAGTCTTCTACGAACCTTTAGATTTCATAACAGCTGAACCATCCTATCCACAATTTCCTTAGATATTCTTACATCAAGAGACTCACATTTAATTGTGAGCATTTTGTGCACAAGCTTCTGAGCTCCTGCTGAAATGGCAGTTGGAGTGTGCAGCTGGCCAGTGTACAGTGGAGCTAAGTTAGCAGCATAAGGTATAGTTGGAACCTGAACCACATCCTGGACGCATGTTTTTATTTTTCTCTGGCACTGGCACCAAACATCTTTGACTGGGAGTGCACTTAATGAGTTTTGACCCCCTGAGCACATGCCCAGCACGAGTCTGAAGTATGTTGCTGGGCAAAATGTAACAGCCACGCATACCATGCCAAGTGCTTTATTATATAGGTGTCCTTCCTCAAGTGTCCTTCCACAGTGTTGGAGTGTGTAACATTAGCAAGTACCGAACCAAACAAATCACTTCACTTTTTCCTGATGGATTCCCACCATCCTTCTCCTTTCTCATTTGTAGGAGCGGTGGTACTCGCTATAATGACTCTGAGAGTAGTTTCTTCCTTGACTGGGACTGTCCACTCCACCTGGGTTTCCACATTACCATCCAAAAATCCTGTCCTACTCAGTAGTATATAAGCCAGGATGGGTCAAAAGCAGAAGATCCATTTCACCAGCCACCATCAAAGCATGTGCATGTGTGTGGTGTGTTGCGTGACGAATAAAGACTGTTTCTTCTTTCTTTCTACCCTTATAGTCATGTTACACTCAATATCAGATTTTTGCCTTTAGTTTTCCAGTCACTTGTTCAACCACTCCCTGTGACTGCAGGTGATACACACAACCTAATCATTGTTTGACATGCAGCTGCTGTATCACTTGTTTTACTGGTTCCTGGATAAACGCTGAACCATTGTCTGAGCTAATCTCTGTCGGAATTCCAAACCTCGGCAGGACTTCTCTTGTCAAATATGTGATCACAGTAAATGCACTCTGATCTTCTGCTTCTACCCAACTGTTGAATGGATCAATGACAACTAACATGTAACTTTTTCCCATTTACCTTCTTAACCATGTCAACATAGCTTAAGACCAGATGTCTGAATGGTCCCTCAGGTGTGGGAATGTGTCCTAATGGGGTAGTGATTGTTTTTCTTACTTTTTTTTGTACATATCTCATATCATTTTAGTAGATTATCAACCATTGTTTGCAAGCATGGTGATCAAAAACCTTGTTTTCTGATTTGTATCACTACAACCCCCTTGTGCAATGGTCAAAACCATGCGTATTAGTGATAAGCAATCCTAACAACGCCGTTGGTGCCAACAACATCCCATGGGTTTTACCCAACCCTGTGGGGGGTGCGCATGTATTACACATGTTATCAACATATTTTGCTCATATACTCCAGGTTTTTCTGCATGCGGACAACATCCTCTTCCGCAGGTGCAGCCTCAGTATAGTCAATATTGCCTGGATTGCCCTACTGCTGTTCGAGGCTACTTTGGTAGCCTCATCTGCAGCATTGTTAATTTTTATAAGATAATCATTACCTTTTCCTGTGTGCCTGACATTTGATTATTGCCACTTTTTAAGGCAGTAGCAATGCCAACATTAATCCCACACACTGATCACAACACATTGTGAGGACCCATCTGTTTTAATAAATCCTGTCATTTCCATTCTGCTCCAAACAAATTAAATACACCATGTGCATATGCAGAATCTGTGTATGTATTTTCCCGTTTCGCTGTTCCTTCTTGACAGGCAGCTGTAAGAGCTCTCAACTCTATTAATGGTGCTCACTTGGCTGTGTACAATGAGAACATTGAATAACAACAAACGGTGGCGATAGTGGCGCCGCCCCTAGCGGTCGCCTGTGCCAGCGCTCCGGGTTGACTCTTGCACTTTTTAGTATTTATTTCCATTTTTTATCATAATGTACGCCAAAAAAGCATCGACAGTTACCTCATACGACACGATGCACTCATGGATATAAATATTTCCCTAAACTTACAACTTTGGGACTTTTTTTCCGTGGAAGCAGAGTGGCCGGCGGAAATCCTACGCGGGAACACTCTCAACAACACAAAAATGGAGCCGCTGTTCCACGATCGGGCCCACGGAGGAAGCACCAAGGTAAATGAGGCAACCTTACCGTCCACCTCTGCCAAGTATCCTTCTTGCCAACGTCCCAGTCCCTGGAGAACAAGATGGATGAACTTCGAGCGAGGATTAAATTCCAGCGTGACACGAGGAACTGTTGCGTCCTCTGTCCGTGTTCCGCGGCAACAGAACGGGAGAGTCGGGGAAAATCCAAAGGTGGAGGTGTCTGCCTAATGGTAACAACCGCTGGTGTAACGCCAACAACACCAAATTCCTCTCCCACTCCTGCTCGCCGAACCTGGAACAGCTGACCATCATATGCCGTCCATTTTATCTTCCCCGGGAATTTAGCACGGTCTTTATTACAGCCGTTTATTTCCCATCGCAAGCAGACACCGACACAGCTCTGTCGGCTCTGTACGATGTGTTGTGCGGATTCAGAACAGACATCCCGATGTGGCTGGGGTGGTGACTGGGAAATTTACCAGGGCCAACCTTAAAAAAGTTCTGCCTAATTTCCACCAACACATCACGTGTGCCACCAGGGGAGACAGAACTCTGGACCATTGTTACACTCCTTACAAGAACGGATACAAGACCGTCTCGCTCCCTGCTTTCGGAAAATCAGATCACGCCACGATCTCGCTGGTTCCTGTTTACAGGCCTCTGATTGCGCGAGAACTGGTGGTGACGAGGGAAGTGAAGCGGTGGACGGATCAATCAGAGGCTGCGCTTCAGGACGCTCTGACTGACGTAGACTGGGACATGTTCCAATCAAGTTCAAGTGACTTCAGCGAGTTTACGGAGGTTGTAGAAAGTTTTGTAACTACGCTAGCAGATAATATCATTCCCACGGTGAAAGTTCGGAGATTCCCAAACCAAAAACCATGGGTTGATAAATCGATCCGCTGCACTCTGAATGCTCGCACGGCCGCTTACAACGACGGTCTTGTATCTGGAAATATGGACAATTACAAAGCGGCGTCATACAATCTGCGGAGGGCGGTGAGGGACGCTAAACGGACGTACAGGGAGACCGTGGAGCTACAGATGGAGCGGGGGGACACCAGACGCTTGTAGGAGGGGCTGCGAACAATAACAAACTACAACAGCAGCTCCTCCCCAGCCACGAGTGTGGACGCCTCCCTAGCCAACCAACTGAACTCCTTTTATGCGCGGTTCGAAGCTGGCAACAGCACAGCTAGCTCTCCGGCTAATTGGAGTTACACCGCTGGGGATGAGCGCGCACTCCCAGTGTCCGTGCACGAGGTCAGGAGGGCTTCGATGCGGGTGAACACCAGGAAAGCTGCAGGCCCAGATGGCATATCTGGGCGAGTACTGAAGACCTGTGATAACCAGCTAGCTCCGGTGTTCACTACAATATTCAACATCTCCCTGGCGAATCAGTGGTCCCGTCCTGCTTCAAGAGGTCCATCGTCGTTCCTGTCCCGAAGATCGCCTCTCCTGCCTGCCTGAATGACTACCGTCCGGTGGCCCTCACCTCGGTGGTCATGAAGTGTTTCGAGAGGCTGATTAAGAATTATATCTGCGCCTCCCTCCCCCGCACCTTGGACCCATTACAGTTGGCGTACCGGCAAAACAGATCCATGGATGACGCGGTCTCTCAGGTACTGCACACCACCCTCACGCACCTGGATGGCCAGAAGGGGGCCTATGTGAGAATGCTGTTCATCGATTATAGTTCAGCTTTCAACACCATAGTCCCCACCAGACTGGCTGTCAAGATGGAGGAGCTCGGACTGAATACTCCGCTGTGCGCCTGGATCCTGGACTTCCTCACAGCCCGCCCCCAGGTGGTTAGGGTGGGGAAGCACATGTCAAGCTCCCTCACTCTGAATACAGGATCCCCCCAGGGCTGTGTCCTCAGCCCCCTACTGTACTCCCTGTACACAAATGATTGTGTGGCCAGGTCCAGCTCCAATACCATCATAAAGTTTGCTGACGACATTGTGGTCGTGGGCCTGATCACCGACTGCGACGAGAAGGCCTACCATGAGGAGGTGGCTGACCTGTCACTCTGGTGCCAGGACAACAGCTTCCACCTGAACGTCAGCAAAACTAAGGAGCTGATTGTGCACTTTAGGCGAGGATCACAATCGAGGACGCACGCGCCCTTGGTGATTAATGAGACTTCTGTCGACATGGTGAGCAGCTTCAAATACCTGGGAGTCCACATTACAGAGGACTTAACATGGACTGTACACACAGACACTCTGGTGAGAAAGGCGAGGCAGAGTCTTTACCACCTCAGGCAGCTGAGGAAATTCCGGGTCTCGGTGAGGATCCTCAAGTCCTTCTGCTCTGGAGCAGTGGAGAGCATCCTGACAGGCAACATCACTGCCTGGTTTGGGAACTGTACTGCTCAGGACAGGCGGGCCCTGCAGAGGGTGGTGCGTTCAGCTGAACGTACCACTGGAACTACCCTCCCCCCCTTGCAGGAGTTATACACCAGGAGGTGTAGTAGCAGAGCCCGCAGGATCATGAAGGATCCTCATCACCCCAACAACGGACTGTTCCAGTTGCTGCGGTCAGGCAAGCGCCTCCGCAGTCACACAGCGAGAACAGAGAGACTGAGACGGAGTTTTTTCCCGCAAGCCATTAGAACTGTCAATGCTGACCTCACCAGGGGTCCTCACTGAGCCATACACATAGGCTCCACTACCTTCTGTACTGTATGTAGTATACTGTACCGCATACTGTGTCACTGTTCAGGGTTGTTCGTGATGCCGTATTGCTGCGCCGTACTGTTGTATACTGTGCTGTATTATCCCAAACACTACCTCACTTTATTCACATGCCACTTTAATGCACATATCTGTATATACATAATTGCCTATTCCATATACATAAGCATATTCCCTCTATCTATTTCATTTGATTTCATTTTATTTTCATTGTATTTTATTTTATTCTATATATTTTTATACAGTAAGTATTCGACTTACTGTATTACGTTTTAGGAGTCAGTTAGTTGGGCTATTAGAAATTTTTCCTAAGACATATTGTGTGTTATCACCGGGTGCGTTGCATTACATTTCACTGCATATATGTATGAAAGTATGTATATGTAAGTGACGAATAAAAATCTTGAATCTTGGTATGTGATGGGAAGCTCGTTCCAAGTTTTAAAAATCAGCTGGTCTTCAGGTTCAAGTTCAAGTTTAAGTTCAAGAGATTATTTGTCACATACATATTGAAGTTTTTACCATTTCTGTCCACTTGTGTTCAGCTGATTGATCTGACTCGAGGAAGGGAATGTACCAAATGTTTGTCTGTCTTACAGAGGGGATCGACGCACGGGCTCGTAAGCAGCCCAGCAGTGGAAAGCCATTCCTCCTACGCCCAAGAGAATCATTATTATCCAGTATTATTATAATAATCCTCAGTGATATATATAATTGTGGCCTGCGTGCCGCATATTGAAATTAACAATAAAATAATCATCAGTGATATATATAATTGTGGCCTGCGTGCCGCATATTGAAATGAGCAATAATTCTTTCGCCATGTCGGCACACCACGGCCAGAAAGACTCCATCTCCCTCCCTAAACCCTTACCTGTGGGCAGAGACTCCCACAAGTGGCGCCTGAGCAGAGACCCAGGAGGGCAGGGCGCCGAGTAAAAGGCTCCCTGGAGTCTTTCCGTGGTCTGCAGCTTGACTATGCCCCTTTGTCCGCCACATTTATATTTTGAATTTTATTTTCCAAATTGTAATTTCTCTGACTTGCTTTACTTTAAAATAACACAGAATAATTATTTATTACTTGTAAATTGTGATGAAAAATTTGATCTCAAAATTGTCTGCGAGCCATATATGTCATCGAAAAAGCCATAATTCGCTTGCGGGCCATAGGTTCCCGACCCCTCCCCAATAGAATACCTCTCATACAAATGAAAGGAGATGATACAGAATTGACAGAAGCAATTGTTGATTATATGAGTAAAATGTTGAAAAACAAACATATTACGGCTAGATTGACTCCCCCGACAGAACCAGTGACACAAGGTGAGATCCCGGTGAAACCAAGCGATTGGGTATTCATCAGGGTCCTGAAGATGAAGTGTTGGTCTACACCCCGGTGGGAAGGGCCATTCCAGGTCCTGCTGTCCACCCCCACTGCAATCCGCATAGCTCAGAGAAAAACCTGGGTCCACCTCACACACTGCAAAAAGACTTGCATCACACCAACGGATTTCGATAGGTAGACACCATGGCTGAAGACCGTGGTACCCCTTTTGAAGGACGGGATGTGGGTTTAGGGGAACCATCTGTATATTGACGTCAATATCACTGCTGATAGTGGTACCCATACTATGGTACGAGACACAGGAGTCTAGGGGACAACCCACTGATGCCAGCACCACTGCAGCACCAGAGGCGTCTGTCGATAGGACCGAGCGCTATCGAGTAAAAAGAACTGTACACCCCCAATCTGATGAAAACATACACCGACCCAAAAGGGCAGTGAGCCCATATCTAAGGATTTCAACCCTGTGATTGCTTGGAAATTTACGGAAGGACAAACAACTAGTGTCCAATTTGACCTATGTTCAGTAATTCACTGTGGAAACCTGCAGTCGGGATATGTGTGGAGCACGAAGTACGTTTGCGAGGTACCCCATTCCTGACAATTTCAAGGTATACCTATGTCCACTAACCCCTAAAAGGAATGTTAAGTTAGCTCTGGCTCTGGCACAGGCCATGTAGTCCACATGGCCTGTGCCAGAGCCAGAGCTATGGTACCATTCCCCTTAAATCCTTATAATAATTCACAAGGTTTTAAGTGCGTATTACAATTATATGCCATCCCTGAAAATGGTATTGCTCACCTGTTTCCCCCATGTCCCCTAAGGTTAGACCCCCATGGTTCACGCCGTATGATGGTAACTTTACCTGTCTGTAGAGAGGCGGATCAGGACCGCACGTGGGAACACTGACGTCCTGCAACACAACCTTAAAAGTATCTGCGGGTGATGAAGGGGTGATGAATACTTGGGTGGCAAACCAGGCCACAGCAAGACATCTGCTGGTTCTGTGGAGGGAAGACCCTCCACCCGCTACTACCCGCAGGTTGGCGTGGGACCTTTGCTCCAGTACAGCAGATAATGCCCTTTTATGTCCTACCAGTAAGTGGCAGTAGTAACCATGTCCTGCCAACTACAACTGATCCTAAACGACACAGGAGAAGTTCCCCTGGAGAACGATCGATAATCGAGGATATATTTACGCTATCAGTACCACGAGGGTACCACGAGGGGTCCCCGCAGAGTTCAAAGCTCGCGATGAGATAGCTGCACGACTGGAATCTGTGCTTTTCTGGTGGTCAACCATTAAAAAAAATGTTGATCAGATAAATTACATATACTATAACCAGCAAAGATTCATTAACTGTACTCGGGATGAGATAAGGGGCCTGGCAGAGCAATTGGATAAAACTAGTTTGATGACGTGGCAAATTCGAATGGCATTGGATATGTTGCTGACTAAAGATGGTGGCATTTGTAAGATGTTTGGCGACATATGTTGTACTTTCATCCCAAATAACACCGCTCGTGACGGCAGGGTGACCAAAGCATTGGTTGGACTGACAGCATTGTCCGAGGAGATGACGGAAAACACAGGGATATATAATCCATTCACCAAATGGCTGGGGACCATGTATAGTAAATGGAGTGGCATGTTACAATCAATCCTTTTCAGTAGCAGAAATGATTACAATTATAGCTACGTGTGGTTGTTGTTGTATTCCATGCATTAGAGGGTTGTCTCAAAGGCTCATAGAGAACTAAAACTATGCTGCACACACAAGTTCCTAATGATGACAACAATGACAGTACAAATGCAAATTTTGAATTTCTGATCAAACCCAATCAGGAGGATTTTAATGATCTAACTCCTGTTCAGGATATGCTCAAGATTGCAGGTTTAGATGTGGATCTCAACGTCTGATGGCCAAAAACAAAAGTTGACACAAACCACACCAATGGAAATTGTTACAATGACACAAAGGTTTAATTAGATAACAATTTTTAGGCATTATGAAGAGTTTATAGACAATCTCCAAAGGATTCTATAAGTCTCTGATGGCATAATGTATGCAGCCAATTAAGATTGTTTATCTCAACTATGAACATACATGTTATCCGGGAAGAAAGTTGATGTTTTATATTTGGTGTATTGCGCAAGGGCAAGTCTTACCTAGCCAGGGAAAGGTCCAGCTGTAGGATCCGATAGGACGACCAGTCAGTGTTCGACACCTTTTGAATATTTATTTTGGACCCTCCTCCCTCTTATTACACAGAGATTAAGAAATGTATTATTGATGTTCTAAAAGAGTTGTTTTCACACTGATGACTGGTTTTTGTATACCCCATTAGGATAGTCGCCGAGGCAGAGGGGTGGTCTACAACATGGAACCTACAGTATGCTGCATAATGTAGAGCTTGCAATTTGATTAATTTAAACATGAGACAAATGGGCGTGAACATCAATCTCATAGGTCGAGCTTGTCTCTGGGCTCGTCGGGGAGTTTTACCCGGGACCTCTCACACCCTAAGCGAGAATCATGCCACCAGACCAACGAACCAAGCATGTCAGAAATTGCATCAAATCCCGTACGCCAAACTGGTTGGTTGGCGGCAAAATCTCATGAGAGTCAGCTGTCAGTGGTTCATTACCTTGATCGCCTAGGCAGAGGGACCCTGAGAGAATTTCCCTGTCAGAATGGATACTGAGTTTAGGAAATCGTATTATTGTACTGCCTGGCAGGCTTTATGCTCTCACACCCCATATAAAATGTTATTCTTGGAATAAGCATAAACAGGGGGGAATGTGATAAGAATTGCATATGTCTATGTTTTGCTGTACTTTTCACATGAACTTTTGAACAAGGTTTTCTTCTAAAGGCTAACTAGAGTTCATGTCTTAAAAAAGACATGAACTAGTCACTTTCTGTGCCTTAATGTAAAGAGGAGAAAGGCAACATGTCTCAACCATCAGTTAAGGGAACTTCAACAGATAATCTGAGAGAGAAAGTAATGTTTTAAAGACTGTGCCCATTGAAAAAGAGAAGTCATTCCACTTTGGACAGGTAACAACGTCTAATGCTAAAGTACGATGTGGCGCTACGTCCAGGGAGCCAGTAAGGTGAGTGACGTCAAAGTCAACTGCATGACTGCTTCGTTAGAAATGCCACTGTCATGCAAATGCAAAGCAGACATTTAGGATAACATCTACTTAAAGAGCTTCTCAGAAGTGGGATTTGACCCGAGGTCTCCATCGGAGACTGCGACTGCGACCTGAACGCAGTTCCTTAGATCACTCGACCATCCTGACGGCGAAGCACTCAACAAAGGTGCAATCCATCCACAACAAAAAAATCCCTTGTTGCGCGGAGCTTGATGAAAGCATTTGAAATCAATAAGCCATCAAAGAAAACTTGCCCATAAAAATGACTTTGGCACAAAGCTTAATGCTATTCCTTCAGAACCGGACTGAGTTTATTTTCCCTCCCTGTTTTCCTTCATTCTAACCTGCATCCGAACAAGGTCATTGTGAAGCAGGACTGAATTGTTCGATTCACAGTAACTTTGAAAATGTCACAATAAACTTCATTGAATCAATGCCATCTCATGGGAAAAACCTCTACTTGATTGGATTAAGGTAATGAACCACTGACAGGTGACTTTCATGAGATTTTGCAGACAACCAACCAAATCTAGGCTGGCGTTCAGGATTTTGAGGGGACTTCAGACATGCTTGGCTCGTTGGTCTAGTGGCATGATTCTCGCTTCGGGTGCGAGAGGTCCCGGGTTCAACTCCCGGATGAGCCCAGAGACAAGTTCCAGCTATGTGTTTTATATGAACGACGTCCTGAGATCAGTTCCCAGGTGATCCCGGAGACAAGTTCCAGCTGTGTGTGATATTGATGTCCATTTGTCTAACATACATCATGTTTAAATAAATTGCAAGCCCTACCATATGCAGCATGGGTTCCATGTTGTAATTGTTTAGGCTTTGCATTCAGTGATCCTAGTTCAAATCTTGGTGGACCCTGCTTCAGTTTAGTGACAGGAGACAGGTTCCAGCTATGTGTTTGATATTAAAGTCCAGTTGTCTAAAATACATCATGCTTAAATACATTAAAATTGCAAGCCGTTCAAATCTTGGTGGCATTTGAAATCAATGAGTTCATTTTCCCTCCCTGTTTTCCTTCATTCTAACTTGCATCCGAAGTAGGTAATTTTGAAACAGGAAGGAATTGTTTGTTTTACAGTAACTTTGATCCTGTCACAATAAACTTGATTGAATCAATGCCATCTCATGGGAAAAAACCTCTACTTGCTTACATCAAGGTAATGAACCACTGACAGCTGACTCTCTTGAGATTTTGCCGACAACCAACCACATTAAGTTTGCCGTTCGGAATTTTGAGGCAGTTTCAGACATGCTTGGTTCTTTGGTCTAGTGGCATGATTCTCGCTAAGGGTGCGAGAGGTCCCGGGTTCAACTCCCGGACGAGCCCAGAGACGAGCTCGACCTATGAGTTTGATGTTCACGCCCATTTGTCTCATGTTTAAATGAATCAAATTGCAAGCTCTACATTATGCAGCATACTGTAGCTTCCATGTTGTAATGGTTTAGGCTTTGCTTTCAGTGATCCTAGTTCAAATCTTGGTGGACCCTGCTTCAGTTTAGTTCGTCCCTTTGCACTCTGAAAGTCTTCTGACACATCTGTCTATGAATTCACGTCACACATTCTAAGTGCTTCAAGAAGCACTTTTCTGATATTCCTACGTTGTTTGACAACATCACATGTTATATGATGCTCTGCGTCAACAAGTTGAGTGTGTATTACAGTAACTGGGCTCATGTTTGAATGCAAGAAATCCCTTCTTGATGAAAGCATTTGAAATCAATAAGCAATTAAAGAAAACTTTCCCATAAAAATGCCTTTGGCACAAAGCTGTATGCTATTCCTTCAGAACCGGCCTGAGTAAATTTTCCCTCCCTGTTTTCCTTCATTCTAACCTCCAGCCGAACAAGGTCATTGTGAAGCAGGACGGAATTGTTCGATTCACAGTAACTTTGATCCTGTCACAATAAACTTGATTGAATCAATGCCATCTCATGGGAAAAAAACTCTACGAGCTTGGATCAAGGTAATGAACCACTGGCAGCTGAATCTCATGAGATTTTGCCTACAACCAACCAAATAGAAGCTGCCGTTCAGGATTTCGAGGCGACCACTCATGCTTGGCTCGTTGGTCTAGTGGCATGATTCTCGCTTCGGGTGCGAGAGGTCCCGGGTTCAACTCCCGGACGAGCCCGGAGACAAGTTCCTGCTGTGTGTGATATTAATGTCCATTTGTCTAACATACATCATGTTGAAATAAATTACAAGCCCTACCATATTCAGCATGGGTTTTAATGGTTTGGGCTTTGCATTCAGTTTTTCTAGTTTAAATCTTGGTGGACCCTGCTTCAGTTTGGTTCGTCCCTTTGCACTCTGAAAGTCTTCTGACATATCTGTCTAGGAATTCCGGTCACACATTCTAAGTGCTTCCAGAAGCACTTTTCTGATATTCCTACATTTTTTGAGAACCTCACATGTTATTTGATGCTCTGAGTCAACAAGTTGACTGTGTATTACAGTAACTGGGATCTTGTTTGAATGCAAGAAATCCCTTCTTGCGCAGAGCTTGATGAAAGCATTTGAAATCAATAAGCAATTAAAGAAAACTTTCCCATAAAAATGCTTTTGGCACAAAGCTGAATGCTATTCCTTCAGAACCGGCCTGAGTTTATTTTCCCTCCCTTTTTCCCTTCATTCTAACTTGCATCCGAAGTAGGTATTTGTGAAACAGGATGGAATTGTTTGTTTTACAGCAACAGGGAGCCTTTCACAATATACTTGATTGAATCAATGCCATCTCATGGGAAAAAAAGCTATACGAGCTTGGATCAAGGTAATGAACCACTGACAGGTGACTCTCATGAGATTTTGCCTACAACCATCCAAAATTAAGGCTGCCGTTCAGGATTTTGAGGCGACTTCAGACATGCTTGGTTCGTTGTTCTATTGGCATGATTCTCTCTTTGGGTACGAGAGGTCCCGGACGAGCCCAGGAGACAAGTTAAAGCTATGTGTTTGATATTAAAGTTCAATTGTCAAAAATAAATCATGTTTAAATAACTTCAAATTGCAAGCCGTTCAAATCTTGTTGGCATTTGAAATCGATAAGCCATCAAAGAAAACTTGCCCATAAAAATGCCTTTGGCACAAAGCTGTATGCTATTCCTTCAGAACCGGCCTGAGTTAATTTTCCCTCCCTGTTTTCCTTCATTCTAACTTGCATCCGAAGTAGGTAATTTTGAAACAGGAAGGAATTATTTGTTTTACAGTAACTTTGATCCTGTCACAATAAACTTGATTGAATCAATGCCATCTCATGGGAAAAAAACTCTACTTGCTTGGATCAAGGTAATGAACCACTGACAGCTGACTCTCATGAGATTTTGCCGACAACCGACCAAATTAAGTTTGCCGTTCGGGATTTTGAGGAGATTCCAGCCATGCTCGTTGGTCTAGTGGCATGATTCTCGCTTTGGGTGCGAGAGGTCCCGGGTTCAACTCCCGGACGAGCCCGGAGACAAGTTTGACCCATGAGTCCGATTTTCACGCCCATTTGTCTCAAATATGTCATGTTTAAGTGAATCAAATTGCAACCTCTACATTATGCAGCATAGTGTAGGTTCCAAGATGAAATGGTTTAGGCTTTGCATTCAGTGTTCCTAGTTCAAATCTTGGTGGTCCCTGCTTCAGTTTAGAGACAGGAGACGAGTTCCAGCTATGTGTTTGACATTAAAGTTCAATTGTCTAAAATATATCATGTTTAAATAAATTCAAATTGCAAGCCGTTCAAATCTTGGTGGCATTTGAAATCGATAAGCCATCAAGAGAATTTGCCCATAAAATTGTCTTTGGCACAAAGCTGTATAATATTACTTCAGAACCGGCCTGAGTTAATTTTCCCTCCCTGTTTTCCTTCATTGTAACTTGCATCCGAAGTAGGTAATTTTGAAACACTAAGGAATTGTTTGTTTTACAGTAACTTTGATCCTATCACAATAAACTTGATTGAATCAATGCCATCTCATGGCAAAAAACCTCTACTAGCTTGGATCAAGGAAATGAACCACTGACAGCTGACTCTCATGAGATTTAGCCGCCAACCAACCAAATTTAGTTTGCCATTCGGGATTTTGAGGCAATTTCTGGCATGCTTGGTTCGTTGGTCTAGTGGCATGATTCTCGCTTAGGGTGCGAGAAGTCCCGTTTTCAACTCCCGTACGAGCCCAGAGGCAAGTTCCACCTATGAGTTTGATAGTCACGTCCATTTGTCTCAAATACATCATGTTTAAATGAA
This sequence comes from Zeus faber, assembly GCF_960531495.2. NCBI lineage: Eukaryota > Metazoa > Chordata > Actinopteri > Zeiformes > Zeidae > Zeus > Zeus faber. Next base: position 510,282 of record NW_028293078.1, on the reverse strand, counting down.
TCAAATTGCAAGCTTCCTGTTGGTTCCATGTTGTAATGGTTTAGGCTTTGCATTCAGTGATCCTAGTTCAAATCTTGGTGGACCCTGCTTCAGTTTTGTTCGTCGTTTTGCACTCTGAAAGTCTTCTGACACATCTGTCAATGAATTCAGGTCACACATTCTAAGTGCTTCAAGAAGCACTTTTCTGATATTCCTACGTTGTTTGACAACCTCACATGTTATTTGATGCTCTGCGTCATCAAGTTGACTGTGTATTACAGAAACAGGGCTCTTGTTTCAATGCAAGAAATTCCTTTCTTGCGCTATGGGAGAAATTTACTAGTACATTTAAAATAAATATGTTCATTTTATTCTACCATTAAATAAGAAGGAACATTCATTATCTTGCCCTTATGCTATATGAATGAAGTAAGTGTGCGTGAAACAGGGGTCAGCAAAGACATGGTGTTTCAGTCCAAACAAAGGTAACAGACAGGAATAAGTGCTTTGTTGGCCGTGAGCCATATGACATGGGAAGGTCTGTTAATGCAAACATCCCCTCTAAAAAATGGCCTGGACTAGCGTCGGGAGGTTTGCTAATGTAACTAACGTCAAAGAATGCAGACAAATGGCTTCTTTGCACTATTGACCATGTAGGAGGAAGGAAGGGATCCTTTTTGAGGAGACAGATGTACATTCTGGACCAGCAGAAAGAGGTTAAAAGAAGGAGTCCGTGAGCGGCTCGGGAGTTCTTTGTCAAACCAACTCAGATTCTGTTGTCACTTCTTGCAAGTGATAATAAAGTCTTATATCTTCAGACCTTGACTCTCTCGAACCTCTCTTCTTCAGTTTAATTGTTAGATGCGTTTTTTTCCACAACATATTTGGCGTTGTCGGCAGGATTGAAGAACAGGGACCCGCCGGCTGCTGGGCTGTGGGTCGGGGACCGGCAAGGGTCACACAAAAACGGGTGGCCACCCAACTTGAAAAGGTAAGCATTGTTCTTACCTATTAATTTAGTAAATTTGTGTGATCATTGTCTGCCCGATTCTCACGCCCGGTGGTAGGTCTCTCCAAAAAGAATCAAAAGCATATATGTTAAAGAAGGAGGAGAGAGAAAGAGAGTGGCTTGGAATGAATTTGACGCATGCATGTACACACAACGCTCTGTGATTTATACACATTGTAGCGGAGTGTGGAAACGATCCAGAGAGATCTCTTTTACTTCTGGTAAGCAGGTTAGAGACGTCCTGTATAAATCTCTTTTACTTCTGGTAATCAGGTTAGAGACGTCCTGTATAGATCTCTTTTACTTCTGGTAAGCAGGTTAGAGACGTCCTGTATAGATAAATTTTTGGTAAGCAGGTTAGAGACGTCCTGTATAGATCTCTTTTACTTCTGGTAAGCAGGTTAGAGACGTCCTGTATAGATCTTTTTTGTTTATGGTAAGCAGGTTAGAGACGTCCTGTATAGATCGCTTTAATTTTGTCTACGGGTAATCATATAGAAAGTCCATTAAAAGCATAGGGACAGTGCTCAGAGGCTTATCACTCATGTGATTATCCACTTTAAGTTTGTTTTAAAGTTAAAAAATCTGGGATACTCCCTCTGACGAGAGGGCTCAGTTGGTCGGAAGATTTATTTTGTGTTGTTTTGTGTTGGTCAGGAGCTTTGTTATGTGTTGGTAAATCTGGGATACCGCCTTTCAAGAGAGAAAGGGTCTGCATAGTCAGAGAATTGTGTTTGTCTTCGTCTATTGTAGTTAATTAGCTGAGAGTAGGAGTTCTAGAAGTAATAGATAGAGATATAGGTGAAGATAAGGTATTGTAACTAACAACTAGCCTAAAATACATTTCTAATAATAGGGTCGAGCAGAGTGGCTTGGGAAGCCTGTAGAGAGCAGGGGTTAGAAAGGAGGAGAAGAGAAAGAGAAAAGGTGGGGGTCGAGCAGCTCCGGGGGAGCCGCAAGTCAGAAAAGAAAAAAAAGGAAAAGAGCGAGGCCAGAGGAGAAGACAGGAATCAGAAAAGGTGGGGGTTGAGCAGCTCCGGGGGAGCAGAAAAGAAAAAAAGGGGAGTAGAGCAGCTTTACATTCACTTGGAGGACTGAGGAAAAGGCGTGAACGTAAACTGTAGTGAATAACAACAGAATAAAACTAGATAATAATAGCTACATACACTATTAAGTATCATGGCCCCGAAAGCCGTAGAAATATTGACAAAAAAAAACCCTTTAAATAAAGAAGAGATAATAAAAATCTCAGCCAAATGGGGTAAGAGGACTGCCAAATTGGGAACAAAGTGGCCAGAGGGAGGAACATTTGATGCTACGGTGTGTGAAGAAATGGAGGTGATAATATAGAATCACAAAACAAATAAAACCGGGAAAAAAGCGATTGAGAAAAGAGAAAGAGAGAGGATAATATTAGCAATGTTCCAAAAAGAAGGGACACAGTAGAGGCAGAGAGAAAGAAAAGCTAGGGAAATGTTGAGTGGAGTTGAGGAAGTTGAAAAGGTTCAGCCACCTCCATATAACACAGGACAGTACCCAATGATAACAGGCACAGTGGAGGTTAAAGGGGAGGTTAAGCTGGATAAAGAGAGGGACAAGGCTTGTAGAACACAGAGAGGGAGAGGACCACCCTTACACATGGACTGTTATAAAGGCCTTAGAAGGACAGCCAACGAGTGGAGTAGTGATAGCGGTAGTGATAGTGATGGGGACGAGGGGGATAATAGAGGAAGAAGGTTATAAGACAGCCAGATGGAGATGACAGCAGAGTGCAGCCATGAGGGAGAGAGCTTCAGTGGGACACCAGGGAAAGAAAGGGAGGGGGCCGAGCCCAGCAGCAGTATATCAGCGCAAGTTCCCCTAGAGTTCGACTTACAAGAGGAACGTAGGAGATCGCAAAGAAAGAAAAGAGCACCTAAGACTTATTCAGGAATATGTCCTATCCTGGTAAAAGGACAACAAGCCCAATATATCCCATGGGGGTCCCAAGATTTGGAAGAATTGGTAAAAAAGGGGCTGCAAAGTGGATAGGGATGTTTGAGGAAAACACCATAGGGAATATTATGGTGGTGGGTGATCTGAAAGCTTTGTTGGCCAGAGTGTTGGGGATAGAGAAGATGAAGAGCGTACTAACAAACGGGGGTTTGAGCCAACTGCTGGACGAGGCCTCTGATGGAACCACATTTGACGCTTATAGACAAAGAACTTGGACAGCACTCAGATGCCAGTACCCAGTCTGTATAGACCACTGGATCCTGAGGGGTCACACAATAGGCGACACTGAGAACCCTGCAACATTCCTGCAGAACCAAGTGAGGAGGTGGCAATTGGAGACGGAGAATGATCCAGAAAATGATGGATTGGTCTCGATCCTGTTCAGAAATGCCATAGTAGAAGCATTGCCTGACCCGGTCAAGCAAAGCAAGCTAGGAGATGTGGTGGGACTGACCTCATCAATGCCCCATAAAGAGTTCAGCGATCATCTGGTCCACGCAGTGGAGAGATATCGACAAAACGAACAGAAGATTCAAGAACAAAGCAAAGAGGTGCAGAGAAAGCTGACTCAGCTTCAGCTAGAAGAACTCACAAAGAAAGCAAAGAAAAAGCAGGCGGTTGTTGTGAAACCAGATGTTGCAACAATGCAAAACGTCCAACAGGCAAACGTCCAATCTGACACCGATGTAGGTTTAGTGCATTCAGCTAACGCGGTAAAAATCCAAACCAAACCAAACGTTAAACTGCCATGGCGAAAACAATATTATATGAAACCCGAGGCAGAGGTAGGCATAGCTCCCACCATAGAAGGACTAATAAAGGCAGGTGTTATAATAGAGACAAAAAGTAACTGTAACACTCCTTTGCTTCCTGTGCTAAAAGCAGATAAACAAAAATGGCGGTTAGTGCATGATTTGGGAGCTGTCAATGACGTTGTTGAGGACATGCAGGCTGAAGTTCCAAATCCACACACGATGCTGACCAACGTTCCTCCTGATGCCAAGTATTTCACAGTGATTGCAGAAGAAAGCAGACATTTGTTCGCATTTACGTATAAAGGTAAACAATACACTTATACAAGAATGCCACAGGGGTTTAAACATTCTCCACATTTGTTTAATCAGGTGTTGAAAAGTGATTTGAACGAACTGGTACTACATGGTACACTGATACAGTATGTGGACGATCTCCTGATCTCCTACATTGGAACAGTGTCATGAGGACTCCATGGCTGTATTAACATGATTGGCAATAGGGGGGCACAAGGTGTCCAGGAAAAAATTACAATACTGCCAGACAGATGTTGAATACTTGGGGAGGCTGATAGCACACCAAACTAAGGCCATAGCACCCAATCAGCTCGAGGGGATTAGCAAAGCACCTAAACCAGACACGGTACGACAAATGATGACATTTCTGGGGATGACAGGGTTTAGTTCAGATTGGATAGAGGACTATGCCCTTAAAACTGCACCATTAAGAGCAATAATGAAGAACGTAGGAACAACTAACCTTCAAGCTAAACTTATGTGGGATGCAGATGCATTGGCAGCGTTTGAAAGCATCAAACGAGAACTTCAGGGAGCAAGTGTATTGGCAACTCCAGACTATACAAAACCATTCCTATTGTATGTAGCAAATAGGAGTCAGGGGTACGCATCAGCAATACTAATGCAAGAATCCTGCAGTGGGAGGCGAAATCAACCCATAGCATATTATAGCTCAAAATTGGATACAGTAGCACAAGGCTACCCACCCTGTTATCAGGGATTAGCTGCGGTACAGTATGCTTATGACAACGCTTCGTCCATCACGATGGGATATCCGGTAACTTTTTTTACACATCATAAAGTTACTGAACTGATTGAACAGGGGAAATTTGTGTTGACAAACGCGAGGTTGTTGGAATATTTGACCTTGCTTACGTTCCCCGATGTTACCATCAGAAGGTGTTCAACGGTGAACCCAGCAGAAAAAATTCCGCATGATTTTGAAGGGACGTCACACGACTGTGTGACTGATTCTCTGACGTTTACCAAGTTAAGGCCTGATTTGTTGTCAACACCACTAATTGGGGCTGAGGAGGAGTTGTTTGTAGATGGTTCGTGCTACAGAGATCATTTGGGTAACCATGCAGGATTTGCAGTAGTACGACAAAACCCGGATAGAACTTTTGCTGTCATTCAAAGTTCTTATTGTAAACAACCATGTTCAGCACAGGTGGCTGAATTGAAAGCTCTTACAGCTGCCTGCCGGGAAGGGGCAGGTAAAATTGTGAACATATATACTGATTCTGCATATGCACATGGTGTGTGTCATCTGTTCGGAGCAGTATGGAAAATGAGGGGTTTTAAGAAGACTGATGGGTCCCCCATAATGCATTGTGATCAGATTGTGGAACTGATGTTGGCATTGTTGCTACCTAAGCAAGTGGCGATAATCAAACGTCAGGCACACAAGAAAGGAAATGACTATATCACAAAAGGTAACAGTGCTGCAGATGAGGCGGCCAAGAGAGCCTCTAACAGTTGTGTTCTGATTCAGGCAGTGTTGACTATGCCTGTGGCGTCACCTACTGAAGATGATGTTGTCCGCATGCAAGAGAAGGCTGGTGTCTATGAGCAAAACATGTGGCTGAAGAGGGGTGCGGTGCGCACTCCGACTGGGTTATGGAGAACTCATGATGGGATGTTAGTGGCACCGACCGCGTTGTTAGGATTGCTTATCACTAATGCGCATGGTTTTGACCATTGCGCAAGGGGGGAAGTAGTAAGGAGAATCAGAAAACAAGGTTTTTGGTCACCATACTTGCAAACAATGGTTGAAAATCAGCTCAATGAATGTGAAGTATGTGCGAAAAATAATGTAAGAAAAACAATCACCACCCCATTGGGACACATTCCAACACCAGAGGGACCATTCAGACATCTAGTCTTAGACTATGTGGACATGATCAAAAAAGTAAATGGGAAAAGATACATGCTTGTAGTCATTGACAGATTTAGCAGATGGGTGGAGGCAGTCCCATCAAAAGATCAGGGTGCGGTTACAGTAATCAAATTTTTGATCAGAGAGGTCATGCCAAGGTTTGGAATTCCAACAGAAATAAGCTCAGACAACGGCTCTGCGTTTATCCAAAAAACTGTTAAACAAGTAATACAGCAATTACATGTCAAACAAAGATTGGGTTGTGTGTATCACCCTCAATCACAAGGAATGGTGGAAAGAGTGAATGGAACAATCAAGACAAAAATTAACAAAATTTGTGCAAGTGCTAAATTGAACTGGGTAGATGCACTCCCATTAGCACTAATGAGTTATCGCATGCAAACTAACAGAATGACACATTTAACTCCGCACGAAATGCTCACGGGTCGACCCATGCCTGCACCTAACCTCAGAGGACCCCATAAGGGTCCTCCACTGGAACAATTGCAATTAGAAATTAGAGAATATATCAAGCAACTAACTGGCATACATAAGCATATATTCCAACAGGAGAAGAACCGAGTACCAGAACCAGAAGACGACCCACCAAGGGGGGTGGAACCAGGCGACCAGGTGTACCTAAGGGTGTTCCGGAGAAAGTGGAACGAGCCCAGGAGAGAAGGACCATACAAAGTCACCAATGCAACCCCAACTGCCATCCAGGTGGAAGGGAGTTCCACCTGGTACCACCTCAACCACTGCACGAAAGCTGCGCAACCCAGGACGAGGGAAGAGAGTGGGGAGGAGTCGGATGCAGACGCACCCGATACTGACCCACCACCCCAAGACCAGACCTAGCCCAGCCAGGATGATGATGATGTTGAAGCTGATGAAGCTGTTCCTGATCCTCTACGGCTTTGGGCAGACCCCAGTGGCCCAAGGACGGATTCAGAGGAAGGATGAAATCACACTAACAGAGCAGACCTGGAACAACCAGGAATCAGATGGTAACAACAGAGAAAACATGACAGTGTTGCAGGAAAGGCTAGCCCCGAGGTATTCAGGAAAAGTAAATAGTGTAAGGAAAAAGAGGTCAGAGAGAGAAGCCTTACATATTGAAACACCCCCACAAGAAGTAAAATTTGACAATGAACGAATTATCTTAAGTGTTATGGCAGATGGAGAACGTCAATGTGCGGTAATGATGCTCAAGAAGATCAAACCATTTATCTGGGGACAAGAACAACGCAAGATAAGTATTTCAAAGACTCAGGCATACTGGTGTTTTACGGTCGAACCTACAAATCAATGGAACTATGAGATAAACCACTACAGATTAGAAGTTACGAAACTGCAGATTCCAAATATACATGAAGATACAAAAATATTTTCCCTATTAAAACGAAATGCCTCTTGCATAATACAAGAGCAAAATGATACAGCCACTCCATCAATACAAAACAGGCCGGAGGAAGTGTTAACACCAGTCACTAGTAGGCCATATAGTACCCCTGTCACTACTACATCAGGAAAAACATTAGTTGCTAATGAAAAAAAAGAGACTCCAATTTCCAATAAACAAGACGTAACTCTAATCAGTATTAAACTAGAAGAGGTCTCACCTACCCCTAAAATAGAAGAAACCTCAGCTGTGAATAAACTGGAGGGAATTACAGTAACAAGTAAAAAAAAAAGGAGATCTCAAAGGTCACAAATGGACAAGCAGATTCTCTAACAACAAATGGTAGTGTTAATAATGAAATAACCACTATTGAGAATGAAGATGTAATAACCAAAGGAACCGAAGCCCCCTTATGGAATGAAATGAATCGTACAACGACAATGCAAGACGAGGTAATAATGACCCCCACAACCAAACTAGGAGAGAATAATGATATGACCAAGGCGAATAAAATGTTAACTATGGATTCGGACATAATTAATAATAATACTAATATAACAAGTGCCACCGTAAAGGGTAGTGTGATAACAACAGATGATGCCGGATCCATTTTTCAGACGAAAGGGACAATCACCACAATAGCTCCAAGAGAAAATGTCTTAAGCACAGAGGCGATAGCAGTCGAGGATGACCATCCCACAACAAGATCAAATAAAACAACAAGAGCCATAAACCAGGATATATCTGTTAAACCAGATAAATCTGATCACTTCAAACGAAAAATTAAAGTAATAACTGTAGACCGGTTGTATGATCAAGCAATAGGAAATAGCTGGTACAAATGGGTGAAGTTTACTGGGAAACAGATAGATGCAGATAATTGCTATTTATGTAGTAAAAATTGTCAAAGTGCATTACATTACATTTAGCAGACGCTTTTATCCAAAGCGACTTACAATTATTCGAACACCGATGGACGCAGCCATCAGGAGCAACTAGGGGTTAAGTGTCTTGCTCAAGGACAATACAGCATGCTAGCAGGAGGAGCCTGGGATCGAACCAGCCACCTTTAGATTACTAGACGACCAGCTCTACCTCACCAAAAATTGGCCTGTGGGAATTACAATGAGCAAATGTATAGAAATGGATGTAACTCTGACCCACGAAGTAGGCAAAGCAACACTTCCGTTAGTAACAGATTTTTACATAGAGGAAGGATTAGACTGTTATCAAAACGACAAAAAGCTTGATAATGCCATAGATGTGGGCTATGTGGAAGAAGCTAAATGTAAGACAATCTGGAATGTTGCCATGTATGAGACCGACAAAAGTCCACCACTGATGATAAAAAGTGATAAACATCCAACAGACCCTGCTCGAATAGCAGCGGAATCATTTATGGCAAACATGTGGTATGAAGGTGTACTACTAGAGCAGGATAAAGTAATTGCAGACCATTTTTGGATCTGTGGGACCAAAATTATTCGTGCCATGCTACCTGTGCAATGGTATGGAAGGTGTGCAAGAGTACGAGTCGTAACGGAAATTGTGTTACTTCCGGCATTAGACAGGGATGTAAAAAATTTAGAGACCAATAGATTAGATAGAAAAAAAAGAGAATACAAACCGGATGAGGGAATTAAAATTGATAAAATAAGACAACCCAGAGGTATGCCAAGCATATACAAGGCCAGGAACGAAGTAGCTGCAGGATTTGAAGCCATCATGCCAATAATAGGATTAGTAAAAAACGCAGAATGGATTAATTACATTTATTATAATCAACAACGATTTATTAACTATACGGATGATGCTCTATCCGCCCTAGGTGAACAGTTGGAAGCCACAAGCGCTGTGGCTTGGCAAAACAGGCAAGCATTAGATTGGCTCTTAGCGGAAAAGGGAGTAATTATTATTAGTAATTATCTTATACGATGGCGATGTGAGCCTCCTCAAGGTCAGGTCAAACCTTGAATTTCTCCCCTTCCATGTCGTCATCATCCCCATAAGCACTCTGGCTTTTATTCCCAACATACTCCCATTCTAATCCTTTCTCCTCACCTATGCCTTTGGACATAAGGAGCATTTGTTTGTTTAGGCTAGATTCTATCATGGACCTTAGTATTGGAATACAACAACAAAAAATCAATCCCATCATTGTGAATACAGTCAAAAGAACTAATCCTATTTGAGCCAATATTGTTCCCCATTTTCCCATACGCAGTTCTAGCCATGACATCCAATCATTCCCATGTCCCGCATTGTCTTTAACCTCCTGTCTTAGCTTTTCAAGTTTATTCATGGCAAGTGTGAATGTTCCGTTCGGCGAAGTATTATTTGGGATAAAGGTACAACACATTTCACCTATGAGTTCACACACTCCTCCCTTCTCCGCTAAGAGCCAATCTAATGCTTGCCTGTTTTGCCAAGCCACAGCGCTTGTGGCTTCCAACTGTTCACCTAGGGCGGATAGAGCATCATCCGTATAGTTAATAAATCGTTGTTGGTTATAATAAATGTAATTAATCCATTCTGCGTTTTTTACTAATCCTATTATTGGCATGATGGCTTCAAATCCTGCAGCTACTTCGTTCCTGGCCTTGTATATGCTTGGTATACCTCTGGGTTGTCTTATTTTATCAATTTTAATTCCCTCATCCGGTTTGTATTCTCTTTTTTTTCTATCTAATCTATTGGTCTCTAAATTTTTTACATCCCTGTCTAATGCCGGAAGTAACACAATTTCCGTTACGACTCGTACTCTTGCACACCTTCCATACCATTGCACAGGTAGCACAAATGGTACGTTGAGGGAGCAGCAGTATCCCTTGAACCATGTGTGTAGCTGAAGGACATGCGTGAATTTTATGTCTCCAAAGCTGGGACACGGCAGCAGGCCGGATACGATGAACCGGCTGTCCGACTGTAGAAGACTGTCAATAAGTTTCAAAATGCCTTCTTTAAGTGTCTTCGATTGTTTGTTCCTGAGATCGTTGGTTCCCTTGTGGATCAAAACAGTGGAGGCAGATGAGTTTTGATCCAGCAGCTGTGGGATTCTGGAGTCTATATCCCGGACAAGAGCACCCGGGTAGCAGATGCATTCTTCATCATTTTGAGTAAGCAGTTAGTAAAGGAAGGGATTTTCTAACAGTACGAGGCAGGAGCTACTGTAGATTGGACAAGGGTTGCACAGCAAACAATGTTTAACTTTGCAGCTCTTTGTTTTATGAATTGTGTAAAGATGACAAGGCAGACACCTGACGGGAGTGAAACAAGCAACTTTTTAATTCCTTGCTTATGAGGATGTCCAATGCGCTCTCTCCAAGAAGATACGAGACACTCTCTGAGTGCGTTTGAAAGGCATGTTGACAGAAATATATCTTCTATCACCAGCAACAATGATGGGACTTGAACCCACGCGTGCAGAACACAATGGATTAACAGTGCATCACCTTAACCACTCGCCCAACTCACCTGAAAAGGCTTTGCACAGACTCAACAACAACCGTACGTTCCAACCTTTATCATTTTAAGTAATTCTGGGTAAAGGTAATTTAAAGTACAGAGTTCTTTTTTAGTCCAACTACCTTGCCAAGGACTAAAACACTACATGTTTTGGTTTTGTACTGACTCAACTGATGGATAATAAGGAACTGCTCCAGCCAGATTTGAGCAACACACATTGGAGGCAAATTGACAAGATTAACGTCAATGTAAGAAACGACAATTCAAGAAACCCCCACATGTGTGGGCATTGGTGGTATAGTGTTGAGCATAGCTGCCTTCCAAGCAGTTGACCTGGGTTCAATTCCCAGCCAATACAATTTGTGATCTGGCAGTTTATCAAACACTGGCTTTGCAGTGTTTTATATATTTGGAGGCAAAAAAACAAGATTAACATCAGGTTAATAATGTACTTAATGTATTAGAAGTAAAAGTTATGTTGTATTCAGTTCCCTACAATGGGAGCCATTTAAAGAGGCTGTCCCAGCCAGAGGCCTGTCCGCTGGCAGCCAGTTCCCAGCTGACTCAACTCTACATAATAGGTCAAATAAGGGCATAGTTGTGATAAAAAAAAAACAGAATTTAAAAAAATCAAAAATGCAAAGGAGTAGTATAAATAATATGAAAGTATTTACCTAAAAAAAATCTAGTAAAATAAAGACAATACTAATAGTGATATTCAACGTGATTGTGGACATCTTTAATATCCGTGAGCCACAATAATATAGTGTCATACTGAATGGTAAGATAGACACATTGTTGTCCGACAAACACTGCAATGTACTACTAAGAGAGAGGTAAGTCACAGTTTTCCTTTGTTTTAAAGTGGCCAAGTGTGTAGATTTATAGGTTCTAGTCGTTGGCCTTTTGATTTCAATATAAAGGTCTTTGAAATTTCAATTTTTAGGAGTTATTGGGATCAAAATAATTGTGAAATATTGCAAAATATTTCTGCATTTGCAGCGCTCTCTGAGAAATGCCTCATCCCCCCTCAACCACCCCACATTCAATAGATTAAATCTAAAATGTTCAAAAAGCAACAATAAAACAAAAACATATTAAAAAATAATAAATAAAAGTCAATAGCATAAAATATACACCAGCAATATGTACAAAAGATAATTAGGCTTCATTGTGTATGGATTCTACTGAACACTCAAGATTGTTTTACTGTTAACACAGTTTTAAGTTCATGGTTTATATTAAAAAAAATATTTAATTATCCTTTTTTGGAGCTGCAACAATTACTAGTCAACCGATTAGTTGCCAACTATTTCATGAATCGCCACCTTTTTTGATAATGATTAATCGCTTTGAGTCATTATTTAAGAATCCTATATGACAGTAAACTGAATAACCTACATAGGTTCCTCCACTACAGAGATCCCATTGAATTGGGAGGATCGGAATTTTCACCTCTCAGTGAAATGGGGTTGATTGCTCCATTCGAATGTTGAAATTTTCGTCAATGGGTTTGTGTTTGCATCTGTTTGTGTTAGGTGTGGGGGCTTCCAGACCTTGGGAGGACACAACGATGAAGTGCAAACAAAAATGTAGCCCAAGGCTTTATCTGTGGCCCACTTCGGTAGTCACTGAAAAGTGGTTATAATGTGTCAGAATATAAAAGTGGAAATAATTATCAATATATATATAAAAATATATCATTCCCTCAAATAGGGCTGGGAATCATCGTAGACCTTACGACACAATATCATCACGATATGAAGAGTTTTGCGATAGATTAAGTGTTGGGATTCCATTTGTTGCGATATTTCCCAATAATTTTAAATAAAATAAAGTTGGATAGAAAATATTTCATTTAAGGTGTGAGGTGCGGCTCCCGGTCAATCTAAACGGCTCTCAGAAATAAATGCATTAACTTTACTTATTGGACCTGCTCCGGACTTATCGATCAGATGAATCACATCCTATCTGATCTATTCTTTTATCCATCAATCAGGTGCAGATCTATTTATGGATAAATTGATGTGCATTGAAGTGTTCTTCACCCAGGGGAAGAAGCGGGGCCCGGGCAGGGGCGCTAAACCCCACCGGGCTCCTGCTCAGACTGGGAGATGACGGTGGGGCTGATAAACGGTTTCAGGGTTGAAAAGATCATGGAAACAAATCAATAAAACACCAGGGGTATAATAATATAAAATGACTCAATCTAAATTTTCTATTTAAAATCTAAAATTGATGAGGTATCAATACTTGGCACCACAATATAAATATTGGATTGCGAAAGAAACCTTGATTCATTCTGATCCACTTTGCTTTGTCGTCCTTTAATCCTTCCGGCTGTTGTTGCATCCAGTAAGTCTTTATGTTTTCATTTAAAAGGGATCTGGGAAGTGTGAGTTTGTAGCTTATTAATAGCATAATGCAGTAAAAAAAATTTAACAGGGCAAACGGGAGCAGATCAGAAAACAACTGGAAGCTTCATACTAAATAAATATCCCAGGGAGCACGAGGAGACCCCGCATCCCAGGGGCGCACACATACAACCCACGGCCAAGTGCAGGCACAAGAGGCAGCCGCAGGCACAGAACCTGGGCTGCGAGCGCCAGGCACGGACCACAGGCCGGAGCCAGGCCCGGCGCCAACACACTGACACCCCACCCGGCGAGTCCCCCATGCCCACCCACGCCCATTGCAACGGCGAGGCCCGCCCCACCGCAGCTGACCAGAAGCCCCACCCAGCCGTGAGCCCCGAGCGGCCATCCAGGTAGCAGAGTGTGCTCAGCACGGGTCACCCGGATTTTAGCCCCCCCCTGCCGACACCAGTTGGCCAACAGATATTTGGGCCCTCCACCAACCCCGGCACCTGGGGCACCCGCCGCAGGGAAGCCACACAGCGGGAGCAAAGGCCGACAGCCACCTCCCACACCCCAACCGACAGCCACAACAGCAAGCAGCCACGTTGGGGCCCCGGAAGGCACCCAGCAGCGCTCTCTGCAACCCCACCAGGTCGCAGAGCCCTTAAGCCCCCAGGCGCAAACTGCCAGGACTCCAGTCTTCTGGCGGGGGGCCCACCCAGCCGTCCCCCGGCCGACCACGCCCCCACACCGACCGACAAACGCCCCGGAAGGAAGACTCAAGTATCAATGGATGGAGTTATGAAAAGTTGCCCATATTTTATTAAGTTAAATGACCTTGTTTTTGGATACTGGCAATAGTTTTTCCATTGAGATGAATTCCATTAATAAATGTAACCATTGGGATGTGGTGAGATTATCTTTGTTCTTTCAATTGAGTAATATTATTTTCTTGGCAATCGTAAAGGCGATCAAAATGGGTTGGTGGTGGTTGAGTGCTGAGTCAACCGAGGAGAGGTCACCAAGGAGACACATAGACAGGGAGACTGGAATGACACAACCCAGAAGGGTTGATAGCTTCTTGGTGATGTTGGTCCATCCAAACATTGGATAGATGGAAAGAGTCAGATGGCATGAAAGTAGTCTTCTATGGTACAAAGGGAACAATGAGAACAAACGTCTTTTTCCATGAAACCCATTTTGAATATTTTGTGTGTGATATGTGCTCTGTGCAAAATCTTATACTGGATGAGTTGCATTTTGGAGTTGCAGGTCATAGAAAAGGTGTTGTTGCAAATAAGCAAATCCACAGGTTGATATTGCTGGACACAGCAAGGTCTCTTTCCCATTCCATGGTAGATAAAGATAAACTGTCATCTGTCATCTTTTCATAAAAGTTTGTATAAAGATAAAGATAAAGATAAAGATGAACCTGTATTAGTCCCACAACGGGGAGATTTGCACAGTTACAGCAGGAAAAAGTGAAAGAGGAAAATAGAGAGCATCAATCAAGAGTTGTAGTAACTAAAAGTACGTAAGAATCAAGGTAAGCACTATAAACAATATAAAATATATATAAAATATATACCTAAGTAGAAACAACATAAATAGGAAGAAAAGTAATCAAGAGTATTGCACATATTTTGACAAAGTGCACATCAGGGATTGTACTCCTTTTTTTTTTTTTTTTATAATTGCACTTTTTAAAATTTTTTGATTTTTAACAGTGTGTGTGTGTGTGTGTGTGTGTGTGTGTGTGTGTGGACTACTGGGTGCACTGTGGTTTATACAGTCTGACAGCCACAGGAAGGATGGATCTGCGATCGCGCTCCATCCCACACTGGGTGAAGCAGCCAATCGCTGAAAGAGCTCTCCAGTGCCGTCAGAGTCTTATGCATTGGTTGGGATTCGTTCTCCGTCAAGGATGACAGCTTAGCCATCATCTTAGCTTGTCATCCTTTCTCCCACCACCTGCACCAGGTCCAGGGGGCACCCCAAGACAGAGGTGGCCTTCTTGATTAGTTTATCAAGTCTCTTCCTGTCAGCTGTTGTGACACTTTGAACTTTTGCAGGTGACAGCTGGTTGAGCTGTACGTGAAGTCTGCAGTGTAGAGGGTGAAGGGGAAATGTGCCAAGACCGTTCCTTGCGGGGCCCCCGTGCTGCGATGACCATGTCAGACGCACAGTTCTGAGACTTCACGTACTGTGGCCAGTCAGTGAGGTAGTCCAGAATGCAGGAAGACAGGTGATGGTCCACTCCTGTGTGCTGCAGCTTGTCCCTCAAGCAGAAGCTGAAGCCTCCCAGGCTTCTCCAGGTGAGAGAGAGCTCGATGTAACATGAAAATGACGCCGTTGTCCTCCCCAATGCCAGGCTTGGAGGCAAACTGGAGCAGGTCCATTGCTGATCTCACCAGGGGGCGGAGATACATAAGGACCAGGCTCTCCGGGCTCTTCATGAAGTGAGACGTCAGTGCCACCTTCCTGTAGCTGCTGAGGTCCTTGGGGTGCAGGGTTTTCAGCACCGGTACCACGCAGGATGTCTTCCACAGCCGTGGCACTCTCCCCAGCTTCAGGCTCATGTTGAACGTGTGCTCCACTATCCTACAGAGCTGGTGGGCACATGTCTTCAGTAGCCTGGAGCTGATGCAGTCCGAACCTTCAGCCTTTCTCACCATCATCTTTCTGAGCTCGTTCCTCACCTGGATCATAGTGAGGGAAAGATTGGAGCAGGGGGGCTGAGTGGAGGGTGTGAATGTGGGTGTTGTGTCTCTGGTATGAGAAGCAGTGGGGGGGGGCTGTGAGTATCGAAGGAAGGGGGTGGTGCAGAACACCTGGGGTGCGGATGACGGAGGTTGCAGAAGCGGTGAATAGGCTGGGGGAGGGGCAGGTGACTGATCAAATCTGTTGAAAAAAAAGTTCTGATCATTCACCCACCTCTGATCCCCCACACCCTGGAAGTCTGGTTCATTGTGGCCCAAAATGGATTTGGGGCCCTTCCAGACTCCTCTGGTGTTCTGCTGCAGCTGGTCCTACATCTTCCTCCTGTAACTGTCCTTCCCCTCACTGATCTTCCTCCTTAGATGCTTCTGTACCTCCTTCAGCCCCTCCTTGTCTCCTGATTCAAAGGCCCTTTTCTTCCACTTAAGGAGAGCCTCTTTATCCGGAGTAATCCAGGGTTTGTCGTTGGGAGAACACCGTACAGTCCTGGTGGGTAAAGTGTTTTCCACAAAGAAGTTTAGGTAATCCATGATACAGTCAGTGAGACTGTGATGTCCTCCCCATGAGGATCACAGAGTTCTTCCCACACAGTAGAGTCAAAGCAGTCCTGCAGGGCCTCTTCAGTCTCTTTAGACCACCTTTCATTGTGTGGGTCACAGCTGGTTGCCTGAGCACCAGAGGTTTGTACACAGGTAGGAGATGAGCCAGGTTGTGATCTGATCTTCACAGGAGTGGAGGGGGGATGAGTTCTATGCCTCCTTGATGTTGACATATAATAAGTCTAGTGTTTTATTGTCCCTGGTGGGGCATGTACCACACTGGGAGAAAGTGGGCAGAGTGGAGGACAGAGAGGCATGATTAAAATCGGTTTAAATGTTTAAATGATTAAATGGGTGCTGTGTCTGCAGCCTGCACGCAGCTGAGTGCAGGACGTCACAGGCCGCTTCGGCGTTAGCAGAGGGGGGAGATATACCGCTATCACAATGACAAATTCCCTCGGGAGGCAGCTCAACGCCACCAGTTCAGCCCACGCCTCCACCAAGATCCTAGACGTGGAGCGAGTGCTCGCCAAGAGTGCCATCCCCATAGAAGTAAGAACTGTGTGAGATCCCGTCTGTATCTGGAGAGTAAGGAGATGATTTTTAGTCAGTTCTCTCTCATCTTGGAGGGCAGACTCCAGTCTCTGCACCTCCTTCTGCAGTGTTACCTCTGCTTTCTCCAAATTTGCAAGGCAGTCTGTCTGAGCAATTATCTTCTCATTTAAAATCCCGCAGGTCTGGTTTCTCCGGGCCAACTCAGATGCATGGCATTTAGCCATCTCATGGGACTGGTTTGCCTGTGCCTGTAGAGTTAGGAGCTGCTGTTTACCATCTTGCTGCTGAAGTTGGAGTGCAGACTCTAGCCGATCCACTTTGTCCTGCAGAGATACCACCCTCTCTTGCATGGAGATCTTCTCAGCATCAAGTGAATGCACCCTCACTCAAAGGGCTCTCATCTCCTGGTCTAGGCGATTGAGCATTTTGCGCAGCACAACAATTTCACAATTCTTCAGTTGATCTACTTCCTGCTTGAACTGTTCAACCTCTAGTTGACTTTCTTGCAGTTTACACTAATGAGCTCTCTGCATCATGTGAGCAGACTCCAACACATCCATCAGCCCCCTGGATTTCAATCTGGCCCATGTCTAGTCGGCACAAACCCTCTTCCCGCTGCAGAAGGGCACCCTCAATAGCGACTGCCTGGCCATACAGCAGCCTGACCTCTGTTCCATCTGTATTCTCTTTCCCTCCCCGAGCATCGACCTCCAGTCGGTGGGCTTGTGCAGAGATTCTTTGTCCTCTTGATCCTTTAGAGCCATCCGTCTTCTCCAGCAGGGAAGTGCTCTCTACAAGGACTGTAACAATATATCTAAATCTATGTAATCACATAAACATATATGCACATCCGGATCCGGGCCGGTGGTCCAAGCCTAGCGCCCGCGGCCCGGGTTCTGTGCCTGCGTCTTGTGCCTGCACCTGGGGGTTGGTTGTATGTTTGCGCCCCTGGGGTGCGGGGTCTCCTCCTGCTCCCTGGGACTGAGTAATACTCCTCGGGGCTGGGTGTGGGGGTTGCTCCATGGCCCTCTGGCTTCTCTGGGGGCCTGGGGGTCTTCTGTGGCTGCAGGCAGGGTGCGCGTGGCTTTCCTGCAGCCGTCGGGTGTCTACAAGGCTGCGAAGTTCGGGGGGATTCGGGGCCCCTTCCGTTGCTTGAAGGCGCCACGACATACTGTAATACCAACCTTCTACACCAGTACCAATAGGGATAATCATGTACACTCACCGGTGCACTACTTACACACAGACACAGTTTTTCAATACCTGTTGTCGTCCAATGTTTATGTTTTTGTGTAAATGTTGCTTGGTTCTATGTTTATTTGTCTCACCCGTGGTGATTCTCCCCCTCTTGGAGTAGAGATCAGTTGTTTTTAGACCCAAACATGATAAAGAGCTCTGCAGTGAGGGGGGTTGGCAGTGGTTCTTTATAAACAAAAACTGTGCTCTTGTCATCCTACAGGTCATCCACAGGACAGAGTTATTGCAGCAGTTCTTGATGATTTAAGAATTTATATAGAGTTGCATTGCAGGTTGAGAACCTGAACTGCACTTGCAGACTTACTCTGTCCTAGATGCAATGGCATACAAATACTCTGTGTTGTATGCCATTGCATGCTGACAGCACAGGTTTAAAAAAATAAATAAATAAAACAAACAAATAAAAAAAACAAACATATATGCACACACATAATGAAGAACACAACCTCATAATTATACCCTCAGTCACAAATCTTTATTTTCCCATGGTTTTCCAAACCGTGCAAATGGGAGTAGAGTCTGTATGCTATCATCTTTTCGGCCCTCCCCCGCCGATGCAGCTGAAGAGCAAGAACAGCACTTTACTGTCCATGACGTGTCAAGACTTATCTGGAACACGTATAAATCTGTGACGTCAAACTGATCATATTTTCTCTGACTCCCTGAAAATAATGTTCGCCTCAGAGAGCTGCACGAGAGCAAACCTCTGACCCGACCCTTGTACAAGAAAAACCAGCATCTCTCTGCCTCTTTATTCAAAACCACCGACGGACAAACTGCAGAATAAAGCAACCCTTTAATTTCTTTAACCTGAATCTGGTATCATGGAACAGGATCAACCTGCGTCCAGGGGGACCATCAACAACAGAGCCGGCATCGAATAAAACCCTCGTTTGGAGCACCGTCCTTCGGTGGGACTCTGGGGCGCCGCCTCGTTCTACGTTCCTGATAGCGGGATGAGACAGATGTTGTGCGAAGTGTTTGAAATAAATCTTCTAATTGTAAATTCAAAAATTAAAAATATTCAGGATTTATTTTATGATCCAAATGCCAATGGATTTTCCAAAAGTGAGGACATTGGTTGTTTTATTCCTTAATTTTTAACCAAGGTTTAGAAGAAACCTGGAAATATAGTGACAACTATGTTTACTTCTATTCAGACCGTTAAGTACGTCAAATGAAATGTGGTTTCCACAGTTCTATTAAGACGGTAAAGTATGTGAAATAGAATGTGATTTATATATGGAGACGGTAAATAGTTACTTGAAATAGATAAAAAGGGAGAATACGGAAACCCCAATTGACACAAAGGAAATCTCCAGGTTAAAAGGCAACCATTAAATAAATTAGTAACAAAATAAATAAATAAATAAATAAATAAATAAATAAATAAATAAATAAATAAAATAATTCAAAGTAGACTTGGTAATAGTAATAAAAGTAATAGTAAAACACTACAGAAGGATCAACAAGTTAGGGGATCGAAGGAATGTTACAAATGTATAAGTTTGGTAGAATGGGAAAGCTTAGGTTTTCCCACAGGAGGAAGCTTTAGTCTGAATCAGCTACAGCAGCTGAAGGTTAGATTACAAGATAAAGGAATGAAAAAGAGGAAGTACAAGGCCGATTGGTGGGCTTTTGGAGAGTGGGTAGAGGAAGCAAATAAAAGAGAAAAGAACAAAGATGAGAAGCAGGGAGAGGGAAAGGGCCGAGAGATGGAGATCAGGGAAAGAGACAGGGCCAGGAAAAGGAACAAAGAAAGTAGAAACCATCAGCACCACCACCGTATAATGCTAATAAATGTATTTCCTTGTATCCTATGTTCCTGGTGAAAATACTGGATCTGGACCTGGACTCCTATCCTTCCGTGCGGGGTCAACCTCCAAATCTACCCAACCTCGTCCTTAACGATGAGCCTAACATCATCAACGCAGACATAACAGTGGTCGACCTCCACGGCGACGAGACACCACAAGCCTACGCCGGACGCCTGAAAGTTGTTTTCCACAACCACAGTGGACTGGTGAAACCTGAAAATATGGGGGCACCTCCCCTGACACCATATAAGACTCATCTACAGTCCACATTCATCAACGGACTGATGTTCCCATTCGGTGACATGTTGAAACGCTCGTTTGTCACCTGGAAGACGGCGACCCTCGGTGACACCATCCTCCATGCTGAACACGCCTATGAGACACACCAAAGGGACAAAGACGGCAAACAAGATCAAAAGGCCAGACCAAACGAGGCGGAGGATTCCGTGGAAGCCGTCTCAATCGCCCGAGGCCGAGGAAGTCCCAACATAGTGCCATCGCTGTGGCCAGAAGGACACTGGACCAGCGACTGTTCCATGCTGCAACAGAAATCTGGACAATATCAGAGTTGACGCCGGGAGGAGGGGACCCCAGGGAACGACCCAAGCGATGGCTCTGCACACCCTGATCAGGTGACACGTACACATACACACACAAATGTGAATATTGTGAATCGCACCCACACACACTCAATTACACCCGATGATAAAAGTAATGATGAAATACACACGTCCGTGTATTTGAATGCCGTTGTCGAGTTCCCAACCATTGATTTAAATCTTTTAAGTCATAAATTAACCTTTATCGTTAGTGAGCCTCACACACACTAATACCCTTCACCGAAACACCCGTAAAACTTCCTTTGTCTGATAAAACATGTACCGCCATCGGCTGTAGCAAAATTAGAAAATGATGACAATACACTGCACTACTCATCTTTGGTGCAAAGGCTCAGAGACAGAAATTTGCAGCTCATCTCAGTTCTCTGTTTCTGGACAGCAAGAATGAAGTCAAAAATCTGGGTGTAATAATTGACGGCGATCCAAATTTCAAGAGCCATATCAATCACATCACAAAAAAAACATAATTATAAAAAAAAACATTTCAAAAATGAAGAGGCTTCCTGTCAAAAGCAGACTCTGAAAAATGTATCCATGCATTCATAACAGGTAGATTATACTACTGTAATGGTCTATTCAATGGCCTCCCGAAATCAGCTGTGCAGAGGCTTGAGTTCATCCAAAATGCAGCTGCACACGTTCCCACTGGGACAAAAAATAAAAAGTGAACACATCTCACCTGTTCTTAGATCTCTACATTGGCTCCCCGTTAAAACTAGGATTGATTTTAAGATTCTGCTACTTGTATATAAAGCTATAAATGGCCTTGCACCTCAGTAAATAAAATAAATGCTAATTATAGAACTCTCAGGTCCACAGTCCACAGTCTTTAAACTATCCTCGTACCAATTCTAAAGCAGGGGAGGCTGCCTTATCTATGCTCAAAGTGAATGGAACACCCTGCTGGAGGACCTGAGAGAGGCCCCCACATTCAGCACTTTTAAAGCAGGTTAAAAACATTGCTGTTCACTACAGTCTATGACTGACTTCTGCGTGTGTGTGTTCTCTATGTTGTGAGATTAGTGTGTGTGCTCCGTATGCTGTGAGATCTGTTTATTCTGCGCAGAGCCATTTTAAAAATCTGTATTAGTGTTGAATGTCTGGGACGTGGTAAGACTTTGGTAGTTGTAGAACAGTGATTTTCAACCTTTTTTGAGCCGCGGCACATTTTTTACATTTACAAAATCCTGGGGCACACCACCAACCAAAATGACACAGAATGACACTCTAACGCAGTAATACATATAGTTAATATGTTTTTTAATGTATTTATACACTCACTTAGTGTGAAACCTGGGCCTGTTTCGATGAACACAAAATGGATATCCTGGCAGAAATGGTCGAAAGACACACACGAAGCTCTTGCTCAACAGCTCTCAGTCTCTCTCTGTTTTTAGTTTTTATCGCAGCCAAGCTTGAGAAGCTCAGCTCACACAGATGTGGTTGAAAACGGGAGCAATGTCAAAATAGCTTTGTTGGCCAGAATGGGGAACTCCTTGGCAACAGATAACCAAAAACTGTCCAAAGGAAGATCAGCAAATTTTAGCTTTAAACTACGATCTTGTTTCAGTTCAATGAGTTCCTCTTGCTCCTTTAAAGTCATGTCCTTTCCAGCAATGGATGCTGAGCTGTATGGGTCCCTAACCCAGTCAAGGCATTCTGTGAAGGCTGAATGGAAATAAAATGACAACTTCTCCTCAAGAGTTTTCAAATGTGTGCCAATCACGTCGCACATTGCAGCAGTGTTGCCATCACGCAGCTTCACGGTGAGTGGGAACATCTCAAGGCTGCCACACTGCACATGTTGTTGCCAGAGCTGCAACTTTAAACGGAATCCGTTCATTTTATCAGTGCTTGTAAGCAGGTTTTCATTTCGGCCTTGCATCCGTGTGTTAAGTTCATTCAGATGATGGAATATATCAGCCAGGTATGCCAGCTTTGCACACCACTCATCACCTGCAAGCAGCTTTGAGTAATCGGACCTCTCGTTTGTCAGAAAAACCTTAAGTTCCTCTCGCAACTCATACACTCGGACCAGCACTTTGCCGCGCGACAGCCACCGGACCTCCGTGTGGAGCAACAAGACTTTATGTTCCGCTCCCATTTCCTCACACAAAGACCCAAATAAGCGACATTTCAAAGGTCGCGTCTTCACAAAGTTCACTATGCGCACAACATCATCCAACACAGGAGCTAGATCTGCTGCTAAGGGCTTTGCCATGAGGGCCTCACGGTGCAAAAAACAGTGCGTAACAGTAACATCTGGGTTTTTCTTTGACCCTACTTACGAAGCCTTTGATGCGCCCGACCATGGTTGCTGCTCCATCAGTGCAGACACCTGTGCAGTTTTCCCACCTAAGTCCGCTTTTGTCAAGATATTCCGACGTGACCCGAAATACTTCCTCTCCTGTTGATTTTTCTGGCAGTGCCTTGCAAAATAGGAAGTTTTCTCTAATGGCTTCTCCATCCACAAAACGCACGTTGGCCAAGAGCTGACAATGTCCGCCAATATCCGTCGACTCATCAAGTTGCAAGGCAAATTTCTTACTGATGCGCATCTTTTCTAAAACAACAGTTTCGATATCCGCAGACATGTCATCAATACGAGGGGCAATTGTGTTATCTGAGAGAGGCACTTTAGCTATCTCTTTTGCCGCGTCAGGGCCGAGCATCTCATTTACAATGGCTTTACAAGCTGGCAGTATTAATGTTTCTGCCACAGTGTGGGACTTTTTTGATTTAGCTACGAGATCAGCGACAAGGTATTTAACAAGGTCATTGTTTGTACGTAAGCGTACAAAATAGTCCGTCGGCTTGTTTTGAACGGAAGGGTGTTTCGTTTGGAGATGGCGTTTAGGCTTGCTTGGCACCATGGCGCTATTGGACAGCTTCTCACCGCACACCAAGCACAGCGGAGTCGGTGCCGTTGCATCCCCGGTGAAAGTGAATCCAAATGAAAGAGCTTTCGCTGTATTGCCTCGAGCTCACCGTCTTTTCTTTTTTCTTTTGTCCACCACTCATATTAGGGCCTTCATCTGTGTCAGAATTTTGTTCAGCGCCCTGTTCGGCATTTGCATTTTCCCTTCTCAAAAACTTCTCCATCACTGTCACTAGCTGCACTCTCGCGTCACTTCTTAGGTGACGCGGGAGTGCTACGGTTCCATTTCTTAAAGGGACAGATGCGCCTTATAGTTCATATATGAATGGAGTTGGAAAATAGAGCATTCATTGATAATTTCCCACGGCACAACTGATGATCTCTCACGCACACTGGTTGAAAATCACTGTTGTAGAATGTGTGCTTCCTCCTCATGTGCACTGTATTTTGTGTTGCAGCATTATTGCTGAAATTATTGTTGTTTGACTGCTGTTGGGATAAAAATGACGGAAATATTATTGTATTGTGAGGGAAATAGAATGACATGGAAAATGGATAAGAAATGGACTGTTAAAAGTCACGGACGGAGATAGGAGGAAGTGAGCGGCGAGAGCATTGGTCGGGAACCTTTTTGGCTGGGAGAGCCAGAAAAGCCAAATATTTCTAAATGTATTTCCTTGTGAGCCATATAATATTTAATACAATTGAATGCAACTTAATGTGTGAATTTTTTAAGTAAGGCATACATTTTTAATGTATAACACATCCTTGAGTACTTAAAAAAAGCGCAATATATAATCAATTTCTCTTTATTCTCCTTAGTAATTGTTGTTATACTCCGTTCTCTTTTCCTGGACAGCAAGAATATAAAGAGAATTACTAAGGATTCTCTTTATTCTTCTTAGTAATTGTTGTTATACTGTAGCTAACCAATAATAAATGAAATACTTTAAACCATTAATGCGACTTCTGGTGCTGCATGGTGTTACTGATGGCCTTGTAGTCTGGTTCATACGTAGTGAGGTTAAGCTTCATGCTACGTTGAGGCTTCCATCAGTTAAACGTGAGCGTAGGTTGGTCTTAATGTTCCTCAGATGCGAGAAAGACTGCTCACATGCGTATGTAGAGCCAAACATGGTCAATACGGCAATACTCACAAGCTGCATTGTGTGGTATGTGACGGGAAGCTCGTTCCAAGTTTTAAGAATCAGCTGATCCTTAGGTTCAAGTTCAAGAGATTATTTGTCACATAAATATTGAAATTTATTCCATTTCTGTCCACTTGTGTTCAGGTGATTGGTCCGACTGGAGGCAGGGAGTTTTCTTAATGTTTGTCTGTCTTACAAAGGGAATCGGCGCACAGGCTCATAAGCAGCCCAGCAGTGGCACGCCATTCCTCCTGCGCCCAAGAGGATCATCATTATCCACATTTATTATAATAATCCTCAGTGATATATATATAATTGTGGCCTGCGTGCCGCATATTGAAATGAACAATAAAACTCTCGCCATGTCGGCGCATCACGGCCGGAAGGATTCCATCTCCTTCCCTAAACACTTATCAGTGGGCAGAGACTCCCACAAGTGGCGCCTGAGCACAGCGCAGTAAAAGGCGCCCCGGAGTCTTTCTGTGGTCCGCAGCCGGTGCTTGACTACGCCCCTTTGTCCGCCCCATTTATATTTTGAATTTTATTTTCAAAATTGTAATTTCTCTTTCCTGTTTTACTCTAAAATGACACAGAATAATTATTTATTACCTGTTAATTGTGATGAAAAATTTTAGCTCAAAATTGTTTCCAACTGCATGCGCTTTGCTGATGATGTGTGAATGTGTGTGTGTGTGTGACTAACCCCATCCAGGATCCACAGATTAGCCACCACACAGCAAGATGATACCGCTGAGTTCCACCCACTCCAAGCTACACACATTTGGCATAGACAGTAGTGCTGATTATTAACTAAAACCCATATATAACCACGACTGAACGCAACTCACCCCAACGGAACCAACGGAACCAACTGAACCACCAGAACTGTCTCCTCCGCTCACCGACATCCCTGCAAACCTGTGGACAAAACGACACCAACACCATCAGCGCTGCATCCACCGAGGAAGCCAATGCCACTGCCAAAAGCTAAGTACTCACTCCCAGTTATTACACCCAGAAGAAAGCCTGAGCCGGCAAAGCACATTGCATCCATTTAACCCATTAACGACTCTGCAGGGTCAGAGGGACCCTAGTATTCATACTAATCACAACATTATTAATAGTAATCCAGACACTGTGGCATAATGCTCAACCACTAAAAGATAATGGGGTCCTCATACCTAGGACCCCACAACCAATGGAGTACACATGGCCATACGTCTGGGACTGCACGATACACTGCGCCCATGTCAACTGAAAAATAACACAATCTGTGAACGCCCCCTGTGTCTATATAAATGCCTTCTGGGGCTTGTGGCAGATGGTGGCGCAGGAGGTAGAGCTGGTTGTCCAGTAATCAGCGGGTTCCTGGGGTGTTACCCGGTCACTCCTGACAGCACGTCAAAATGTCCTTGAGCAAGACACTGAACCCTAAAGTGCTCTCGATGAGCTGGTGTGCACCTTGCATGGTTGCCGCTGCCATCGATGAGTGAAATTGAGGCGTATATTGTGAAGTGATGGTTGGTGATAAATGGGACTTCTGTCGACAGGGTGAGTAGCTTCAAGTACCTGGGAGTCCACATCACAGAGGATTTAACATGGACTTTACATCCTGACAGGCAACATCACTGCCTGGTTTGGGAACTGTACTGCTCAGGACAGGCGGGCCCTGGAGAGGGTGGTGCGTTAAGTTGAACGTACCACTGGAACTACACTCCCCTCCCTGTAGGACTTATACAGCAGGAGGCGTAGTAGCAGAGCCCGCAGGATCATGAAGGATCCTCACCACCCCAACAACGGACTGTCCCAGCTGCTGCGGTCAGGCAAGCGCCTCCGCAGTCACACAGCGAGAACAGAGAGATTGAGTTTTTTCCCGCAAGCCATAAGAACTTTCAATGTTGACCCCACCAGGGGTCCTCACTGAGCCACATACAGAGGCTCCACTACCTTCTGTACTGTATGTAGTATACTGTACCGCATACTGTGCTATATTTTTATTTTATTCTATAGTGTTCGACTTACTGCATTACGTTTTAGGAATCAGTTAGAAATTCAAGTCAATTAGAAATTCTTAGGCAGCTACTGTGTTCAGTCAAGGACATAATGTGTGTAATCACCGAGTGCGTTGCATTGACATTTCACTGCATATATGTATGAAAGTATGTATATGTATGTGACAAATAAACCTCTTGAATCTTGATAGTGCATTGACTGGTTGCAAGACTGGAAAGATGCTCTATAAAATGCAGTCCAATTCTGAGTTCCAACAGACAAAAAGCAGATTAAAGCAACCCTTTTATTTCTGTAACAGGATGCAGGCCACTTGTTCTGTCGCACTCCTGTGGATCATGTCCGTTATTCCATGCTGGCGCAGCATTTCAACCACTTCCTTTCTCTGGGTATCTTGCAGAGATATTAGCTGATGCAGCTGTCCTCACTTATAATATATTAATTAATATGAACTCATATTTTTCTCCTCTGTAAAGGCATGGATTTGTGCCAAGGACTTACTTACTTCTGCCATCTCATTGGCGTGTACTGAACGCTGAGTATCCAGGTCTTTGGTACAGTGACCAGACAACGCTCCCTCTTCTGGAGTGCATGCCACAGGAAATACAGATGGTCTTGCATGGAGGCATCAGAGCGCAGTCCCTGCTCCCGTAACCATGAGGCCAATGGTGGCCGGTCAATGGGGGGTGCTAGGGCGCTGCCCCCCCAAATCTGTCAGAGCGAACAAAGTTGTTTTTTTTTAAATGTCTAAAATTGTTTTCCTGTCAAAGGTAAATTGTGCCAGTGTTTAACAAAAAACATTTTCACCAAATTTTATTTCATTTCTGTTTATTGTGTTAATCCAGTTTCCCTAAAATTATAAATGATGTGCCCAGGGTAGAAACCAGACTTGTTTTCATTTTTGTGATTTTTCAGTGGTATGTTATAGTGGTATATTATAGTATTTTTGCCACTCTGATTGGCTGATACGGGGAAGAGCCTTGCAGTTTATTGTGCACAGAGCTGCTTGGTTAGACCTCTTGTGGCGGTAGTACCACAAGACAAACGCAAACAGACCGCATGCAGAAATGACAGCAGAAGTGTGGTATTATAAATTCAATGGCGGGCATTAATATGAACCAGGTAGACTTTTTAAATCTGCTTGGATTAAAAGAATGGAAGTAAACAGATACCTTCCAAATGATTAACCGCTTACTCAGGAGGACAAACAACACACCATAGGTTTTTGTTTCATGGTGTTTGTGGCAGAAAGTTCTAGCTAATGATGAGTTTCTAGGAGCATTTTATATTTTCAGATTTTTATATGACACCTCCCCATCTGCATCTCAAGTGGCACAGGACAGTTTTTTGATTTACTGATGAAGACTTGCACGTAATATTTGAATGTCAAAAGAAGGGATGTTTTGGTACCAAGTCAATACAGAATAAAATAACAGTACAGTACTAGTTACTAGCAGTACCAACAGGTACCGCACTGAACCGATATTATGCATTCTTCAAATGAACAAGTGACTCAATCTTAGAGCGGGAGCAAGAGGCACCTGAGAGTCTGAGAAAACACAAAAATGGCTGCAGCAGCGCAGCCTGCCTTCATTCAAAAGAACAATGGAAAAAGTCACATCTGTAAATGTGTTGCCTTTTAAGCAGACAGATGCAGAAATATTGCCAACTCGAGTTGGCTCAAAAAGAAAGGCTTTGCAAAAGATACAGTTTCTACACACTAAAAAAAGGAAAAAGACACCGTGCAAACTTTTGCAAACTCTTCTGTATCATTCATTGTTACTTTTTTAAAAAGATGATTACTAGTGCCCATGCTTGATTCTACTTCTTAGAGCTTCAGCATCAGGTGAATGTGATTCCAGTGTTTAACTATTTATTCTGACGTCACTCCCTGCCTTCTCCTATCATACTGTGGTGGCTGTTCTCTCTGGAGTTGACAACCATGGGCTTCTCTCTCCGGAATTGTCAAATGATGTCAAATGAAGATCGTTCACTTCCACCAACAAGAAGGCTACAATAAAACGTAATGTTTGAATGTACCTATTTTGTCCGAAACATCATCAGAAATTGAGGTCTGGAAGACGAGGAGAGATTCCAGATAAACTGGCCTGGTGAGAAAAGCTCAAAAGAAACCACATATCACTGAAAAAAAGCTGCAAAACACGCCACTGGACACAGGTCTAGTTGTTCATAGGACAACCACATAATACAATGCACTATAGCCAACAAAGACCTTGATGGCAGAGTTGCCAGAAGGAAGCCTTTCTCCAACCATTGCACAAAATCAAGTGTCTGAAGTACGCCAATGAGAACCTTGGGAAGCCAGAAGCCTTTTGGAACAATGTGCTTTGGGGTCCAAAAAAACAAAAGTGAACCTTTGGGTCACAACCGAAGAACGCTAATACTCAAGTATTTGTAAAGAAGGCAACTGTCAAGCATGGGGTGGATCCTTTATGGTTTGAGGTTGTGTGGAAGCTGGGAGCACCAGACCTCAACGATGTCACACATGCAAGGATGATAAGAATATTTCCAAACAACAACTGTTCTGCAAGTAGGCAAAGTGTACAAAAATCCCACAGTAAAGTATTGAAATACCCTTAACTGGCTACAGGAGGCATTTGCAACCTGGTTAAGATGCAAACGTACGTTTCTACGCATGACATTTAGCCATTTCATGGGCCTGGTCTGCCTGTGCCTGTAGAGTTAGGAGCTGCTGTTTTCCATCTTGCTGCTGCTGTTGGAGTGCAGACTCCAGCCGATCCACTTCGCATTGATGGTCGAGAGAGAAAAAAAGTGTGAAAGTGTGGTGCTTTTTTTCTCCCACAAACAAAGGTAATGCCATATGCTCCGTCTGCAATAAACTGGTGCCACATAGCAGCAACACTAGAAACCTCCAAGCATTTAGACAGCGCACCCTGACACTTTTAAAGAGGCTGAACATCGCCATAAAGACAACCAGCAAGCCTCAAAGTCCCATGCACCACCTGCTGTCCGTCAGAAGACATTGCAGGAGAGTTTCAAGAAAGGCAAAGAATATCCAGGTACATGTGACAGTTAATGTGTTATCAGTGATTAAAAATTGAATGAACCATTATTTTAATAAACCACCCCAAATATGCAACTGAGCTACGTGAATCTTGGATGAAGCCATGTTAACCACTCTGTCATTAAGTTGACAAACGTAAAGGTTCACATGCTTGTACTATGCGTGTAAACAACAACCATAATAATAATTATAATAATAATAATAATAATAATATGATGTGATATAATTATAACATATT
The DNA here is from genome assembly GCF_960531495.2 of Zeus faber. Lineage (NCBI taxonomy): Eukaryota > Metazoa > Chordata > Actinopteri > Zeiformes > Zeidae > Zeus > Zeus faber. The sequence goes on along the minus strand of NW_028293078.1, from coordinate 480,321 downwards.
TAAGCAATATTAAAAATTATAAGTTTCTCTCATATATTGCTAATAAGAGTTAATATTAGTAAGATGTAGTAATAGTGATAATATGTAGTAATAGCAGTAATAATAATACAATATATAGAATATAGAATTTTTTTAGTGTTGGACTGCTTCTTGTATGTATATATTGTGAATTGAGTGTACATTCCCCTCTTGTTACTCTGTACTTTATGCTTCCCCATTGAGTTGCTGCAACACCTGAATTTCCCTTACCTGTTACTACAAAGGTACCCAGTACTAATTAACTGGCCACTGATAAGGGGAATCATCCCCCACATAGGCCCTGCACCCGTAGGCCAGCAGCCGCATGTGATTTCTTTGTGATGTCAAAGCCCTCCTCCAATGGGGATTCAGCGTTTGAACGATGCCATCCGTTTCCAACTGACAAATTATTGCGCTACCTCACTGACTTACCAAAAATAACAGCAGAAAGAGGTCGACGCCCGAGCAGCTTGGCAGTTTTCAGCATGGAGCACAGCAAACGAGAGATGTCTCTTTCATCAGCTATAAATTTTGAGCTTTTTAAAGTTTGAGCTGCGCTATATGAAAGCCTTCAGCTAGACGTTGTCCCAGCTCCACATCTTTCCCGCCACGGCCTACAACAGCTTTGAGAACGTGATGGACGAGGTGTTTCGGGACGGGAACAACTGGGGACGCATCGTAGGCCTGTTTGCTTTCGGAGGTGCCCTCTGCGTGGATTGCATGCAGAAGGACATGAACCACATGGTGCCCTGCATCGTAGACTGGATGACCATATACCTGGGCCACCATCTTGATCCATGGGTCCAGAGTCAGGGAGCATGGGTGAGTATCTCCGCTTAAACAAAGTAACCTTGTTGCCTTTACATTTTGATAGAGACTGTTATTTCAACCAATGCATTTAAATTGGGTTAGGCAAGCAAAAAGAAAAATGAAACCGACCTGGTGTCAGTTGGCCTGGTTTCAGTTGGGCCGGTAGAGGCCCATTTAATTATAAATTGAAGATGGTTTGCTAGGTAGTAGTATCTAAAGTTTGGGGCTGCGAGGCCTCCACAGACTTTGTTTTTCTGTAGTGTTGCTAGTTTAATTCTCGGTTTCTTGTATTTCCAATAACATTTGTTGACTATTGAATCTACAGTATTGTTGTTGATTATTGAGTCTACCAATGTACTGTTGGTTGCACTGGGGTCAGTGTTGTTTATTTCTGGAAGTATATCAATTTTCACTGCTGCTATCCGACCAATTAGTGAGATGGGTAGGTTGTTCCATCAAATGAGGTCCTCTTCAATTAATTTGAGCAATGGAGTGAAGTTAAGGGTAAACAAATCTGATAGATTGGGGGAGATATCAATACCAAGGTATCTAATATTGCCTGTTGTGATGGTTAAGTGAAGTTTCTGGGTTGCAGCATTACAGTCCTCCCCAATGGGTGGTAAGACTGTGATTTTAGTCCAAATTATTAAATAGTCTGAGATAGCTGAGAATTTGGAACTAAGATTGAACAACTCCGGTAGTGATGATATTGGGTTCTGTATGTTCAACAGGATATCATCTGCATACAAACTGATTTTGTGAACAGAGTTTCCTGTTTGTATGCCTACAATATTACTGTTTTGACGGATAGCCACCGCGAGGGATTCAATAAAGATGGCGAATAGTAAAGGGGAGAGCGTTGAGTGAAACGCTGTGAGGTGTAACCATTGGTGATGACAGAAGCAAATGGAGAATTGTAGAGGATTCTGATCCATTGAATAAGGAACTCTCCATAGCCAAATTTGATGAGGATTGAAAAGAGATATGACCAATTCACTCAATCAAATGCTTTTTCGGCATCCAACGAGGCAATAATAGTATTAAAGTTGTTCCTTTTAGATATGCTCATCAGATTGAATAAACAACGCATATTGCTGGATGAGTGTCTGCCTTTGACAAAGCTGGTTTGATCTGGGTGAATTATAAATGGAATTACTTTTTTAATTCTGCTGGTTAGTCTTTTACTTATAATCTAAAGGTCGCAATTAATAAGGCTTATGGGTCTGTAACTGGAGGTGAAGGTTGGGTCCTTTTTGGGTTTGAGCAAAACTGAAAGGAGAGCAGTATTCATGTGCGGAGGCATGGTGGAGGTTGACTTGACCTCTAACCATTCTGATGAATAATGGGGAGTTAAGTGGCCAGAAGTGTTTATAAAATTCCACTGGGTAGTCATCTGATCCAAGTGATTTATTGTTGGGCAGAGAGAAGAGCGCTTTCTTGAGTTCTTATAGAGTAAGTGGTTGATCAAAGGTGGTAGCCTGCTCCGTCGAAAGTTTAGGAAGGTCAATATCATCAAGGAATGAGTGAATGTTTGATATATTAAATTCATTATCCGATTGATAGAGGTTCTTATAAAAGTCTCTAAATATGTTATTGTTGTCTTGCGGAGAGTATGTTAGTCTACCCTGTGAATCTTTGATGGCTGTAATAAGTGATTTCTCTCTCACGTTTCAATTGATTGGCAAGAAATTTACCTGATTTGTCATTGAATTCAAAATAATTTGCTCTTGTTCGTGTCATAAGGAATTGTGTCTTTTGATGGATGATAGTTTCAAGTTGAGATGTAATTGTCCTGATCTCATTTCGGATTCACTCAGAAGATGAGGGGGCTTGTTGGGAATGCAACTCCATTAGTTGCTGTTGGAGTTTATTTTGCCATTCTTGTCCTTTCTTTTTCTTGTGAGTGGAGAATGAAATAATACTACCTCTTAGAACAGCCTTAGCTGTTTCCCAAAGTTAGGATGGTGATATTTCTGGGGAGTCATTCAGTTCAATGAAGGAAGTCCATTCTCTTATAAAATAAATGGTTAAAATCTTTATCCGTTAAAAGTGAGGTGTTAAACCGCAACCTGCCGGGAGGGTTCCGGTTTGTTTCATTTATCAGGTTGAAACGAATCGGCCCGTAATCGGAAATTACAATAGGGTGGATTTCTGGATAAGTGATTTTGGACAGTGCGGAGTTACTTGTCAAGGAAAGGTCGATTCGAGAGAAACTTTGGTGGGGTGGTGAATAATATGTGCATTCTATAGAATGTGGGTTGTTTGATCGCCAACAATCCCCAAGAGCAAGATCACTCACATTGTTTTATAGTGTCCGGCGAAACGCCGGCATTTGGGAATATTTCTGGTTTGAGAACGGTCTAAAATGTGATCCAGTACCGTGTTGAAGTCCTCCCAATATGATAATTTATTCAGAAAATTCTAAAAGTTTTGAAAATATATTGTGAAAGAAATTTGGGTCATCCTCATTGGGGCCATAAATATTAGCTATGGTTCATTTGATGTTACCTAAACTCCCATTCATCATTATGAAACGCCCTCCTGGGTCTGATATTGTGGTTTTATTTTGATATGGGATACTTTTATTGATCAATATAGATATAGCTCTTTTTTTCGAGTTGTATGATGCGGAAAACATCTGATTAACCCATTTAGCTTTGAGTTTGAGGTGCTCAGATGCAGTGAGGTGGGTTTCTTGCAGTAGACAGAAGCTGGGGTTCAACTTGGTGAGGTGAGTTAGGATTTTGCTACGTTTAGCAGGTGAGCCCAAGCCTCTCACATTCCAACCAACAAACTTAATGGGTGTCATTGAAGCTAGTTAGGGGGTGATGGCACAGTGCATCCAAGGCAATAGCTATACTACGGTTGCCATTCTTTCCCATAGATAAGTCTGGGGTTTCCTCCTTTATATTCGTTTTTGTTGCCATAGTATTCGAGGAAGTTTGTAGAGATACATAACTACACAAACAAATGACGAGTAGACAAAGATAAACACAGAACATTGTCAGAATAGACATACATAAAGTGAAAGACATTATATAGTGAGAGTTATAGGAGAAGTAAGGAGAGAGGGATTAGGGAGGTGAGATGAGAGAAGTATGGAGGGGGAATTAGGAAGGTGAGATGAGAGTGAGCGATATTTTAAATCCTGACATAGATAGCATGCCTATTCCTACATCTTTCAGTATATAATGACTGGAATTACAAGAATACATACATTATGATAAGAGTAACCAGGGTGTGGTGGAGGAGTCTCGGTATAACAGACCATCTATATATAATTTGTCAACAACCATCGATCCGCGTTTACCCTTTTGCCGGTTCTCCTTCAGGAAAGGATACAGCGCGTTCCTGTCGTGTCCCAGTCGATGAACTTGGTGAAAGGTGATCTGCTTCACGGTGTCCGTCGGGAGTTTCAAGGCGGTGCAGAGAAGGTCTTTCACCATATATTTTGGGGACTCTGTGTTGTTCTCTGGGATCCCAGAAAAGATGAGGTTGTCCCGCATACTTCTGGATTGAATATCCAGGAGAGTCTCTTTCATTATTTTCTTTTTTTACAACTTCCATCTCCGCTGTGAGACGCTTCGCAGAGGTTTTCGCGGAGGATCCACGTTTTCTTTTTGCATCTCGCCGACCGTGTGATGCAGGAAATCAAGGCTGGCTTGGATCTCGGTAATGTCTCAGAGAAGTGGACATAGCATGTCCAGCTTCGTGTTAATCTCATCCAGGACACTAACCTCTACTGCACCCGGTATGAGATCGTCAGTGTCCATTGCTGAGTTCATTGCAACACCGTCAAGTAATCATGTGAATCACCAAAAGAGGGAAGAAGAGAAGTTGGAGTAAGCAAAGTGAGTGTTGCACATGTTGATGATGGAGAGGTGTTGCCTGAGAGAAATGAGCCGGTTTGAGTCGTAGCAAGATAAAGGCTACAGCATGTAATCAACCCAATAACCCTGGCACCAAGTTTCCAAGCATAGTATGCAACAAGATGCAATTCATCTCCATAAGATTACAACAACACAGCTAACATAAAACCATCTCCCTCATCCACAGTTAAAGTAATCCAGCAAACCCAACATGGAGCAGGTGTATAAAGATTTATTTGAAGAGCAACAATTGAGCGTTCTCCCGCTCAATGGCTGGGCAAGCATCGCCTCGTTCCCCGATCCAAAAACAACAATGACCACAACAGCCAAGAAAGGCCATGCCAGGGTGTGACCATGAGGAGACAAAATTAAAATATAAATGTCATGACTCAAATAATGACTGTTATTTAGTGCCGGCTGGAGTTATAAGGGAGAAGAAAAGAAAAAAACATCAGACTAAGTATTTTAGGAAGTCCTGTGTATCCACAACACAAGCAGATCAGTAAAACCATCAATATTTTAAGTGTGCTGCCATTGATAAATTCAAAATCAGTCAAAATACATTTCCGTAATGTGGCAGAACAAAAACATTACTGGAGGCTCCACATAACTCAAGGGTAAGAAAAATGTGATTCACATACTAAAACATTTTAATATTTAGCCTTCATTACTATATTCCTATTTTAATTGATTTATTTGTATAATTCTTACTCATACCCTTAAAGGTACAATTAATAACTGCAAACAACAAGCCTGAGATGTCAGCAGTCATCAATCTAAGAGAAGCCTAACATCGTCAAACTAATAGAACCTAACTGGTGTTGAAAAATAACATTTGATCAACTATCTATTATCTCACGGTCAATTTACATGACTCAACTCCTAAAAATTACATATATTATGTGCTAAGCTTTGAACTGCTAGTCTTAGCTTTTGACAGGGATTATTCAACCATAAGTCATCTAATCATACTGCAGTCTGATTAGAGAAAAATTTGAAAGGTTATTTGGAATTTCTTATCAAGTTAAAAGCTTTTTAAAACAAATATGTATAATGGCAATAACATCGCTAGCATTCAAATTGAGACCATCTAAAACCTAGAAGGGCTATTATCATATTATCTGCAAATCATTGAAGCAATCACTTTCGTCTATAATCTGTGTCCTATCAGGATTGACAGATTGATGAAACAATGGCTGAGAAAACACAGAAGCAGCCCCCATGGTAATCACACATATATCATTTCCGGCAGGACTGCTGTGGAATGACTGACCAGGTGGTCAGTCATTCCACAGCTCTTAGTTGGAGTAAAATAGGAATGTTCTTTGGGCCTGTGTGGAATGCCCTGCGGTGCTTAATGTATTGGTCTCATACATTATCATAGGATGAAAGGAGAGGTCTACCACTGTAACAAGCATAGTTATAGAGATAACCACTCCAGGGTCCCTGACTATTACTATACTATGTATACTCAGCTTCTGAACATTGCTTCAACAGCTAGAAGAGACAACCAAAATGTCATATCAAAATAAGAACTAATAAAGAGATATTCTGTTTCTATAAGGCACTCTATAATATTTGATGCTTTAATAACTTTTAACGATGGAGCTCAATCTGGGATATAGAGCTAAATTCAATCAAGGTCTCTCCATTTATATACTTGCATGCATATCATCTCAAAATAATTCCAATTGGGCCTATTAAATAATCAAATTTTCAAATCAGTTAAATACAAATAGCAATCATATCAGTCATTTACAAGGACCTTTGAATGCTGGGCATGTTATAGCTTTACTCAATTATAGAGCAATTCTCTTTGATCTGATCTCTTTGTCTGTCCTCCAGGTCTTCCCAATCAGACGCAGTCACATCTACACTGGACAAAATTCAAGACTGCAGTGAGTGGATTCTCATCTTGTTGGTTAATTCCTCAGTACATAATTACAACATTAATCGAATCACAAGATATTTGCAAGTGTAAACTTAAAATTTTTGAATGTCCAAATTAAAAAACATTGAAACGGTCAACTTATTTCACGTTTATTTAAATGTTTTAATTTTTAGAAAGTGAACATACACAATCCATTACCTCTCTTATGTACAAAACAAATATTCCCCTTTGTTGAACTACTTGTTTAGTTTTATACTGTATATGAACATCTATCTTGTTCAATGTCAAATTGCGATTACTTATAGAGTAAGACAAAAATAAAAAAATAATAATGTTTGATTTTACTTCAACAATCACCAGCCTTACTGAGAAAAACAAAGTAACCAGTAAGATTCAAGATTTTTTATTTGTCACATACATATACATACTTCCATACATATATGCAGTGAAATGTAATGCAACGCACCCGGTGATTACACACAATATGTCCTAGGAAAAAAGAAAAAATAAAACAAGATAAAAAGTAGAAAATTCCTTTCTAATAGACCGACTAACTGACTCCTAAAACGTAATACAGTAAGTGGAATACTTATAGAATAAGATAAAAATATATAGAATAAAATACAATAAAAACAAATTGAAATAAAATGGAATAGATAGAAGGAATATGCCTTCTATCTATTCCATATGAAACATACAAACACAGTTGTATATCAAACCAAAACTAACAATTCACTCATGCAATATCATTATTTCATGTATAGTGTTTAATATATACTATTTAGTTATTTATCATATCCTTTGATTTAGAATTACCAATTTACTAATGCTTTGTGCCATTGTGCCAATTTGTTGTAACACTGCAGACAACCCCACTGTGGGATAGATAAAGGATTATCTTATCTCAACCAGCAGATCACTGACACAAGAACACAAAAGGGAAAAATAAAGTAAATCTAAAAAGAATAACTCTTTATAAACCAAAAACGAATTCATTTCTGCTGCAACTATGCATCATTTCTGCCCTCCGTAATGTCTTAAAACATATTTTAGAAGTAGTTATTATTTTTTTATTTTGATCAATTTAGTTTTATCAATTTGGAATGCTTTGTGATAAAATCAATTAACAAAGCACAAACTATAATTCTAAAACAAAAACTCACCATACTCCTAACCTCACCAAAGTCGCATTTAATGAAGCAAAAACACATTCCAGCAACTTAAAACTTGTTACAACTCACCACACCACTATGATCAACATCACAATCATCTCTCTAAACACAATCCAACAGTCCAAGCCGTTCAATATTTATTTATACTCCCACAGCATAGACCACCGTTGTACACCATTTGACTATTAGTTAATTCATTGAGTTCTGCAGCTTCCTCTGCCAAACCAAAATCCCACTAAAATGACTTTTAGACTCATTTTGCTCCAAGTTTCATTCTAAACAAGGAATACCAAATGCATCATGGGCAAACTTTCCCACTGTCATTGTCTTTCACATCAACTTCCCGAATACTTTCTGTCTATCATTAACTTTACAGCTCTCTCTCGCCTTGTTATACATACAAAAAAATTCAAATTTATTTAAGACCTGACAGTATCTTTTCTAGCAATCCTACCAGATATTTTAGATAATAATGCTATTTTTTTCCACCAAGGACTTATGTGTCAAACTAGTTTTACATTATGCATTACGTACAGCACACATACCACTCTTATCTCACTTGTTTCATTGACATGTTTATCAGGCAGGGCCTGATGGATGAGGCAGTGGCCTCCTAATCCAGGGATTGTGGGTTGAAGTCTCATCTGGGGTGCTTTGAAGCAGAGTGTGAAGCAAAAGCTTCCAGGGCCCGGAGTTCAATGGATCGTAACCATCCGCTGTTAAGGCCTCTCCCTTGCTACCACAATGTGTGAACTCACGCTAATTGTTAATTGTCCACAACCTGTGTTGAGCAAGTGGTCATTCTGCTACCAAAACAATTTCAGACCAGCCATGATCACTCACAAACATTGTAAAACCAGTCATGACAATTTTCCCCTCAGAAACCAGAGATTGTGGGTCCAAGTCCCACCTGATATGCTTATAAGCTTAGTTGCCAGCTGAGGCAGGCTGGCCCCCAGTTTTCAACCACAACATGTTTGAGGATGTCAATTCATGCCAGATATATGTTGGGGAAAAAAAAAGAGCGACTTACATGTGAATAACAGGTATTGATGCTGATCAACCAACCATTTTTGACAATTTCACCTCCTACACAAGAGATTTTGGGCTCAAGTCCTATCTGGGGTTCTTGAAAGCAAAGTAACCATAACCCCGATGTTGATGGATCAACACCAACCTCTGCTAAGGCCACAACATATGATTCAGGATGTGAACTCATACCAATGACAGTATATGTTGAAAAGGAAACAGCTTTTTATCTACACAACATTTAATGAACAGGTGGTCATGCTGTTCACAAAACAATTACAGACCAATCATGACAACTTTTAAACACTCAGGAACATTTTACAACCAGTCATGACCATTTTCTCCTCAGAAACCATGGATTGTGGGTCTGAGTCCCACCTGATGTGCTTATGAGCAGAGTTGCCAGCTGAGGCATGCTGGCCCGATAATCCAGAGATTGACTGATAAAAAAAACATCCTCTGTTCAGGACTCCCCTTTACTATCAGATCCAATGAGTTAGGAGCTGAACTCTTGCTAACTATAAGTTGAGGAGGAAACTGCTTCTTACATATAAAACATCGATTTACCAGGTGTTGATGCTGATCGCAAAACATTTTTCAACCATTCATGACAATTTCCCTCCACTCAAGACACTCCAAAACAAAGGATTGTGGGCTCAACTCCTACATGAGGTTCTTGAAAGCAGAGAGGTGCAGCGGAAGCGTGCTGGGCCCATAACACAGAGGTCAATGGATTGTAACCATCCTCTGCTAAGGCCTCGCATTTGCTACCACAGGATGTGAACTCATGCTAATTTCATGTTGAAAACCAAACAGCTTCTTACCAACACAACGTGTACTTTACAGGTGGCCATGCTGTTCACTGAACAATTGAAGACCAATCATGACAGCTTTTGAACACTCAAACATTTTACGACCGGTCATGACAATCTTCCCCTCAGAAACCAAGAATTGTGGGGACAAGTCCCACCTGATGTGCTTCTAAGTAGATTTGCCAGCTGGGCATGCTGGTCCCATAACCCAGAGATTGATTGATTAAAAACATCCTCTGTTAAGGCCTTACCTTTACCATCAGACAAAATGCATTGGGACCTGAACTCTAGCTAACAATATGTTGAGGAGAACACTGCTTCTTACCCATAAATCATCTCTTCACCAGGTGTTGATGCTGATTGCAAAACATCTTCCAACCATTCATGAAAATTTCCCTTGGAAATTTAACCTCCTAAACAAGGCATTGTGTGCTCAAGTACCACCAAAAGCTCGCAAAAGCAGGGTGGCGCAGCGGAAGCGTGCTGGGCCCATAACCCAGAGGTCGATGGATCGAAACCATCCTCTACTAAGGCTTCGCGTTTGGTACCTCAAGATGTGGATTGTATTTATTTCATGTTGGGAACAAAGCAGCTTCTTAACAACATAGTATGCTCCTAACAGGTGTTGACTAAACTAATGCTGAATACAATTTGAAAAAAACAGCTTCTGAAAAGTACTGAACAGGTGTTGATACTGATCACACAACCATTCTTGACAATTTCACCTCCTAAACGAAACATTGTAGGCTAAAGCCATTTCTGGGGTAATAAAAGCAGAGTAAACCTGATGTTGATGGATCAACACCGTCCTCCACAAAGGCCTCCCCTTCGCATGGGGGGGACGGTAGCTCAGGAGGTAGAGCTGGTCGTCTAGTAATCTAAAGGTTGCTGGTTCAATCCCAGGCTCCTCTTGCTACCATGCTGTAGTGTCCTTGAGCAAGACACTTAGCTCCTGATGGCTGTGTCCGTCGGTGTTTGAATAATTGGAAGTCGCTTTGGATAAAAGCATCTGCTCAACCCATGCTAATATATGTTGACATGAAAAAGCTTCCCACCTCACATGTTATTTTGGGCACATACTTCACATTCAGCCAGACGCACGTCTACCATTCATTGTAGACGTGAGACCAATATCATCATATGGAGACCAATATCCTTGCTTTTTATTTCTCCTTACCACTTCCCCTCTTGCACAATGGTCAAAACCATATGCCTCAGTAATGAGAAATCCTAGTAATACTGTAGGAGCCACAAACTGTCCATCCTGGGCCCTCCACAGGCCGTCGTCGTCCTTGGCCCCCTCTTTTCATCGACAATCTGTGTTCATACACACTCGCCTTCTCCTGCCTTCTGATAAGATCATCTAAAATAATAACTTCACTTAAATTTGTAGAGCACCTATCAAAGAACCCAAGATGGCTTTACAGGAGAGGGACAAGGGGGGGGGGAGATTAAGGGAGAGAGGAACCAAAACAAAGGAATATCTAAACCAACTAAATAATGGGGAAAGGCCATGGTGAAAAGGTGGGTCTAGAGGGTTGTTTTGAAAGTGTCCAGGGTTGGGGCATTACGGATTACGGAGGGAGAGGGTTCCATTGGGTGGGGGCTGCCACACTGAAACCTCTGTCCCCGGAAGTTTGTAATCTGGTACGGGGGATGGACAGCAGACCCATGTTTGAGGAACGCAAGTTCCGGGACGGATTGTGTTGGTAGAGGAGGTCGGACAGGTATTGGGGGCCGAGTGCATGAAGGGATTGGTCTGTGAGGAGAAGTTTGTAGGAAATGCGGAACTTGACCGGAAGCCAGTGGAGGTGGATGAGGGTAGAGGTGATGTGCTGCCAGGGCTTGGTGTGGGTGTCAACCCTGGCAGCTGAGTTCTGCACATACTGTAGCCTGTCCAGGGCTTTGTTGGCCAACCCGGACAGGACTCTGTTACAGTAGTCCAACCGGGAGGTGATGAAAGCGTTCGATGAGGATTTCAGTCACGGAGTCTGAGAGTGAGAGATGGAGATGTTTTTGATGTGATAGAAGGCAGAGTTGGTGATGGATTTTACATGTGACTGAAAGGAGAGGGTAGAGTCCAGGATAACACCCAGGTTGTGGAATGTTTTGATGGAATAGCCGCCGACGAGGAGAAGGAGATCTCCATCCTTCCGGAGCAGCGGCTTTGGGGCCACAACAATGAGCTCTGAATTTTTGCTGTTGAGTTGGAGTAAGTTAGTTGTCATCCAGGTTTTTATGGCATGAAGGCAGTTGACCAGAGACTGTGGGGGGAGCAGAGTGGATGGTGAGGTGCTGAGATAAAGCTGTGTATCATCAGCGTAGCAGTGGAAGTTGAGACCATGGTGACGAATGATCTGGCCGAGGCGGAGCCGATAGATGGTGAAGATTGTTGGACCGAGCACAGTGCCTTGAGGGACGCCATGGTTGACTGGGGCATGGGGGGAGGAGGAGCCGTTGATCTTGACAAACTGAGTTTTTTTGATAGATATGAGTGAAACCATGACAGAGCTGTTCCAGTGATGCCAAGGAGGTCGGATAGGCGTTTGAGGAGGATTGTGTGGGAAACCATGTCAAAAGCAGCGGAAAGTCCAGGAGGATGAGGATACTGATGTTACTGGTGTCTGCAGCAAGGAGGAGGTTGTTGGTGATCTTGATTCGGGTTGTCTCTGTGCTGTGGTGTGTTCTGTAGGCTGACTGCAGGGGTTCGTAGAGCTCATGGTTGGACAGACATTGCTGGAGCTGGGCGGCCAAAGGGAAGAACTTTAGGAAAGTACCAAAAAGACAAATTAAGCTTAAATGAACCGACTAAGAAGCGGCGACATAAACACCAGTGTCCTCTCAGACCGGAAGTCTGAGTCTAAGCTTGGCACCGCCTTGGGTATAATCAGCGGTGCTTGAATTCCTGTTGCACATGCACGTTTTTAAGCTAGTTTCATTGCTTCATCTGCCATATTGTTGCCAACGATTATGTAGTCATTGCCTTTCTTTTGGGCCTGACACTTAACAATTGCCACCTGTTTTGGTAACAGCAACGCTGTCATTAGGTCATAAATTTCAGTGTGATGCAGAATGGGTGTGCCATCAGTTTTCTTGAACCCTCTTTGTTTCCATACTGCTCCAAACAGAGGACACACTCCATGTGCATATGCAAAATCAGTTTAAATATTTACTATATGTCCTTCAACTTTTTTGTATGCTGCTGTTAGAGCTTTCAGTTCCACCAGTTGTGCTGAGCATGGTTGTGAACAGGCCTCACTCTGGATTGTGATAAACTGCTGATCAGCCTGACGGCAGACCACAGCAAACCATGCGTGGTTACCAATCATCTGCATTTATTATTTGTGTGGACACAGATCCGGCCTTAGTTATGTGTATTGAAGTGAATCTGCCACACACTCATGCGGGAGTCTCTGCTGGATTTAATGTGGAGCATCTTTTCAATGTGACATCTGGGTATGTTAGCAAAGTTAAATGTTCCAAAAGCCTAGCATTGGTTACCACAAACTTTCCCTGTTCTATCATCTCTGTCACTTTGTGATTGGTGTATATCGTTACCGGATATCCCATTGTAATCCTTGACGCTTTATCATATGTATACTGTACGGCAGCTAGGCCCTGATAGCATGGAGGGTAGCCCTGGGCTACTGCATCCAGTTTGGTGCTATAGTATGCTATGGGTTGTTTTCAAAGGCCACTCTATGTTTCTGCATCAGAACGACAGAAGCAGAGTTTTGACTACAATTTGCCACCAACAAAATGAACGGTGTCGATTAATAAGGGTTAGCTAATGTGTTAAAGCTGTTACAGCGTGACAGTTTCATGTCAACCGAGCATACAAATTAGTCTGGTCTGCATTTTTTATTATTTCTCTGAGAGGGGCGGTTTTAAAAGCGTACCTTAGCCACCCCACCCATCACAATGGGTCATCGTAAAGCCCAAATATTCTCCCTCTGGTTGACAATATTGTCATTTTTTCTGGGACACTTCATGCCCTCCTACTGCTATTTTTTGCAACACAGCCATGAAGTAACTATGACACTGTTGTAATGTTGTGGAGCACACATGTAGATCATCCACATATTGAATCCGCGTCCGTGAGTGTTTGAAAACTTGAAGCATGCGTGTATACGTGTTCTGTTTTCCTTTGTATGTGAATGCAAATATATGCTGGCTCTCCTGTGCCAGTGGAAATCAATTACTGTGAAGTACTTGGCGTCTGGGGGGACATTAGTCAACAGCGTGTGCGGATTTGGAACCTCGGCCTGCTGATCCTCCACGACATCATTTACAGCTTATAGATAATGCACTAGCCTCATGTGGCGGACAAAAGGGCATGGTCAAGCACCGGCTGCAGACGACAGCACGGTTCCAATTTTTGCGGCAAACAAGCTGCCTCGAATCGGCCCAATCAGCGCATGCATGGCGCTGATTGGTCCGAATCAAGGCAGAGAGATTTCTTAATGTTTTGGTCTGTCTTACAAAGGAGATCGGCGCACGGGCTCGTGAACAGCCTAAGAGCGGAATGCTATTCTGTGGCACGGTGGCGCAGTGCATTGCACTGCTGCCTCACAGCAAGAAGGTCCTGGGGTCGATTCCCGCCTGGGGCGCTGACAAACTGTCCATCCTGGGCCCTCCACAGGCCGTCGTCGTCCTTGGCCCCCTCTTTTCATCGACAATCTGTGTTCATACACACTCGCCTTCTCCTGCCTTCTGATAAGATCATCTAAAATAATAACTTCACTTAAATTTGTAGAGCACCTATCAAAGAACCCAAGATGGCTTTACAGGAGAGGGACAAGGGGGGGGGGAGATTAAGGGAGAGAGGAACCAAAACAAAGGAATATCTAAACCAACTAAATAATGGGGAAAGGCCATGGTGAAAAGGTGGGTCTAGAGGGTTGTTTTGAAAGTGTCCAGGGTTGGGGCATTACGGATTACGGAGGGAGAGGGTTCCATTGGGTGGGGGCTGCCACACTGAAACCTCTGTCCCCGGAAGTTTGTAATCTGGTACGGGGGATGGACAGCAGACCCATGTTTGAGGAACGCAAGTTCCGGGATGGATTGTGTTGGTAGAGGAGGTCGGACAGGTATTGGGGGCCGAGTGCATGAAGGGATTGGTCTGTGAGGAGAAGTTTGTAGGAGATGCGGAACTTGACCGGAAGCCAGTGGAGGTGGATGAGGGTAGAGGTGATGTGCTGCCAGGGCTTGGTGTGGGTGTCAACCCTGGCAGCTGAGTTCTGCACATACTGTAGCCTGTCCAGGGCTTTGTTGGCCAACCCGGACAGGACTCTGTTACAGTAGTCCAACCGACAGACGACAGCACGGTTCCATTTTCCGCGGCAAACAAGCTGCCTCGAATCGGCCCAATCAGCGCATGCATGGCGCTGATTGGTCCGAATCAAGGCAGAGAGATTTCTTAATGTTTTGGTCTGTCTTACAAAGGAGATCGGCGCACGGGCTCGTGAACAGCCTAAGAGCGGAATGCTATTCTGTGGCACGGTGGCGCAGTGCATTGCACTGCTGCCTCACAGCAAGAAGGTCCTGGGGTCGATTCCCGCCTGGGGCGCTGTTGGCACGTGCTCCGCAGATGCGCGGGTATATCTCCCAAGTAGGAGCCTTTCTGTGCGGAGTTTGCATGTGTTCCCCGTGCTCACATGGGGTTTCCTCCACCTCACGTCAGTAATGACCCCCACCAAAAAAATGCACCCATCATCTGACCAGCGATGGACACTTATCACCTGGTCCCCAGGCGCGTCCACGTATGCTGCTCCCGGAGGAAGGACAAGCAAGGATGGGTCAAATGCAGAGGATCCATTTCACCGGCCACCATCAAAGCGCGTGTGTGTGCAAGCATGTGTTGCGTGACGAATAAAGACTCTTTCTTCTATTCCTCCTGCGCCGGGAGGACTATAAAAAAACATTAGAATAGATCCTCAGATATAAATACAGTATATATATATATATATATAAATAATTGTGGCCTGCGTGCCTGACTGAAATGGGCAAAAGAACTCAAGCCGTGTTTGCGTTCCATGGCCAGGAAGACTCCGTCTCCCTCCCTGAACCCTTAACTGTGGGAAGAAACTCCCACACCGCTATTTTTGTTTATCCGCCTTCAGCACTGGCAGCAGAGGGGTGTTACAATAACTCTGAATTTCAATCAAAACCCCTGCTGCTTTCAAACCATCTGTTGTAACTTCTATTCCTGTCTCTGCTTCCGGCTTAGGTTCTTGGACCATACTTGTCCTGGAATTACCTGTTCCACTCTCCCTTAACACATCCTGTCTGCATCTCTCCACTATCTCCTCCATCTGTCACTTCTCAGTTGTCTCAATTTCCTGTAACTCTCCTTCCATTTCTGTGAAACAAAGTATTTTGATAAAATGGTTGCATTTAGATTTGAGTATCAGAGGATAATAAAGTTTTTACCCATTCTTTTTCCTTTTCCTGCTTCATCATATCACCTAAGTCCTTGGATTCGTATCCTTTATTTATCAGCAAGGTGACATGCGGTGCCATATTAGACATATGATACCAATTCAGTATTGCTTTTCCACCTGGTTGATCATGGACCTCCATCACTACTCCCTGCGGACCAAATATTATGTACTGCGACTGTCTAAACCAAAACCATCAAATTCCTGCTCGAGGGGTAGTACTTTCTAGTCCAGGAACTTTAGGGAGCTTGCAGCACAAAAACTCCCTTAATACATAATCATACGTACAGTAAATACATAATCATTGAGCCACACGAGACTCAACATCACCTGCTGTCACTGTGACTCCAGATGTACTGACAAACAAGGTAAGTTATTACAATGACAATATTTGGATTAAAATAAAAAATAAATGTGTTTTTTTTAAGAAACGTCATGAATAAACAGTTTCCTGCAGCTAAACGTAACAGAGTTAAAATAAAGACAGAAAGTGTTCTTGACAAGTTCTTCCATAATTATTCTAATGACAAATAAATGTTAAAGCTCCATAAATGTTGTCTCCATTACGATATAGACAGGTAATCTATTCAAATGAATTTTCTGATTGTACATTATTAAATGAAAAAATACAATAAAGTAGTAATTACAACAAACATGTATTTATTATATTAACAACATAACATGTATTTATTATTATTGTTCTGTAAAGTAATTACAAAGTTTGTCGTTGTTATTGTTCCAGATGTGGAAACATAGCTGAAAATCAGGACAATACAAAAGCCATTGTCCAAAAATCCAGTCCTCAAGGTCAGTCACAATATTAAAAAAAAAGATCACTATGGACATAATTCGACGAATTAACTCCATGATGTTTGATGTTTGTAAGTTTAGTAAATTGTGATGCACTTCAAAGAAACAAAAAAACAAACTCTAAAAAACTGTAATACCTAAAACGAATAAACTGGACCCCGTGTATTGCGGCATTGCAGCCACCTACTGGACTGGAATGGAACAGTAGTCGCTATTTAATATGTCAGCAGGCTAATTTGTATTATCTTTGTGGTTCTTTAGACTGACAACAACGGTCTGAAGGAACCTTTTAGTTTCTTCAAAAAACAGTTTCTGGTTAGAATAGGTGGAAACATGGCTTTAGATGGCCATGGTTCAAGAAGGCAGTGGCAGATACAGGTAGTCCAGCAAATTTATCCAAGGGAGAGCTGCAAAAAGAATTGAAAGTTTGTACTACTTTAGAACTATCATTACCTGCCAAACTGCACCTAATTGCTAGCTGAAGTGTCGGTAATAAAAGTATCAAACTCTAAAAGGATCTGTAACCCTTGCCACTAGATGTAGCAGCATTAAAAGTACCTGCAAATGTAGCAGTTTTATCAAATTCTGAATATTCAAAATTACACAACATCTAGTTTTTAAATCCCATGTGTTGATAATTAGGGAACTGCATACACAGAAGCTAGCCAGTTTAGAAAACAACTTCACACACCTGCCCCTGTCAATGAGGAGAGTACCTGCAGTGCCACCATAAATCTCCATAAACCTTGCTCCAAAAGGCTTTGTTGGACAAAGCTGTGACCACAACTACAAGAGCCCATGCAAGTATTTCACTGGAGTTGTCATGTGTAGTGATGCAAGACCCAACAACAATTGGATAGCAGCTGAATAATATTAAACGATTCAGGAGACGGGCATGACACATGCAAAATTGTAATTGGATCGCTATGTTCACGAGTCCAGATTCACAATAACGATGAAAGAGAGCAAGAAGAGTTGGTTGGCTCTGAATTTAATTCTCAGTAATTATTTTCAGTCCAAGATTCACTCCCCCACGCTCTCTCTTGCTCGCTCGCCAATTCACAATAATTACTGAGGATTATATTAATGCTGAAGGCATTTGGCATAATTCATATTAAAATACTGACTGAATATCACTTATTATTATCCCTAAATAAATAATTATGACGAGATTAAATGATTCTTATGAGAATTCCATTCACAACTCAGAGCCAAAATGACTCTTCTGGGTCATTATGTCTAATGAGTCGGCAAATGTAACTAATCTATTTGCCGAGTCACTCGTAAAGAGCCAAATCTCCATAAAGAGACAGATTTTATCACTATTTTCATCGTTCAAAGTTCAAAGTCCTACTCAGTGTATTCTTCCAACTTAATTAAACAAACAAGAGTTGCAAAATGTTACAAATCTTTTTACTCTGCCAAGTTACCAACTAAGTCAAGTCAAGTCTTTCATCACTCCTCCAAATGGCTTAGTTGGCTACCAAGCTGCGAAAACTACTATAAGTGCCGCCATGAGCATTTGACTGAGGTTATCAAGTGGGCAGCCTATTTCAGCATTGTTTTGTTGAATTAGGCCTTCTACATGTCCAGAAGGCACAACATTCTGGCCTCCCAATGTAACCTCTATCTATACTGACGTCTGGCACCCACTGCTTACCACTCTTCTGGCTATACATACAGTGATAATCCCAAACTACCAGAACCATGCCCAGTGGCTACCCTCTATCCCCACCAGTACCATATAGGCCACCCTATTGGCTAATTCCACTGGTTCCATCAATACGTGCTCACAGCCCTCCATCCCTATAATGGAATAAAATTTATTTTCAATTTTCAGATTTCAATGCTTAACTTCAGTGTCTCCTATGTCCACATCATCTGCAAGTGCAATCTAGAGATAAACCATTGTTATCATGTTGGCTGTTTACTGACAAAGATTTGTTGGATTGGTTGGCATAAAATATTTTTGAAATGTCTTCAAACAGGTCCTTAGAGTTCTCTCTAGCAGCCAGATGTTAGCGAAAAAATATATAGTGGTGAAGTAAATTGCACCACATCATGAAAACGATGTATGAGTAGAATATCCTAGTATATAACTTACAAGAAAGCTGAGGAAGGATCCACTCTTGGCTGGGGCAGGTGAAAGTTCATAATTAATTACATACCTCTGTGTACCTGGCGAGAAGCAACCCCACCTCCACCTTACCCCAATCTCTCTTTCCATCTATCTCCCTTAACCTCTCCAGTGGTTAACGGTGTTCCATGGTGGATGAACCCTCTTCATTATCCACCCTTGCAAAAGGCTTTTTGAACATTGGGGTTCTTGTGTGTGTGGTCGTGTAACAAGTGGCCTAGCTGTTAATTGAGGGCACACCCCCTTAAAGCACATCCAACCAATTACCAGGCCATCATGATTGGCCAGAGCTATGGCTGTCTACTTGAGTTGAGGTCAAGGTGAGCTGGTTATGTCCTGGTCATCTTCGTGTGGGTCTGTGTTTTGTAAATTAAGTGTGTGTTACGTTGTTGAGTTTATTCAGTGTGTGTATGTGTGTGTATCAACTTATGTGTCTGTATGTGTGTGTGTCGGGGGGTGGGGGGCATTGTGCATCTGCATGTCTATGGGAATGTGAGCACCTGAGTGGTGTGTTAAGTATGGCTGTGAGATACATCTTCATTTTTGGTGTGTGTTTTGGGCATATGCTGAGTGTGAATGTATGTGTGTTTATTTGTTAGTGTGAATGTATTTGTGTTGATGTGTGTGTGTGTGTGTGTGTGTGTGTGTGTGTGTGTGTGTGTGTGTGTGTGTGTGTGTGTGTGTGCACGCGCACTATTTTAACTCCACTGCTAACATCAATCCTCCCGAATAAAAGAGAAAATTTGAGCTTGTCCAGGACAAACTACCAGCGGCTGATCGATTTGTGGGGTCAAGAGGAGAGTGTGTGTGAGTGTGTACAAGGTCTCTGGAGAGATAGACACAAGAAACCACTGCAGATGTCTAATGGTCAGAGAGAGAAAAAGCGCCGCTTTTCCACCAGGTACGAATTAGTGATTAAAAGTTTGATTCTTTTGTGGGATTAGTTTGTTGAAGAGTGACTCGGTAAAATGATTTGTTCAATTCTTTGACTTCGTTAATTTGATTCAGTTGGTGTAAGCCATAGTGAGTGAGGGAGGACGTGAACGAACAATGAGAGTCAGAAGAGTCGGTTTGCCTTTGAGTTGTGAATGGAATTTTCACAGGAATACCGCCAAGTGTAAATCAGTCACATCCAATATGAATTATGCCAAATGCCTTGACCTTTTGCCCACATTAATTTAATCTTCAGTAGTTATTTTCAGTTTGAGAGTCAAAGATTCACACGCTCGCACTCTGAATCGAAGCCTAATGAGCTTGTAAGGCACGCTGCTGGGCTTGAGGCGCAGCAGCATCGCAACCAAAACTTGTCACAAGGGTTGTCAAATTTCAAGGCACTCCAGATTCAACTGCAAGAATGATAAAAAATGTGACCCACCACAGAAAAACCCGCAATATTGTGCATTCCTAAAATCACCACGAGCCGCCAAATAAGTTGAAAAAACCTTTCTAGCAGGAAAATTTAAATTAGATTGTTCCTTTGTGTGTTTTTTTTTATCTCTCAACGTATTTTCAAAACTGAGTTTGACTTATAAATAGTAGATACATGTTAAACCGTGGAGTTAAATATTCCAGTTAGATTTCATGGGGAAACAGTTCACAGAGCTGCTGAACAGTGCTGAACAACACTGATCAATTGTTCCCTTTAAATCGACCGTCGAGGTGAAGATCATTCCTCCATATTCCATGTGATGTGAAGACACAATGTGAAACCGTTTTTTATAGAGTTCAACTTTTTAATCTTACTACTTTAACACACACCTGGATCCATTGTTGTGCAGGTTTCATGATCTCCGCCTTCTTCTACTTTCCCCTCTCCTTACCTGTCCCATTAGCCCAACTCTATTCACCTGCGCACACAGCTGTTCCAGATCTGCAATCTAACCCCTATATATGCCTCTCTCACCAGTCACCCATTGCCAGATTGTCTTCGATGCTTGCACCAGACTCTCCAGCGTTCTCCGGACTGATTCCCTGCTACCGAATCTGCCTCGCTCCGACCACGTATCCTGCCTGCCACTCCGCCTGTCTTCTGTCTGCACTCCTCGTTATCGAACCTGCCTGTCCCAGATGACGTATCCTGCCTGCTCCCTGCCTGTCTTCCGTCTGCTATACAAATAAAAGACATTACCAAATATCCCTGCCTGTCTTTGTGCTGCAATTGGGTCCTAACCACACCCATTACAGTACAATCTGGCCAACAATGGACTCAGCACACAACCCCGAGTTGCTGGCACGCCTGGGAAGGGTGGAGTCACAGCTCCAACACCAGGATGCTGTCCGAGTCTACCTCAGCGGACGTTCAGCTAGCAGCGGCTAGCCAGGAGCAAGGGCTCGCCACGCTAGCTGGCCAGGTCCAGAAGCTCGCCATCGCTCTTGGTCAATTCATCCCGCCGCCTGCTTCCCCGGACCCACCTGCACCAGCCCAGCCTGGGTACTCCCTGGAGCCCCGGGTGGGGGTTCCAGAACGCTACGCCGGAGACGCAGACGGCTGTAGTCCGTTTATTACTTACTGTTCCATCCTCTTCACTCTGCAGCCCCACACCTTCGCCTCCGAGGAAGCCAGGGTGACGTTCACAGTAAATCACCTGACGGGCCGCGCTCGGCTATGGGGAGCGGCCGAGTGGGAACGACGCACACCAGCCTGCTCCTCCTTCGCCGCCGAGCTCCGCAAGGTGTTCGGGGTTACATCACGAGGTCCCGATGCTGCTGGTGGTCTCCTGGGTCTCAGTCAAGGGTCCCGCTCCGTGGTTGATTTCGCGATCGACTTCCGCACCCAGGCTCGACTGAGCGAGTGGAACCCGGCAGCCCAGATTGACGCGTTCCTGATGGGATTAGCAGAGTACGTGAAGGATGAGCTAGTTTCCCACGACCTGCCCACCTCTCTCGATGGCATCATTGAGTTTGCTTCCCGTATCGACCGACGCATCCAGGCCCGCCAGCGAGAGAGGCATCAGAGGCAAGTCGAGCGCCGCCCAGCAACCCATCTTCCAGGTTCCTCCGGGCCGCCAGCTCTTCCGGCCCGTCAACCCACGAGTGAGGCCTCTCCCATGCGGGTTGGCCGGTCCAGCCTCACCCCAGAGGAGAAGGAGAGACGCCAGGTGGGGAACCTTTGCCTCTACTGCGGTCTAGCTGGACTATACATTTCTGGGTGTCCGGTAAAAGGGCTGAGCTCGCCAGTGAGGGAGGAGGTCCTGGTGAGCCACACCTCCAAATCCCCCTCCAACCTACGCCCCCTCTGCCAGGCTCGGCTGCTCCTGCCCCAAGGCTCACATTCCCTCGCCATACTTATTGACTCTGGTTCCGATGTTTACATCATCGACGATAACCTAGCACGGCAGCTGGGTGTTGGTCGAGTTCTCCTGCCTTCTCCTGTACCTGCCACTGCCCTGGATGGCCGCCTCCTGGGGACAGTCACCCATCAGACAGTGCCCATCCGCATGCTCCTGTCCGGCAACCAACACGAGACGATAAAGGTTCTCCATCCTGCACTCACCTCGTCACCCTCTCCTCCTGGTGTTCCCCTGGCTCCAGCGTCACAACCCACACCTCGACTGGTCCACAGGGGCTATTCTGGGATGGAGTCCTGCATGCCATCAGGTCTGCCTGAAGCAAGCCGCCGCACCTCAGCCACCCAACAGCTTCAACTCCGCACCCGACATGTTGGGGGTCCCCGCCGAGTACCTCGACTTCAGGGAGGTCTTCAGCAAGGCCAAGGCGACATCCAAGGCCGCCTGTACTCCCTGTCCGCCCGGGAGAGAGAGGCCATGGACACTTATATTAACGATGCCCTGGCGGCGGGCATCATCCGTCCCTCCTCTTCCCCGGTGGGGGCGGGCTTCTTCTTCGTGGAGAAGAAGGACAAGTCGCTTCGCCCCTGTATTGACTATTGCGGTATCAATGACATTACGGTCAAGAACCGCTATCCCCTGCCCCTCATCTCATCAGCCTTCGAACTCCTGGAGGGGGCCACGGTGTTCACCAAGCTCGACCTACGCAACGCCTACCATCTGGTCCGGGTTCGAGAGGGGGACGAATGGAAGACGGCGTTCAACACTCACTCTGGTCAATACAATATCTGGTGATGCCCTTTGGTCTCACCAACACCCCCGCCATCTTCCAGACCCTGGTCAATGACGTGCTCAGGGACATGCTCAACAAATTCGTCTTCGTGTACCTCGACGACATCCTGATCTTCTCCCGATCCCAAGCTGAGCACGTCCACCATGTCCAGACGGTCCTGCAGCGCCTCCTGGAGAACTCACTCTTTGTGAAGGCAGAGAAGTGTGAGTTTCACGTCCCGTCCGTCTCCTTCCTGGGGTACGTCGTAGGGAGGGGGACCATCCAGATGGACTCCACTAAGGTCTCCGCCGTCACCACCTGGCCCGCCCCGGACACCCGCAAACAACTCCAGCGCTTCCTCGGTTTTGCCAACTTCTATCGGAGGTTCATCCGAGGCTACAGCATAGCATGGTGGCTGCCCCCCTCACAGCCCTAACTTCCTCCAAGGTGCTGTTTCGGTGGTCCGCTGCCACCAACGACGCCTTCCTGGCCCTGAAGGCACGGTTCACTTCAGCCCCCATTCTGGTATTGCCTGACCCCGAATGGCAGTTCGTGGTTGAAGTGGACGCCTCCGACGTGGGAGTCGGAGCTGTTCTGTCCCAGAGAACCGCCTCCGACCAGAAGCTTCATACCTGCGCCTTCTTCTCCAGGCGTTTAACCCCGGCCGAGAGGAACAAAGATATCGGGAATAGGGAGCTTCTCGCCGTCAAATTGGCCCTGGAGGAGTGGCGACACTGGCTAGAGGGAACCCAGCTGCCGTCCCTGGTGTGGACCGACCACAAGAACCTGGAGTATATCCAGTCCGCCAGGAGACTGAACTCCTCCGTTGGGCGCTCTTCCTAACAAGGTTCAATTTCTCCCTCTCCTATCGGCCGGTGTCACGCAATATCAAACCTGACGCCCTGTCCCGGCAGTTCCAGGAGGAGCAGGAAGACGCTGCTGACTCTGACACCATTCTACCGTCCTCCCATCTAGTTGCCAACCTCACCTGGGAGGTGGAAGAGAAGGTCAGAGCCGCCACCCAAGACCAACCTGGACCCAGCGCATGTCCGCCCGACCGTCTTTTCGTCCTGCCTGACCTCCTGTCCAAGGTTCTCCAGTGGGCCCACAACTCCCGACTCACCTGCCACCCGGGGATCCAGCGGACGAAAGAGGTCGTCCAGCGTCGCTTCTGATGGCCCTCCCTGGGTGAGGACGTCCGAGGGTTCGTCAATGCCTGCCCCACCTGTAACCAGCACAAACCCTCTCTTCTTGCTCCTGCTGGTATCCTACACCCACTGCCGGTTCCTCATCGCCCCTGGTCTCCCATCTCCGTGGACTTCGTTACCGGTCTGCCACCGTCTAGCGGCAACACTACCATCCTGACCATGGTGGACCTTTTAAGCAAGATGGCTCACTTCGTGCCTCTACCGAAGCTCCCGTCGGCCAAGGGCACCGCCAAGCTATTATTGTACCACGTCATCCGCCTCCATGGCATCCCGGTAGATGTCGTATCCGACCGGGGTCCCCAGTTCGCCTCTGTCTTCTGGAGGGAGTTCTGTGCGCTCCTGGGGGCCACCGTCAGCCTCTCTTCAGGGTACCACCCCCAGTCCAACGGCCAAACGGAGCAGAAGAACCAGGAGATGGAGAAGGCCCTTCGCTGCATAACATCACAACACTCGTTGTCCTGGTCTGAGCAGCTTTTGTGGGTTGGAATATGCCCACAACACCCTGACCAGTTCAGCCAAAGGCCTCTCCAGTGCGCCTACGGCTTCCAACCGCCTCTATTCCCGGCCCTTGAGAAGGAGAGTTCCTGCCCATCCGTCCAGGCCTTCATTCGCCGCTGCCGCTGCCGCAGGACCCGGGCCCGGGCCCGGGCCGCCCTTCTCCGAGCCGCTGGCCGCAGCGCCTCTGCCGCCAACCGTCGCCGCTCCCAGGCCCCGGAGTACCAGCCGGGCCAGAAGGTCTGGCTCTCCACCCGGGACCTCCCCCTGAAGGTGGACTCTAAGAAGCTGGCTGCCGGGTTCATCGGCCCATTCAAGATCGAGAAGGTCGTCAACCCGGTGGCAGTGCGGCTCAAGCTCCCCAGGTCCATGCGCGTCCATCCCACCTTCCACGTGTCCAAGGTCAAGCCAGTCCGGGAGAGTGCTCTGGTCCCCTTGGCGCCTCCCCCGCCTCCTCCGCACTTCATTGACGGGGGTCCTGCCTTCTCTGTCCGGCGTCTCCTACGTTCCCGCCGGCGTGGGAGAGGCCTGCAGTACCTGGTGGATTGGGAGGGTTACGGCCCGGAGGAGAGGTCCTGGGTCCCTGTGATGCACATTCTGGACCACACCCTCATCAGGAGGTTCCATCAGTGGTATCCTGACCAGCCCTCCAGAGGCGGCGAATGTCGACCCTGGTGGTCCCTCCTTCGATGAGGACGTGGCCAATTTAGCGGAGGACAAGGAGATGGACGGGGTCTGCAACTACTCCGATGAGGATCACGTGGCCCATTTAGCGGAGGACGTGGAGATGGACGGGGTCTCCGAAGAGTACTATATACTATACAATTTTGTGAACAGAGTTGGCAACGACCACCTCAGTGCGATCCATTGACACATGAAAGAGAATAGCATCAGGGCTTATGTAAGGAAGAGAGGTCCGCGGGCAAACAAGAGATTTCTACAGCATGAGGAAATACGAAAAGTTGTCGCCTTCATCACAAACTATGCTGAGGACCATGCTATAGTATTGCCGGGATGCCATCCAAATCAGAAAAATGTAGCTGGAAAGCTGTTGCCACCCTGTGTCACAGAGGCATCTGTGTGGCGCAACTACAGGAAAGCACTGATCCTAGAGGTAGGTTGAGTTGCCCATAGACAGACAGACAGACAGACAGACAGACAGACAGATACATAGATTGATTGATAGATAGATAGTGTAGTTTCTGGATGATTTTGATGTGTTGATGAAGAAGGAATCTCCACTGACGCTGACTTGATTAAAATAATATTTTTATTACACAAATCAGCATCAAACCGGACTTGCCATAGAACGTCCAGGAGAGAACAAAGCCAGAAGTTTTCTCTGTTGACTGAAGTAAAAGACTTGTCCTATATACTAGTACGGAGATCACGTAGCCCATCTGGTCACAATACATAGGTCACAGTTCAGCACTTGTCCGACGTAAATCTACACATTTCCTCCTCTGGCCAGGCTGGAGGCCTCCCTACATCCATTCTCATACGGGCCTCTAAATAGACACGTTGTTATTGTCGCTCTCCGTATGTCATGGAAGCAATAAATTAAAAGTAACATAAGTTAGTAATTATACGATACAATCACTATACAATGGGCTTTGATTCTCGAGAACCCAGGGCCCTCATTCAGACCTCATATTCCCCCCTTCGAGACTATACAAAGTCTCGACAGAGATCTGATGATGTTAATTGGCTTAATAGAAATCACTTAATAACAAACAAAATATATTATAATATACCCTTCTTACCATGCTTAGTCGTAGCAATACAGTAAATTTGTGGAGTGTGAGAGCGAAAATCCCATCTGGCAGCTTCCTTTCTGAGAACATCCAGCAAACAATCAAGACAGGAAAATTCTCTCTCAGTCCCTCTGCCCCAGGCAACCACCAATGGTACTCCAAATCAATTAACAGAAAAAGACGAAGGGTTCATAAAACCGTATAGGATGTAACATATTTGTGCATACATTTAGAACCTCAGAAATAAATCAAAACATTTGTCCAAAGTCAGGCTGGTCGACCCATCAGACCTTCCAGTGGACCTTTCCCTGCCTAGAACCAATGTCCCTCAAAAACAGTAAAAAAAGAAAATACCTGAGGTCCCAATGTATTCACTTCATCCTATTACAGACAACTCAAAGTGAACAATAGCAAATCAAAGTAATATGTCTTGCTAAAAATATCTAGTGTAAGGTACAGGATATTCATCAATAATACAGGTTACATTGTAATAAACAAACTCCAATATTATAGAAACATGCAGGACACATGTGGTGGTCTTGGCTCCTCCTACGGTGGCCCCTTCAGCATTTGCTCCCACACCGTCGGCTCCTCCTGGGGCGGGTCTCCCTGCTGCAGCCAATCTGACTGCAGCTCCAACAGTGGCAGCTGCTCCTGGGGCGGCTGTCCCTGTGGTGGCTCCACCTGCGGCATCTCCCCCTGTGGCATCTCCCCCTGTGGCATCTCATCTGGCCGTGTCCCTAACTGTGGCGGCTGTTCCAGCGGCGGCTTCCCCAGTAGCGACTCCACTTGCAGATCCTTCTGGGCCAGAGGCCCTGCAGTGGTTCAAAGGAAGAGGGGATTACCGCCAGCCAGGCATGGAGGCCCCCAAGAAGAAGGAGGTGGCAGAGGGGGACTTGGGATTGGTGGTCTGGTGGAGATCCCCCTCCCTCGGGGGCTGTCTCTCCACTTTGTGGAATGACGGTCACGAGGGGCAGGTGAGTTCCCCTGCTTCCCCCAACAACGGGTCCTATTCCTGGGCTGACCTGATGGATGAGAGGCTGGGAGACATTGTGTTGGGGTTGTTTGACTGGTGTTGGGTTTGGTTCTGTATTTTCTTATGTGTAGTTTTGTGTTTTGGGGTTTCGATGCATGGTGGTGCAGTGTGCTTAGTTTGGGCTGGGCTACAGGAGTGGCAGCGGCTGCCCTCTTATAGGGGCTGGGCCATAGGAGGGCAGTATAACTATCAACAGGAGGCAGCAGACCTCCCATCCTTGCGTTGAAACATCTAACCCCCTGCTCTTACTGGCTTCATCGCTGGCAGCCTTAAACAGCTACAAACGACAGCATCCCACCCGATGAGTGGCAAGCCGCAGAAACACAAACGCTCCCCAGACCAAACACACGTGCTAGTTCACAGCGTCTATATATTTGTGAGGCACAGCACGAACACACCTGTAATCAATGAGTTAATTTTCACAGGCGATCCATTTTTCCAATCTATATGTTCACCACAGTGTTCACTTGTGTCCTTATGGAGAACATTGTCCCCAAGGAACCTGAGGAAGGACGGACTTACATGGACTCAACCTCATAATGCGAGTAATGTCTGTTTGAGATGTTTTATGTACTTGTAATGCATTGTGGCCAATTCTTCCCCCTGTATTTGGAGTCAGCTTTAACTCCAAAGCGGTGGTCAAGGTTTTTGCAGTTATTTAAAGCTTAAAAGAAGCATTTGAATGTTTATTTTCTCTTTTAGACATGAAGAATATGCTCACCAAAGAGAGAGAGAGAACAAGCCTCCACCACCTTGGTGAGAGGAACCCCGTGCTCCTATCCACAGCCCAAAGACATCTCAAAAGACAACAGGAGTTATATTTACAATGGGAGGACTTGTTCTAATTGACTCAGACATCATTTACATTCACACTCTGGAGAATCAGCAGAGAGAGAGAGCGAGAGAGAGAGAGAGAGAGAGAGAGAGAGAGAGAGAGAGAGAGAGAGAGAGAGAGAGAGATGCAAGCATGAAGTAGTGGGATTGGTTTTTGTTATATATTCCAATGTAGCAAATTAAATGTGATTCATTGTGATCAATAATATAATTCCCATTTCTATGCACTACAAAGACAATAAATAACCCTTGGTGAAACCAGCTACGTTATGTTAAGTAAAAGCATGGTGATGGGATAAACACATGTTAAACCCAAGCCAAGTAGTGGAGATACTGTAGGAAAATCATAGTAGAGTGTGATTTTACCATAGCATAACCATGGTTCTTCTCTCCATCAAAAACCACAGTGAACCATATGTCCGCTAACCATGGTAAAACCATGGTTAATATTTGTAAGGGTTTTTTTGTGTTTGGAAACTTTGCCTCCCTCAAAGAGGCCTAGAACTCAAGCAGAGTGCATGTCTCAGATGTGTCTCTTACCATAGAGTTTGAGTTCAAATCTCAGTGGAACCTGCATCGGTTCATTTCTGCACTTTGACCTCAGAAAGTCATCTGACACATATGTCCAGGAATTAAAGTCACACATTCAAAGATGAGTCAAAGAAGCACTGTTCTGATATAATCATGTTGTTTGACAACCTCACATGTCATTGTTGCACTTCTTTAACAAGTTGACTGTGTATTACGAAAAGAGGCCTAGAATTCAAGAAGAGTGGATGTCTCAGATGTGTCTCTTACCAGAGAGTCGCAGAAATGTACATACTTTATATTTGCAAATGTTTAAACACAGCATTCACCACTGGAAACAGCTGAAGACACGCTGAAATGTCTATTGGTACCAGCATGGGGCATCTGCCTCTTCTCCTGCTGTGTCGTGGTCCATTAGACAGTCAATGCGTGGAGAATAACAAGATGAATTGAACATTCCTTAGATTATTTAATGATAATAATATATAAATACAGAAAAATTCCAATGAAAAGAGGAAACGGCGCTAAAATGTAATTGACTGCGGGTAATATTTTCAGGAGAAACTAACGCAATAATTTCAAACATCAAATCGCAGTTCTGAGGATTTGAACCGGCTCTCTAGACCATGGCTTTAACCACTCACTTCAAATAAAAGGAAATTCACATTTTGCATTGTTCACTCATATTCCTGTGTCTGAATTATGGCATGGATGTATGAGGTAACATGTACAAAAGCACATTGCATTGATTATGCATATTACAAAAAAGAGCCATAAGGAGAGTTATCAATGAGCATATTGTGAACATACTAATACGCTGTATTTAAAGTCACAATGTGAAACCGCTTTTATAGAATTCAACTTTAAATCATACTACTTTCACACACACAGAGCCATTGTTGTCAAACGGGATAGAAGAAGAAACCTTTGCGTCATGCATCTAGGGTGGTTTCGGTCTCACTTGTTTGTGAAAACTTTCTTCTCCGTATCATTATGGATTATGCAAAGCGTGTAGTGGAAGCTCTGAATGACATCTCAGACCTTAATCTGACCAGTGCGATAGATCCAAGTCAGTGTTAGCAGTGTGAACTGAAATTAATTTTCCGTAATGATGGTCAGTTTTCTGACAGCGACACTGAGAACGACAGAGTCGCTGAATCTGATATTGGAGAGAAATATCTGACTTATATATATCTGACTTGGAGAACATTTCAAATAGCGGATTTCAACCTGAATGTGACGATGAAATGGAATATTTTCAAAAACCACTGTAGGAGACTGACAATACACCAGTTGTTGTTACAACGGAAGAAGTTGATGACGTGATGAAGTCCATTAAGGTTGATGACGGATATTCAGATTTCAGGTTTTCTGAGACTCTAATTGTTGATTAACTCTACATTTTGTTGAGTTGTCCGTACTTTTAAACTCCAACATAATTCTACTTTTATAAAACATGTATACTCTTACTTTTAAATGAAAGCTTTATTAAAAACAAAAAATAGTTGTGTTGTTTACAGGTTCAACGCTGTTTGTGATTGGCCCATTCAGCATTATGTTAATTAGCCCTGAGGCTTTGTTTGTCCGCCAACCCCAATTGCATTCTGGGAGCTGGCTGAATGAAGCAAGTCTGGGTAAAACTTGGAAGTGATTATCTCAGCATCACAGTTTGCCACAACCTTGTCAATATTAAGTCATAGCTTTAAAAATATTTGCTTGATTTGCACAAGGGACACACCTTGTTTGGAAGCTCTGATTCTCCACTTTCAAATGATGCAAAAAAAACGGCAAAGCTGCCAAATGATACTGAAGTGTGCGGTGGGTCCCATTTCAGAATGTGTGACCCAAATTCATAGATAGATGTGTCAGAAGACTTTGAGAGTGCAAAGAGCAGAACTAAACTGAAGCAGGTTCCACCGAGATTTGAATTCAGATCACTGGATTCAGTCCAAAGTGCTAACCACTACTTCTCCGGGAGTTGAACCCTGGCCCTCTCCCACCCTAATTGAGAATCATGCCACTAGATCAATGAGCCAAGTTCAGCTGAAGTCGCTTAGAAAACCGGAACGGCTTTAGTTTCCACTCAAGGATCCCCTTGAGGTGGCAAGAAAAAAGAAAAGACCCCTCCTTACAAGACAGGTCAGCACAGGTGAAAGAGGAATGCATGGACTGTGGTTTTTAACAAGGGAGGGGAAAATACTGACCGGAGTGAAGTGCTGAGTATATTCTCCAGTTTGGGAAAAAGAATGTGTGACCCAAATTCATAGACAGATATGTCAGAAGCTGTCAGTGGTTCATTACCTTGATCCAAGCTAGTATAGCTTTTTCTCCCATGAGATGGCATTGATTCAATCAAGTTCATTGCGACAGGCTCACAAACAATTCCGTCCTGTTACGCAATGACCTACTTGGGATTCAGGTTCGAATGAAGGGAGGGAAAATAAACTCAGGCTGGTTCTGAAGGAATTGCATATAACTTGTGCTAAAGACAATTTTACGGGCAAGTTTTCTTTGATTGCTTATCGATTTCAAATGCTTTCATCAAGCTCTGCGTAAGAAGGAATTTCTTGCATTAAAAAAAAAGCCCACTCTCTGTAATACACAGTCAACTTGTTAAAGAAGAGCACCAAGTGAAGTAGTCAAACATCATTTTATCAGAAATGTGTTTATTTGACTCATTTTGGAAAGTGTGACTGAGATTTCTAAACAGATGTGTCAGAAGATACTTTGAGTGTGAAGTGCAGGAATGTACCTAATCAGGTTCCACTGAGATTTGAACTCAGATCTCTGATTCAAAGTCCAAACCCTTACACCACTGACCCTACAGAAAGCTGAGTTAGATGCAATTGCAGATGTGTCAGAAGGCTATCTGAGTTTGAAGTGCAGAAATAAACCAAATCAGGTTTCAATGAGATTTGAACTCAGATCAGTGGATTCAGAGTCCGAAGTGCTAACCATTACTTCTCCGGGAGTTGAACCCTGACTGACTCCCACCCTAACTGAGAATCATGCCACTAGATCAACGAGCCAACTTTAATAAAGTCCCTCATCCAAGCTACTATAGCTTTTGTCCCATGAGATGGTATTGATTCAATCAAGTTCATTGCGACAGGCTCACAGTAACTGTAAAACTAACAATTCCGTCTTGTTTCGCTTTTACCTATTTGTGATTCAGGTTAGAATGAAGGAAAGCAGGGAGGGAGAATTAACTCAGGCCGGTTCTGAAGGAATTGCATACAGTTTTGTGCTAAAGGCAATTTTATGGGCAAGTTTTCTTTGATTGCTTATCGATTTCGAAGGCTTTCATCAAGCGCTGCTATTCTAACCTGCGTCCAAAGAAGGTCATTGTGAAACAGGACGGAATTGTTCGATTGACAGTAACTTTGAGCCTGTCACAATAAACTTGAATCAATGCCATCTCATGGGAAAAAAAACCTCTACTAGCTTGGGTCAAGGTAATGAACCACTGACAGCTTCTGACATATCTGTCTATGAATTTGGGTCACACATTCTTTTTCCCAAACTGGAGAATATACTCAGCACTTCACTCCGGTCAGTATTTTCCCCTCCCTTGTTAAAAACCACAGTCCATGCATTCCTCTTTCACCTGTGCTGACCTGTCTTGTAAGGAGGGGTATTTTCTTTTTTCTTGCCACCTTAAGGGGATCCTGCCGCAGAAAGCCCGAGGGGCCCTTCCGGAAGCAAACATTCACCTTTCCTGGGAAGATTACACTTGTCTTTTGCACTTCTGTACAAACAACAACAACAACAATAACAACAACAACAACACATAGTGGTATAGTAGTGGAAATTATTTTAGGTGTCATAATCATTACTTTAGTACAAATTAGAAGAGGTGAAAGTAAGAGGAACACACTAGTTTGAATGGAATAATTATAATTCTTAAATAATTAATAAATAAATAATTGGAAGCCTGAATGTATTGTTATCGTGCATTTCCTGGTGAATAGATAGTGTAGATAATAACACAATGGACCGTAAGGGATACAACTATTTCAAAATTAGATTAAAGTAAAAGTCAATCTTACATTTTCTGTCTGGTATCCAACACTAGTTTAATTGTATTTATGATTGTCTGATCATCATGGTATTCTAAATTGGCTATTTATACAGGCGATGGTACACTTAACCGTATTGATCTTGCTACCTGTATCAGAGGACGACCCATAGGTCCAAGGTAATTATAACCATAGTGGTGTAAACTAAACGGCATGAATTGTTGTTTTTCCCTTTAACCGGTATATGAACTTTTCATACATCAACCAGCGATCGACGTGTTAAAAAGGAGTGATCACTGGCGTAATCTGAGGTTGAATGAAATGCCATTTAAAAAGTGATTATTACCTGAAAGATGAGTTGCTCTTGTGTTTAAAGTCTTAGAAATCCGCTAAAGTGCTAGGATCGCAACTTGCTCCCCCCCGCCCCCTTCTTGTTCATGGCGTCTTCATGTATTCACTTTTGATTTGTGCATACTACAACCAAAAGAGGCATAATGTACAAAAAGATGCTTTTACATGTGGATCAAACAAAACCCAAAGAGCATTGCTTAAACTAAATAAGCTGCCGCAGCTCCCCACGAGACGGCTGCTCCATCCGTGGCGGCTGTGGCTTTTTGGGCAGTGGCTCCCCCAGTGGCACCTCCATCAGCAGATTCCTCAGGGTCAGGGACCCTGGCAGTGTCACAAAGGAAGAGGAGGGATCACTGCCAGTCAGGCAAGGAGGCCCCCAACAAGTTGAGGGAAGTGTCAGGGGGAGTTTTGGGGCGGTGTGGCTCTGAAGCAGGGAGTAGAGATGGAGGTCAGGGGGCAGACCCCCTCCTTGGGGGAATGTCTCTCCCCTTTGTGGAATGATGGGCAGGGGGCGCCATGGAGTTCCCCCGCTTCCCCCAACAACATGCCCTATTCCTGGGCTGGCCTCATGGACGAGAGCTCGGAGGACATGGTGTTGGGGTTGTATGACTGATGTTGGGTTTGTTCTGTGTTTAGTTGTGTGTAGTTTTGTGTTTTCATAGCATAGTTTTTTTTTTTCACATTTTGTTTTAAATGAATTGTTTGGGGGTCATCACAATTTATTCACGGGGAATGAGGGACTCAGTGAAGAGAAGGTTTTTTTTTTCTATTTTGTTGGGGCTTTGGGTTGTATAATTTGTTTTCTGCAAAAGGTTCATTTCAGGGATAAGAGAGACTGGACATATTTTCGAGGGACTGGGACAAGGGGAGGGTCAGTCTGGAGTGTGGGGGGGGGTTCACACTTCAGGGATGGGTATTCTTTTTGGCATAGGGGGTGGAAGGGTGGAGGGTTTTTTGTTGTGGTGCAGGGGAGGGTGCTGAGGGTGGATATTGTTTATGGGGGCATTCCTTTGAGAGTTTTTGTGTGGGGGGAGACTTTTTTAAAGCGTGTCACCTGGCGGGTGCCACCTGACTTGGCAGAGGCTATGGAGACCCCCCTCACTTTGAAGGAGCTTGAGGGTGCCATCTGAAGGATGGGAAAGCGAAAGGTCCCGGGTATCTTCGGTCTGCCAGCAGAGTTTTACCTCAAGTTTTGGGTGTTGCTTGGTCCGGGGGTGCTGGAGGTGCTGACCGAGGTCCTCCGCGCAGGGGCTCTTGGAGTGTTGATGGCTATGAGGGTAATTTCCCTTATTTTCAAGAAGGGAGATGTCTCTGACGTTAATAACTGATGGCCATTGACCATGCTGTGTGCTGACAACAAGCTTCTGGCTAAGGTCCAAGCCGACCGTCTGCGCACAGTCCTCCCGGATGCGGGCCACGTGGACCAACCGTGCGGAGTGGCTGGGCGCTCTGTGAGGTGGAACCTCCAGCTCATCAGAAACGCTGGGTGGAAGATAGAGGTCAACCCCTTATGGTTGTAGGCCTCGATCGGGCCAAAGCCTTGGATGTGGTTCACTGGGGTTTTATGTTTAAGGTTTTAGAGAGAGCAGGTTAAGGGAATGGTTTTGTTGGGTAGCTGCGTACATTGTACGTGACTGTGGGGAGCACGGTTTGTGTTAACGGTCAGAAATGCTTTGGGTTGCACTCAGGGGTGAGATAGAAGTGAGACAGGAGTGTATTCACCCCTGCTCTACATCCTTTAAATGGAGCCCCTGGCAGCAGCCATTCGGGCGGACCCGGGTGTGAGAGGTCTGTTGGTACAAGGTAGTGGCGGCCTTAGGGTCAAGCTCTCCCAGTATGTGGATGATATTACTCGGCTGCTGGGCAGTGATGCCTGCCTGCTCCTTTACTTGGAGATCTTTCAGTATTCCGGCCTCATGTCTGGCGCGGAGTGAAATGACGCAAAGTCCTCGGTCAAGTTCCTTGCGGTGGTGGAAGGAAGGATGGACATACTAGGGGGGCTGTCGGTCTGCCTAGGACCTCTGAAATTACTCAGGTGGACTTGGAGGCAGCCCACAGTGCCATGGCTAATTGGACCAGTTGAATTGAAGCAGTCCAGAAGAAAGTTGCCCTATGGAAATTCAGGATTCTGACCCTCACAGTGTTATGAGAATTTTGTATTTCTAGTTGATTTTAAGTGAATTTATGAAGCATTGTGACATTATGTCCTAACCTGTACGTGCAGAACAATATGTACTCAAGTGGCTATGTGCCACGAACAACATGTACAGACAACATGTACACAACTGATGACGGAAGAACATATGGATCACAAAGAATTGTTTCCAACCAGAGGCGCTCCAACAAGCCGATGATGCAACAAGAGTCTCCATCCTATAAATAGTCTCAGCTCTCTAGAGAGAGCTGACCATTTCCTCTGTTACATCGTTTTGTGTTGTTGCTCTGTAAATGCTTCTCTGGTACCAGATTAAATACTTCATTAACCTAAAGTCTTAGTCTCCGATTTCCTCTGTAACGATTAAGCCCGTTCACAACAAAGTTTATAGCTGTTTAGCTTTATAACACACAGGGAATGTGCTGGTTTTGAAGGCTGACGTGTTGCCGTCTCTTCTGTATGTGTCGTACATCTTCCCGATGTCGGCAAGCATGCGGGCGCCCCTCACGCCTCATGTTTAGTTTTGTGTGGGGAGGCTCTGTATGCGCCATTCGGGGAGGGTAGAAGCGACGTGCATCACCTCCCACTCAAGCTGGACTGCTTTTTTGTTTCTTTTTTGTTTAGGGAGCTGTCCTCTCCGGTGGTCCACCCATCAGGACACTTCCTCTGGCTGTTCCTATCCTCCCAGGCAAGGAGGGTGATGGGGGCTTTGGGCAACTTGGGGCCTCGGTCAGAGCAGGTGCCATGTCACTATGGCCATGCAGAAGTGGCTCCAGGCTGACCGTGTGGGCTGTTTTGGGCATCCTCGCAGCTGTCTGGCTGGCAGTTAAGCTACCAAGCCTGGATAATGGGCTCAAGGATGTAAACTGGTCCTGCCTCCAGAAAACACTGCCGGTGTGTAGCAACTTGTACCGGCAACGCTTGGCAACATCCCCTGGTGCCCCGTGACCACGTGACCAGAGGGGTGTGGGTAGAAAGGGGAGCAGGAGGGAAGGCTTCCTGCTCTGGCTGCTCATAAGCCTATTCAAAAAGGGCTTGTGGGTGGCCAGGCAGGACCTGATAAGGCTCGGGAGGGATTGCAGAGTCAGGGCAGACGTGGGGAAATGGGGACAGCACGGTGCCCTAGAGAGGTGGAAAGGGGTATTTGGTTTGGTGTTGTAGTGGAAAAAACCGCATCTAACAAATAAAACTGAAGAAGAGAAGTTCAAGAGAGTTGAGGTCTGAAGATATAAGACTTTATTATCACTTGCAAGAAGTGACAACAGAATCTGAGTTGGTTTGGCAAAGAACTGCCGAGCCGCTCACGGACTCCTTCTTTTAACCTCTTTCTGTTGGTCGAGAATGTACATCTGTTTCCTCAATTAGTATCCCTTCCTTCCTCCTATACGGTCAGTAGTGCAAAGAAGCCATTTGTCTACATTCTTTGACGTCAGTTACAACAACAAGCCTCCCGACACTAGTCCAGGCCACATTTTATGAGGGGATGTTTGCATTCACACACCTTCCCATGTCATATGGCCCACAGTCAACAAAGCACTTATTCATGTCTTTGCTGACCCTTGT
Organism: Zeus faber; assembly: GCF_960531495.2. NCBI lineage: Eukaryota > Metazoa > Chordata > Actinopteri > Zeiformes > Zeidae > Zeus > Zeus faber. The sequence continues at coordinate 443,331 of NW_028293078.1, read as the reverse complement.
TTCACACACACTTACTTCATTCATATAGCATATGGGCAAGATAACGAATGTTCTTCCTTATTTAATGGTAGAATATAATGAACATATTTCTTTTAAATGTACTAGTAAATTTCTCCCATAGTGTATGTTTTTAGGGGAGAATGTAAATGTTTGTTTTTGTTTATGGTTCGTTGTATGTATTATGTTGAATATCATGTGTAACCGTTTGACTGTTGTTTTTCTCTGTTTGTTCCATTCATGGTTTGTCCCTACAATGGTTTCGGGGATTGTATGATTTGTTGGTGATGTGTGGAATAAAAAACATATCAACCGTGTTTTACAAAAGACTTCTGTGGAGAGGAACAACCAAGAGTTTCACCTAATTTAAACTTTGGAAATTTTTCCAACAGCACTGTTCATGTCAATCATGAGTGGTTAACACTAAAATATCTGCCTTGCTAGCAGCAGAAGCGCGAAACAGTGAGCTATTGTTTTATTCATTGACTATTTGATATATTGATTATTTATTTAAACATGTAACAATACGTTAAAACAAATCAAGAATAACAATAAAAATTAACATTAAACATATAGAGGAAGACGTATACACTTATGTGGTCCTATGCCTTCTCCAGAACTTGAATAAATAACTAAATATTTATTACATATGCAACTTACCAACAACTATCCCAATGCTATTATGTACAACCCAGATATCTACCCATTGTCAATCAGATATAACTTAAACAATTACCTCAACACTCATCCTACCAACCTTTCCTCATCCCTATACATCTTAAAACATATTTTTATTGTAAATCTTCTTGAATTGAGTTATATTAGGACTTTGCTTGAGTTTAATATCCGCACCATTCCACAAATCCCCCTGACAATTTGATATACACATACGTGCTGATGGTGGTCAAAATGGTATGAACACAGTGTTTTTATGAATTAAAATTTCCTCCTTAATTAGAAACCCCATCTCTATCAAAGAAAATTTTTGCATGTTCCCAAGAAGTAAATAATTTCTTGCTAAATTTGTGCAGTAATAAATTCTACCAGATCCATGAACTTCAAGTCATGTGACTTCAAATACAGCGTGTGAGTATGTTCACAATATCCTACATTGTTAACTCTCCTTCTGGCTCTTTTTTGTAGTATGCATAATGAATGTAATGTGCTTTTTTAAATGTGCATGTTACCCCACACCTCCACGCAGTAATTCAGATACAGGTATATGAGTGAACCATACAGTGTGGGAATTTCCTTCCATTTAAAAGTGAATGGTTAAAGCAATGGTCTAGAAATCTGAACAGGTGTCCCTGAGCAGGTTCAAATCCTTCCAACTATGCTTTGTACGGTTGTCCAATCTCTGAACCTATTTTAATTCTATGTGCCATCTTCTGCTCAAAATACGTCCGGAAATCAAGTGAATTGTGTTTTGCTGTGACTTCCTCAATTAATCGGAATTTCCTTGTATTTTCAGACCACAAAATATGTGGTCGTGGCTGAGTGTTTAAGGTTTATGCACTTCAAATCCATTGGGGTAGTCCCACACGGGTTCAAATCCTGTAACCTACAATTGTCACAAATATCCCGGCTTTCGTGATCTTTCAATTTCTTGCGCTACTGTGTCATGGAAATATCTCCAAATTTCAAGTGCTTGTTTCCAGCTTCTTCCTCATTTGGACGTAGTTTCCCTGTGTTTTAAAATCACAAATATATAGTCGTCGCCGTTTCCCTGTGCAGGTTCAAATCCTGCAGACTACAATTTATAAGGTTGTCCAAACTTTGAATGTCTTTTACTGAACCTGAACTTCTCGCGCTAGTGTCGCCTTAAAATATCTCCGAAAGTCAATTACGTTTTGCAAAGTCTTACTCAATTGATCGGAATTTCCTTGCATTTTCAAGCCCCAAACTTTTTAGTCATGGCTGAGTGGTTTGAACGAAGTTTCCTTGTGTTTTAACATTACAAAGCATATTGTTGTGGCCGTGTCCCTGTGCAGGTTCAAATCCTGCAGACTACAATTTTTAAGGTTGTCTTACTTCTATATGTTCCATAAATTCTGTGTGCCAGTTTCTGCTGAAAATATATCCAAAAGTCAAGTATGATTAAACAGTTTTTGATAATGTTTGAATTTATTGCGCTCGTGTCTCTTCAAAAAATCTTCAGATGACAAATACGTTTTTTGAGCCTCTTCCTCATTTGAACGGAATTTCTTTGCATTTTAAATGAACTATCCACATAGTGGCATCCGAGTGGTGAAGGCGATGGACTCTAAATCTATTGGGGTGTCCCCTCACAGGTTAAAATCCTGAAAACTACAATTCACAAATAGTTCCCTGCTTTCATGATGTTTTAACTTATTGCACTGGTATCTCATAAAAAATAGGTTCAATACTCAATTATCTTGTTGAATCTTGCCACTGGACACAAGCCAGTGTTTCATCAGTGCCGGTCCCAAGGCCGGATGAATAGAGAGAGTTGCGTCAGGAAGGGCATCCGGCGTAAAAACCATGCCAAATCAAACATGCAGACAACAAATCTGATTTCCATACCGGATTGGTCGTGGTCCAGGTTAACAACGACCGTCACTGATGCCGTCAGCCAACAGGGTGCCAGTGGAAATTGTGCTACTGTCGGCCGAAGAAGAAGAAGAGGGGGAAGTGTGTCCAGAGACAGCAGGAGAGGAAGAAGGTTAGGAGAGTAGGGTTGAGAGTAGGAACTTTGAACGTTGGAAATATAAAGGGTAAAGAGAGAGAGCTGGCTGACATGATGGAGAGAAGGAAGGTAGATGTACTATGTGTACAAGAGAGCAGGTGGAAGGGGAGTAAGAAGAGGAGTATTGGAGCTGGGTACAAACTGTTCTACCACGGGGTGGTAGAATGGGAGCAGAATGGGAAATGACAGGATTTATTAAAACAGATGGGTCCCTCACAATGCATTGTGATCAGTGTGTGGGATTAATGTTGGCATTGCTACTGCCTAAACAAGTGGCAATAATCAAATGTCAGGCAAACAGGAAAGGTAATGATTATCTTGTAAAAATGAACAATGCTGCAGATGAGGCTACCAAAGTAGCCTCGAACAGCAGTAGGGCAATCCAGGCAATATTGACCATTCCTGAGGCTGCGCCTACGGAAGAGGATGTTGTCCGCATGCCGGAAAAACCTGGAGTATATGAGCAAAATATGTTGATAACATGCGGAAATCATGCGCACCCCCACAGGGTTAGGGATAACCCATGGGATATTGTCGGCACCAACGGCGTTGTTAGGATTGCTTATCACTAATACGCATGGTTTTGACCATTGCACAAGGGGGGAGTAGTGAGAAAAATCAGAAAACAAGGTTTTTGATCACCATGCTTGCAAACAATGGTTGATAATCTACTAAAGTGCTGTGAGATATGTACAAAACAAAGTAAGAAAAAAAATCACTACCCCATTGGGACACATTCCCACACCTGAGGGACCATTCAGACATCTGGTCTTAAGCTATGTAGACATGGTTAAGAAGGTAAATGGGAAAAAGTTACTTGTAAGTTGTTAGTTGTTATTGATCCATTCAGCAGTTGGGTAGAAGCAGAAGATCAGAGTGCATTTACTGTGATCACATATTTGACAAGAGAAGTCCTACCGAGGTTTGATCAACTGTAGACGCTGGCGGATTATATTGCCCAAGGGACGACTGTGGAGGAGGCCCAAATGAGGACCTCCCCACCATCAACATGGACGACCTGGCCTGACAACCAAACAACGCAAAAGGAGGGTGACTATAAGACCACCCCACGCCACAGCAGCCTCAAGGAGAGAACCTTTATTAAGATACAAGCGAGTGGTCGAACAGACAGCAGGGAATGCAGTTGGAATTTCGATCCCAGCACAGCTGCCTCAGGAAGACTTGCGATCTGTTGTAGTACATGAAAAAAGAACAGAGAGGAAACTGTGTGTTTGGGTGGAAGATCCAACAAGACATTTAGAGGCGATAACTGATCTTGAGTGTAACATGACTATAAGGGTAGTGGACGGACAATGGGATATAGGGGCAAAAGTGTATGGGCAGGTGCAGATACGCAACATTTATATACTACTGAGTAGGACAGGATTCTTGAATGGTAATGTGGAAACCCAGGTGGAGTGGACAGTCCCAGTCAGGGAAGAAACTACTCTCAGAGTCATTATAGCGAGTACCACCGCTCCTACAAATGAGAAAGGAGGATGGTGGGAATCCATCAGGAAAAAGTTAAGTGATTTGTTTGGTTCGGTACTTGCTAATGTTACGCACTCCAACACTGTGGAAGGACACTTGAGGAAGGACACCTATATAATAAAGCACTTGGCATGGTATGCGTGGCTGTTACATTTTGCCCAGCAACATACTTCAGACTCGTGCTGGGCATGTGCTCAGGGGGTCAAAACTCATTAAGTGCACTCCCAGTCAAAGATACTTGGCGCCAGTGCCAGAGAAAAATCAAAGCATGCGTCCAGGATGTGGTTAAGGTTCCAACTATACCTTATGCTGCTAACTTAGCTCCACTGTACACTGGCCAGCTGCACACTCCAACTGCCATTTCACCAGGAGCTCAGAAGCTTGTGCACAAAATGCTCACAATTAAATGTGAGTCTCTTCATGTAAAAATATCTAAAGAAATTGCGGATAGGACGGTTCTGCTGGTATGGAATCTAAAGGTTTGTAGAAGACTTGAGTGCTACTCGCAGAGAGGGAACGTTAGTACGGGACGATTCATCAAATGTAGTACGATAATGAATGTAGCTGACGGACCGCTGAGTCTCACGTCCTAAGGGGACTTGTAATAGGATAAGAATGCTCGTGTCGACTCGTCGTAAGAAAATTAAAACATACTGCCTCCCAGGTGGAATATTCAATGACATCAATCACAAAATAACCGCAATTATATCGGCAAATCCGACAGCGACTCAAGTCACTGCCCATGTAGTTTTCCTTGATATTCACAGAGAACAATCAGAACGGCTAAAGAAGGATTCCACTCAACTCTTAGACGCACTAGACAAATTAGAAATGAAATCATTCATCCGTGGACTTAATTGCAATTTGTATTTAACTGACAAATACACTTACAAATACAATTTGTTAATGGGCTAAATTGGAATTATTGTGAGATAAAATGCATGCAAGCATATAAATGAAAAAAACATTGATTGAAGTTAGCTCTGTACCTTATATTGAGCCCCATCATTACAATTATTGTCAGATATTATAGAGTGCCCTATATAACCAGAATCATTTTGATTAGCTCTTATTTAAATGTGACATTCTCTGAAATGTGCCTAGTTGTTGAAGAAATGCTCAGAAGTTGAGTTAATGATTATTGTGATATCACCTAGAGACATTGCTATCAGAGAACCCTGGAGTGTTTTCTTTATGATACTGCCTGTTTGCCAATATCTGCAGCAAGCACATTAAGCGCCCCAGGGCTTTACTATGGCTACAAAACCAGCTACAAAAGCATTGTTCAAAAAAAGCCTTGTTTGACAACCTCACATGTCATTTGATGCTCTACATCAACAAGTTGAAGGTGTATTACAGGAAGTGGGCTTTTATTTGAATGCAAGAAAATAAAAAGATATACTAGCTTGGATCAAGGCCATGGACAGCTGACTGAGATTTTGCCTACAACCAATCAAACTAAAGCTGCCGTTCTGTTTTTTGAGGCAACTTCAGCTGTGCTTGGCTCATTGGTCTGGTAACGTCCATTTGTCTAAAATACATCATGTTTAAATAAATTCAAATATCAAGGCCAACATTGTGCAACATGGGTTCCATGGTGTAATGATTTGAGCTTTGCATCCAGTGATCCTAGCTGAAATCTTGGTGGACCCTCCTTCATTTTTGTTCTTCTCTTGGCACTCTGAAAGTCTTCTGACACACCTCTATGAATTCAGGTCACACATTCTAAGTACTTCAACAAGCACTGTCCTTATTTGACAACCTCATGTTTCATTCCATGCCCTGCTTTAACAAGTTGATTGTGTATTACAGAAAGTGAGCTTTTATTTGTATGCAAGAACTCCTTTATTGTGCAGAGCTTGATTAAAGTATTTGAAATAAATAAGCAATCAATGAAAACTTGCCCATTAAAATGCCTTTGGCACAAAGCTGTATGCTATTTCTTCAGAACCAGCCTGAGTTAATTTTCCATCCCTATTTTCCTTCATTCTAACCTGCATCCAAAGTAGGTCATTGTGAACCAGGACAAAATTGTTTGTTTTACAGTAACAGTGAGCCTGTCAAAATAAACTTGATTGAATCACCGCCATCTCATGGGAAAAAAGCTATACAAGCTTGGATTATAGTAAGAAACCACTGACACTTGACTCTCCTGGGATTTTTCCTACAATCAACCAAAGGCTGCCATTAAGGTTTTTGAGGCATGTTGGTCTAGTGGCATGATTCAGGCGTTGGGTAAAAGATAGGAAATTATGTCTTATCATGTCAACAAAATCCACAACCAACTCACGCATAGGACCTGTCGGAGTTGGAATGTGACCGGGTGGACTCATCACACCCTCCAAACATTGTTTTTAAGACAGATTGTACATCTGCCTTTGACATAATCAATTTGCTCAAGCAAATACGGTGACCAAAAACCATTCTCTTTTGTGATTTCTCTCCTTACCTCCCCCCAGGCCCACAAGCTCAGCAAGCTGTGCAGAGGCAGGTTGTGGTATTACTTCTTCTTTCTCAACAACAAAATCAGTTCCCTGGGGTTTGACTACTGCATAACCAGCACTAAATGTATCTCCTATTCGATAGCAGGACCCATCAGTCCAATACTCCACATCTGACACATGCAGTGGGAAAGCTTGCAAGTCTGATCTGAGCTTTGCATATCTCTCTACTTTTTGAACACAATCATGTGGCTCTCCATCCTCTGGTCTTGGTTAATTCTCAGCTCGATTTACTGTGACGCACCTTACTAAGGTGACATCTTCCTGCTCTAAGAGCCTGTGATAGTCTCTTAGATAGTCTCCTAGACATAGTCAATGTACATTTACCGAGGTTCAAAAGATTTCAGAGACTTTGATGGGTAAGAATTGTCACTGGGTAACCCATAGTTACTGATGATGCTTTATCATACATTAGATTAACTCCCACCATTGCTCTGTAGCACCGTAGTAGCCCCAATTCTACTTCTGAATAGGCGGTAGAATAATACGAAACAGGTTGAGGGCTTGTCCCTGTACCTGTGGGCTGACAAAGAACTGCACATGCATGTTTGCCTGCAGTGGACGTAGCCACATACAGCAAACATTTCTTAGAGTAGACTGGCAGCGCTAGCGCTAGAGCTTCTTGTAGCCTCTGTTTGATCGTTTCAAATGCCATAAGACCTTCCTGCGTCCAGGTGAGGTTGCAATGGAGTTGAGCATTCCCAGTCTCTTTTGTCATGACTCTCAAAGGCCTTGTTAGGCAGGCATAATCTTCTTCCCAAGCTGAAGAATATCCCGCAATACCGAGAAACATCATCATCTCTCTGACTGTTCTCGGCTTTGGTGCCGTTTGAATGGCTTCCAAATGACTCTCAGAGATGCGTCTGTGTCCATGGGTTATTGGTTGACCCAAATAAATGACTTTTTCTTGACAATACTGTAGCTTCTTCTGAGACGCCTTGTGTCCTTTGTCTGCCAATAGCTGTAACAGTTTGATTGAGTCCTCATGGCACGTTTCCTTATCTGGTGAACAGATGACGATGTCGTCCACATACTGACAGTACTTTTCAAGATCTGATCAATCCCAGCCAAGTCATCCTGCAACACTTTATTGAAAATGTGTGGACTATGTTTGAATCCTTGGGGGAGCCTCTTGTCCTTGAAGGTTTGTCCTTTGTATGTGAATCCAAACAACCCTTGACTTTCTTTGATCAGTGGAACACTGAAAAATGCTCCACACAAATCCAACACTGTGAAGTGTGTAGCCTCTGGAGGAATTTGGGCTAGCAAGGTATGTGGATCTGGTACATCTGCTGGAAAATCCTGCACCACTTCATTTATCGCTCTTAAATCATGTACCAAGCGATAGGACTCATTTGGTTTCTTTAAAGGCAATATAGTCGTATTTGTCTGAGGATCCAAACATATTTCCACAACACCTGCTTTTAACAGTCCTTCAATTTGTGGTTCAATCCCTTTGATTGCCTCCTCCTTTAGTGGGTATTGATTCTTCCAAGGAGGTTTGTTTCCTGGTCTCAGTTCAAATCTCACCGGTTGGGCTGACTTCACAAGTCCGATGTCAGTACTATGTTGTGACCACAAACATTCTTGAATTTGTTGCAGCATCTCCTCTCTCATGCTGTCTGAGTCAAATTTAACGTTGAACATTGACTCATGTGTCATCAGTACCACTTCTGGTTGTCCTTGTCCTTGAGCTAAAATCATGATTTTCATGAACTTCTGTTCTTCACTTATCCAGATAGCAAGATTCTTCTTTATTGGTAAAAAAATGGCTTCCTCAGCTTCTGCCATCATTTCTACCATATGCTTCTGCTCAAATATTTCAGCCACCACAAATGTCGTACTCTTTCTCAAGATACTCATTAGTATTTATCTTCATAGCTGCTCCTTGTGGTCCCACAATTATGCGGCATGATGTGAGCTGAACATGCTTGGGTTGATTACTCAACCCTTCTTCCGGATCCGATTGGCCAGCTTTCTTGAAATATTTCAGCGTGCAGTGATGTGGATACTCAGGGGCCTTATCATCAGGCATATTTGCCACAATGAACTTCTCCCACCTCTTGGCTGGCTCTAATAGCTCTAGATTAAGATTTCCAATCCAATATACTGAGGAGGTCTCGGTCTCTGGTGCCATAGATAATTGGTGGTAGACAACAGGTGGCACATCCACCAGACAGCCGTCCGGTGGACACCGTATTGTACAATTAAGTTTTCACATAGCATCTCTTCCCAAGAGTGCAATGGGCGAATGATCTGACACCAAAATAGGTAGTGTGATTTTCCGATTTCTACAGTAGAGCTCAATTGGTTTTGTGAGAGGAATCAGCTGTTTCACACCCTCAAACCCGATTGTCCGTACCAATTGGTCAGACACGGGGAGATGTATAGCATCTTCAGGCCGAACACAGGTGAAAGCTGCTCCGCAATCTGCCATTACTTCCAATGACTCCGGCCCTGATACTACCAGCTGACACCTCCCTTTCGATTCTTCTGGGCACCCCTAGAAACCAGGTTCCGGAGCCCAGTAAGGGTTCGCTGGTCCTCTGGGTGGCTGTGGTTGTCCTCTGAAGCCTCCTCTGAAGCCTCCTCTGAAGCCGCCTCTGAAGCCTCCTCTGAAGCCTCCTCTGAACCTGTAGCAGTCACGTACAAAATGACCTTGTTGTCCACAATTATGACACGCTCCTTGAGACTGTTGGAAATTTAATTCTCTTCCTCTTCCTAAATTTCCTTGACCTCTTCCTCTCCATGTTTGTGGTTGGTCAAAAACTGGCTGTGAAAAGGAGACAGTGGGGACCACAGGTGGTAGAACCTAAATCTGTTCTTGCTGTGGTTGTGGTGGTAATTGATTTGGTTGTGACTGGCTCTGCATAACCACAGCTTGTTTCTTTTCCTTCTTCTTGTTATCCACCAACTGTATTTGGTTGAGTTTTCTGAGAGACTCCTGGTCCTGTTCCTTCTGGTCATGCTCCTTTTTCCGATATAGCTCCACTTGATACGCTATGTGGTCCGTATAAACACCTTTGGTCATGCTTCCAAGACCAACCACTTCTGCCAATTTGCTCCTTGCTTGTAGAGGCAGCCCCTTCTGTATTTTAGCTCGGAGAATTGATTTCTCCTTTTGATTCAGATCTGGATAATTTCCTGTGACATTTCTCCACACTTGATGATTTCTTGACACATAAGCTCTTGGATTTTCCTGTGGGCCCAATGCCTCGATAAAGATGTTGTCCGGGTGTACGTTTATTGGAAATGCATCTTTCAATGCTCTCCACATCCGACCTCTGCTTGCAGCAAACAATTCTGGGTCATATACTGCAGTTGCCACATATCTGTTAAGGCCTGCCGCCTGCAGGATCTCCTCCATCGCTGGGACTCCAATAAGGCTAGCCAGAAGTCTCTTAATATCTCCCATGGCAGGCTGTGTTCCCACCAAAACCTCTTCCAGCTTTGAGATCCACGGATTTGCTCCATCTTGAAGAGTGAGTAACTTTTCAAGTATGTTAGACATGTCTGTGTTCTGCCAAGGCTAGTATTCTAAATTTTGCTCTCGAATTATCACTGGACACATTTTGTCGGGTCTCTTTCCTTTTCTTGGATGTAGTCTATACCTCAACGTGTCTGGCTTTTGAGGCTTTTTCTTCCGGAGTCTCTTCACTGTTATTTGCAATTTGTGTAATTGTTTTCCAATACTTGTTGAACTTCTGGACAGGTGGAGTCACTTATGTCCTCAAGGCATCTGTCTATACTCCTCTCAATCTCTCTTAAAACCATCCCTCTGTCATCTCCTTCCCCTGTACTGGCTGCTAACGGTTCCTTCTCTTGGTAGTGTTGGAGCTTGGATACATCTTGATGGTTGTTTTAGCCTTGCCCATCTCTATTATTTGCTCATCTTCATCTTTTAAGAGATAGTTGCCTTCCTGTGTAATCACTGGGAGCTGGGGATAAACATCGGTGAATTTCACCTCCTTCTCATAAGGCGGGGGCTTCTTTACAGATACTGTATGTGAGAAGGGTGCGGTAATCTTCTCCATCAATTTTTCTGTTTCCTTTTCATTTTTCTTTATTTCTTGTCTACTTTGTTCTCTTTCTTCCTTTGCAGCTTCGAACCATGTCTGTCCCTCCTTTGCGAACAGTTGCAGAATGCCAAGTTCTGTTTGTCTTTTCTCCGTGTGTCTCCTTCCCTTCTTACCTTTCTTTTGATTTACTTTATATGTGGACACAAGCACCTGCAGTGTTTTAATCTCATCCGGGTTAAGAGTTCCTTCCACTGGCCATGGTTGTTCAATGTCAGGCCAACGCTTGCTTCATTTTCCTGATATTTTTGCAATATCTTTAATAAGGGGATTATTCTTTCGCACTACATCAATAGGAGTGATTACTTGTGTAATTTTAGTATCCATTTTTGACATCCTAATGACCCTCTTATTTTTATTTTATTGTAAATCGAATTTAACTACCTTAAAATTTGTTTATAAAGCCCCGTGTAATCCATCTTAACCAAAAACAGCTGAATTTGCTCACCCCAAAGGAGACCAATCGCTTCCCACTTGTGAAAGCCAATTCACTTGTTCACCATCTGATGCATCTGATCACACTCATTTATGTTTAATTATCAAAATTATATCAGTGTTCATTCTCAAAACAGTATAGATAAACCATACTCAGATAATGAAACCAATATTCACAGAACTCAACAGTATTTAAATCAAATCAGCTTTTCCCCCTGTGATCAATCAATCAATCAATCAATAATACTCCATTAATGAGGGAAATGCCTTAATTAGTCAGTCCGTTGCCAAGTCTCTCACTAAATAATTGCAAATGAATGAATGAAAAAGAACTACTACAAACCCATATGTGAAAACAAGCTAAACACGTAAATTATTACTAAATGTAGAGACATATAGGTAAAATCAGGTGAGGTCTGTTGAAAGAGTTTGTGGATAAAACCGTACTGGCCTTTAATTGGTTTAGATGGATTCAGGATTCCAGAACGTTGTCATCTGCAAGCCTCAGTGTCTGTGAAGATCTGCCAGGTGTCTTCTCATCTGCCCTTTGGATGATTCAATTCAGACTTATTCCATCTTCTCTGTCTTTCCCCCAGCTTTCACTCAGCATAGTAAAAGAGAGGAAGAGAGAAAAATGAAAAAGAACAACAGAAGAGTTCAGTGTCTTAGGCTCACTCTAAATTCTTATACACACTGTAATACAATTCAGTGTGACATACATTATCAGCTTTTTTATTTCGCGCGCACTTGAAATAAAGCAATAATTACTTTTAATCATGCAATACATTTAAAGTCCAAAGAGTACATTAGTCAATCTGATATCACTTTTAATTTGTTGTTTTTATTCTATTTGTCTATTTGTTTTTATTTTATCTTATTATTTTTTCTTCTAACTACTGAGAAAAAAGAGTAGAGGGGGGGGCTCAATCACAACCCCTCTTGTCAGGAGGAGTTAACTAAATTCCACTCTGTGTGAAGCACCACCCCTTGCTCCACCTCTTAAATTTAGCAACGACTTCCAGTAGGGACTGGTCGTCAGCGAGTGAACATCCTGTTTTCGCTCCCGTAGGAACAGCCCAGCTCAATGCAGTTACACACAGTCGTAAATCAAAGGTGTTTTCTCTCAGCAGCCGAAACACAAAAGCTCTTTTCTTTTATTTATCAAAAGTCCTTAAAGAATGGCTCATATATGTTTTTATCAACTAAACAAAGTCCGTAAACAGGCTCATATATGTTTATCACTAAAGGGGCAAGAAATGTTTCTCTTTATGTATTATTCAACTGCTCACCACATATGTATACCTATTTAATAACACATATATTCTATACATCACTTACACACATACATTTGTAGCCGCGGCGCTTTCACACTCATACACACAAAAAGAAAAAATGAAAAGGACATGTCTCTCCTGCATCACATCTGATCACCCAAAGACTTCAACAGCGCTTTGCTTTATGTTTTAACGTATTAGACACTTTCTAATTTCATCAAAGTTTTCACTTTGTCCAAACTTTTAACAAATTCTTTTTAATCAGATTCTCTCATCATGCAGGTTCACTAGCTCTCCAAGGCAGGTTCTGCCCTGTTTTTTCCTCACTTTTCTTCTCAAACTTTATTTTTCATCTTTTAAGACTTTAACTTGTAACTCTTTTTATTTCACTTTTAATCTTTTTCATCTTACTTTAGGCTTTTAACTTTTATCTCTTTTTCACTTTTCATATTTTTCATCTCATTTTAGGCTTTAGGCTTTTAACTTTTATCTGTTTTTCACTTTTCATCTTTTTCATCTTACTTTAGGCTTTTAACTTTTATCTCGTTTTCACTTTACTTTCATCTTTTTCACCTCATTCATCTTCATTCATGTAATTTTATATTTAGTAAATTCCCTTAGCCAGGGTTATTTCCTTATTTCCTACCTAGATTTCACTATATTATATTTTCATTCGGCCAACTTTCACGTAGCATTTAATGAAGACATGTCTTACTGTTTAAGGAGATACTGGCCCTGTCCTAGTTTATCTTGCATGGTTATTTAAATAACTTTTGGCTACTAGTTCTGCCATTCTACAATTACTTTTTATTTCTACTTTCTCCACATCTTTTAAGCCTTTAACTTTTACTTTTAATTTCATCTTTTATTTTCTCTATTCTTATTATAATTTCACTATTCTCTATTTCAACTTAATTCTATTTTTCTTCATTTATTATTCTCTTATTCCCATTATTTATGTCTTTTACAACTTAATAAACCTCAATTTAGACGGAAACTCACTTCACACATCAACACATCCTCTCCATCTCCGCATAATCTGCTTCTTGTCAGTGCAGTCCCTCTGCCAAAAACACAACCGCTCCAGACCACATAACAGCTTAATTTTGTGAGAGGTCACTCACCCTGAGAGCGGCAGTTCACTGGAGCAGGCAGCATCGGCAGATGAGGCCCAACAGATCCTGTTTCGTGATGCCACTTTGTAGTTTCTTGATGAATGTGATGTGTTGATGAATGAAGGAGTGACCGCTGACGCTGACTTGATTAAAATAATAGTTTATTACACAAATCAGCATCAAACCAGACTGCCTAGGACATCCAGGAGAGACCCGAGCCGGCTGGATTCTCTGCCAAGCGACGCTCTGCACTAGCTTTTAAAGCTGTACAGAGATAACATAACATATCTGGTCCTAACCCATAGGTGCCCGCTCAGCCTCTGTCTTGCATAAATCTAAAAATGTCCTCCTCTGGTCAAGCTGGAGGAATCAACAAACGTCCTCTCCGTATGACATGGAAGCAATAAATCTAATAGTAACATACGTTACTATTATTCCCGCACTATATCTCAGCTTTGGGAGCTCAGTGACCTATTCACCTCAAACCTTCCAGACACCTCACGTGCAAAATCAGTGTTCAATGCAACTGGGAGTGTTGACCCCCTCTCAACAGCAAGAACCTTAAGGCAGTATATACTTGACCCCTATGGACGCACAATTAGGGTAAGAACAAAAGACCGTTTGTTTGAATGAGCAAAAGCAAATAATTGGTATAAATGGGTGGAGTTCACCGGAAAACAGACGCAGACAACTGTTATTTATATAGTACAAGTCGTCAGAATGCATTGTACGTAATTAACACTAAATACAATTGGGAATTATGTAGAGAAGAGAAGAGGCAGCAAATCAGAGGCTTAGAAGAGAAAGAGTTGAGGAAACAGGCCGAACTGAATAAAACACGAACAAAAAGTAATACAGTATATTCTCATATCATAATAAGGTAGTAGTGTGTTCAATGCAATGTTTACTGTACCTAGGATCAAGTGTATACAACAAGTATTACAAAGCTAAATGGGATGGAAGTCCTAGGAACCTATTTATGAAAAGATGCCGAGATATGGACATAAGTCTATTCAACGCAGTAGGTGAAGTAACATTACCAATAGGAACAGATTTCCAAATAGAGGAGGGATGAGAGTGTCATCAAAATGACGAAGGAAGTGCAAGTGTTAGTGATGTGGGCAGTGTGGAAGAAGCGCAATGTGGGATAATTTGGAATGTCACCAGATATGATAACAACCGGATCGCACTACTAAGACAACCACCTGTTCTAAAAGGTGACCAGTACCTAAAAGACCCTGGTCAAATGGCTAAGAAGTCATTCGTGTCATCCCTGCTGGGTGATAGTGTATATCAAACAAAGGATAAAGTGGTGGCAGACCAATTTTGGATCTGCGGTAATAGGATTTGTTGCCCGTACTATATAAACTGTGAAGAGGTAGAAGCGCAAGAGTACAAATGGTTACAGATATTGTGTTATTACCCTCGTTAGATGGGGTTGATGGTTACTTTGAAACCAAGGAGCTAAAAAGGCGAAAAAGAGCATACGAATCAGACGAGAGTGTAAAAATTGATAACATAGGACAACCTAGAGGTACACCCCAAAAAGTTCAAAGCACGAGATGAAGTAGCGGCAGGATTTGAAACAATACAAGCCAGAGGAATATCCAAAAACACAGAATTGATCATTTACATCCATTATAATCACAAAGGTCTATTAATTATACGGATGACGCTTTATCCGCCTTAGGGGAACAATTGAAAGCCACAAGCGCTGTGCCTTGGCAAAATAGGCAAGCTTTAGATTGGCTCTTAGCAGAAAAAGGAGGAGTGTGTGCACTCATAGACGAAATGTGTTGTACTTTTATCCCAAATAATATCTCGCCAGATGGATTGTTCCCTCTTGCAATAAATTACCTTAAAAAGCTAAGACAGGAGGTCAAAGACAACGCAGGTTATGGAAAAGATTGGTTTGCATGGCTAGATTTAAAAAATGGGACGATGGGGAATGATGTTCACCAAAATAGGTATAATACTCTTGGTGCCACTATGGGAGAAATTTACTAGTACATTTAAAAGAAATATGTTCATTATATTCTACCATTAAATAAGAAAGAACATTCGTTATCTTGCCCATATGCTATATGAATGAAGTAAGTGTGTGTGAGACAGGGGTCAGCAAAGACATGAATAAGTGCTTTGTTGACTGTGGGCCATATGACATGGGAAGGTGTGTGAATGCAAACATCCCCTCATAAAATGTGGCCTGGACTAGTGTCGGGAGGTTTGTTGTTGTAACTGATGTCAAAGAATGCAGACAAATGGCTTCTTTGCACTATTGACAGTATAGGAGGAAGGAAGGGATCCTAATTGAGTATACAGATGTACTTTCTCTACCAACAGAAAGAGGTTAAAAGGAGGAGTCCATGAGCGGCTCGGCAGTTCTTTGCCAAACCAACTCAGATTCTGTTGTCACTTCTTGCAAGTGATAATAAAGTCTTATATCTTCAGACCTCGACTCTCTCGAACTTCTCTTCTTCAGTTTAATTGTTAGATGCAGTTTTTTCCACCACATATTTGGCGTTGTCGGCAGGATTGAAGAACAGGGACCCGCCGGCTGCTGGGCTGATGGTCGGGGACCGGCAAGGGTCACACAAAAACGGGTGGCCACCCAATTTGAAAGGGTAAGCATTGTTCTTACCTATTAGTTTAGTAAATTTGTGTGATCATTGTCTGCCCGATTCTCATGCCCGGTGGTAGGTTTTGTGTCTCTCCAAAAAGAACCAAAAGCATACATGTAAAGAAGGAGGAGAGAGAAAGAGAGTGGCTTGGAATGAAGTTGACGCATGCATGCACACACAACGCTCTGTGAATTATACACATTGTAGCAGAGTGTGGAAACGGTCCTGTATAGATCTCTTTTATTTCTGGTAAGCAGGTTAGTGACGTCCTGTATAAGATCTATTTTTGGTAAGCAGGGTAGAGACGGCCTGTATAGATCTCTTTTATTTCTGGTAAGCAGGTTAGTGACGTCCTGTATAAGATCTATTTTTGGTAAGCAGGGTAGAGACGGCCTGTATAGATTTCTTTTATTTCTGGTAAGCAGGTTAGTGACGTCCTGTATAAGATCTATTTTTGGTAAGCAGGGTAGAGACGGCCTGTATAGATCTATCTTCAATTTTGTCTGCGGGTAATCATATAGAAAGTCCATTAAAAGCATAGGGACAGTGCTCAGAGGCTTATCACTCATGTGATTATCTATTATAAGTTTTGTTTTTCCTGTATAAGATCTATTTTTGGTAAGCAGGGTAGAGACGGCCTGTATAGATCTCTCTTTAATTTTGTCTGCGGGTAATCATATAGAAAGTCCATTAAAAGCATAGGGACAGTGCTCAGAGGCTTATCACTCATGTGATTATCTATTATAAGTTTTGTTTTTCCTGTATAAGATCTATTTTTGGTAAGCAGGGTAGAGACGGCCTGTATAGATCTCTTTTATTTCTGGTAAGCAGGTTAGTGACGTCCTGTATAAGACCTATTTTTGGTAAGCAGGGTAGAGACGGCCTGTATAGATCTCTTTTATTTCTGGTAAGCAGGTTAGAGACGTCCTGTTCAAGATCTATTTTTGGTAAGCAGGGTAGAGACGGCCTGTATAGATCTATCTTTAATTTTGTCTGCGGGTAATCATATAGAAAGTCCATTAAAAGCATAGGGACAGTGCTCAGAGGCTTATCACTCATGTGATTATCTATAATAAGTTTTGTTTTTCCTGTATAAGATCTATTTTTGGTAAGCAGGGTAGAGACGGCCTGTATAGATCTCTTTAATTTTGTCTGTGGGTAATCATAAAGAAAGTCCATTAAAAGCATAGGGACAGTGCTCAGAGGCTAATCACTCATGTGATTATCTATTTTAAGTTTGTTTTGAAGTTTAAAAATCTGGGGTAATCCCTCTGACGAGAGGGCCCAGTTGGTCGAAAGAGTTATTTTGTGTTGTTTTGTGTTAGTTAGGAGCTTTGTTATGTGTTGGTAAATCTGGGATACCGCCTTTCAAGAGAGAAAGGGTCTGCATAGTCAGAGAATTGTGTTTGTCTTCGTCTATTGTAGTTAATTAGCTTAGAGAAGGAGTTCTAGAAGTAATAGATAGAGATATAGGTGAAGATAAGGTATTGTAATTAACAACTAATATAAAATACATTTCTAATAATAGGGCCGAGCAGAGTGGCTTGGGAAGCCTGTAGAGAGCAGGGGTTAGAAAGGAGGAGAGGAGACAAGAGAAAAGGTGGGGGTCGAGGAGCTCCGGGGGAGCCGCAAGTCAGAAAAGAAAAAAAAGGGAGTGGAGCAGCTTTACATTCACTTGGAGAAGACAGAGGAAAAGGCGTGAACATAAAGTGTAGTGAATATTAATAAAGTAAAACTAGATAATTAATAGTTACATACATTATTAAGTATCATGGCACCTACAGCCGTGGAAATACTGACTAAAAAAAACCCCTTTAAATAAAGAGGAGATAATAAAAATCTCAGCCAAATGGGGTAAGAGGACTGCCAAATTGGGAACAAAGTGGCCAGAGGGAGGAACATTTGATGCAACGGTGTTTGAAGAAATGGAGGTGATGATGAAGAATCACAAAATAAATAAAACCGGGAAAAAAGAGATTGAGAAAAGAGAAAGAGAGAGGATAATATTAGCAATGTTTCAAAAAGAAGGTACAAAGTGGAGGCAGAGAGAAAGAACAGCTAGGGAAATGTTGAGTGGAGTTGAGGAAGTTGAAAAGGTTCAGCCACCTCCATATAACACAGGACAGTACTCAATGATAACAGGTACGGTAGAGGTTAAAGGGGAGGTTAAGCTGGACAAAGAGAGGGATAAGGCTTGTAGAACACAGAGAGGGAGAGGACCACCCTTACAGATGGACTGTTATAAAGGCCTTAGAAGGACAGCAAACGAGTGGAGTAGTGATAGCGGAAGTGATAGTGATGGAGACGAGGTGGTTAATAGAGGAAGAAGGTTAAAAGATAGCCAGATGGAGATGACAGCGGAGCGCAGCCATGAGGGAGAGAGCTTCAGTGGGACACCAGGGAAAGAAAGGGAGGAGTGTGTGAACTCATAGGCGAAATGTGTTGTACCTTTATCCCAAATAATACTTCACCGAACGGAACATTCACACTTGCCATGAATAAACTTAAAAAGCTAAGACAGGAGGTTAAAGACAATGCGGGACATGGGAATGATTGGATGTCATGGCTAGAACTGCGTATGGGAAAATGGGGAACAATATTGGCTCAAATAGGATTAGTTCTTTTGATTGTATTCACAATGATGGGATTGATTTTTTGTTGTTGTATTCCAATACTAAGGTCCATGATAGAATCTAGGCTAAACAAGCAAATGTTCCTTATGTCCAAAGGCATAGGTGAGGAGAAAGGATTAGAATGGGAATATGTTGGGAATAAAAGCCAGAGTGAATATGGGGATGATGACGACATGGAAGGGGAGAAATTCAAGGTTTGACCTGACCTTGAGGAGGCTCACATGTGATTGTGCTAGTAACCTCTCCATGTGGGTCACACCCTTGTTAAGCAGGATGAACACTGAACTCATCAAATAACCGGACATGAAGGGGCTGATGAAAGCTGAAGCAACGACTACAATAATGCCCAAAACCCCCCACAAACATACAGCACACCAATACATGAAGATCACCTGATCATCCACGACAATGCATGTTGAAAGAATTTAAGTTTTATTTCTTATTCTGTGTTACATACTTCCTGTAAGGATGACTTTCAATGCATGCTGAAAGTTTGTTTAATTTTGTGTTATGCATTTGTTGAAGTACTTATATGATGTTTATCTAGGTTATGGGTTGTGGAGAGATAATGATTTAGATGTTTTTCACGATTTATAGAGGAAACAACACATGCAAGACTCTACTTAAATAACAGGCTGCCGCTTACATGACATTTATAACTGAACTCACTATGCTAAGTGATTTACTAAGTTAACTTGTACTCATGTTAAGATGTTTTGCAATATAATGCAATTTGATATAGGTATGCTAAAGGTTTTTATGTTAACTTTTAATTTTTGTATTGCATGTTTTTATATTCGATTATATATTTCATTATGGGTACCAACTCAGAGGATTGAAATACTTATAGGGTATCGCACATTTGGTAACCTTTTTTAACTTGCTTAAGTAGAAGGTTCAGGTTGAAAACCCTGAAACAGGTTGAAATTCCTGTGATGATAAGAAAGCAAGACGTTTTTTCCAGGTAATCAAATGTGAATACTGTTCATTTATCTAGCAGTCCGGCAAGTAGTCATCTGTAAATTTGGGTTATTAAAGATAATGGTAATTGACATTGGGACTTAATAAGTCCCAAAGGGGGGATATATGGGAGAAATTTACTAGTACATTTAAAAGAAATATGTTCATTATATTCTACCATTAAATAAGAAAGAACATTCGTTATCTTGCCCATATGCTATAGGAATGAAGTAAGTGTGTGTGAGACAGGGGTCAGCAAAGACATGAATAAGTGCTTTGTTGACTGTGGGCCATGTGACATGGGAAGGTGTGTGAATGCAACCATCCCCTCATAAAATGTGGCCTGGACTAGTGTCGGGAGGTTTGTTGTTGTAACTGATGTCAAAGAATGCAGACAAATGGCTTCTTTGCACTATTGACCGTATAGGAGGAAGGAAGGGATCCTAATTGAGTAAACAGATTTACTTTCTCTACCAACAGAAAGAGGTTAAAAGGAGGAGTCCATGAGCGGCTCGGCAGTTCTTTGCCAAACCAACTCAGATTCTGTTGTCACTTCTTGCAAGTGATAATAAAGTCTTATATCTTCAGACCTCGACTCTCTCGAACTTCTCTTCTTCAGTTTAATTGTTAGATGCAGTTTTTTCCACTACACCACTTATAATAATGGGTTTAATTTTTTTCTGTTAAGTCTCATTATGTATTCCCATAATGAGATCCATGATAGCGTCAAGTTTGAGCAAACAAATAATCCTCACGTCATGGGACATAGTCGAGTCAAAAGGATTAGAATGGGAACATGTTGGAGAAGGAAGCCAGAGTGATGATGAAGATGATGGAGAATATGGACTCACAAAGGCCTAAGCTTTGAAAGGCCATGATGAATCAATGCATGTTGAAACAAATTGAATGGTCAGGTTTTTTTAAGTTTTTATTCTAGTGTCATGTATTCTTTGTTATAATCATATAATGTGTCATATTTTTAATATTATACCAAAGGTTTTTTACTTTTATATTATGATGTGTTTTTCTAATCATATATTTTGTAATAAAGGCTAATTTATTGATGGGATGGAAACAATTAAAGGTATAACACATTTGGAAATCTATTTTCCTGGAACAGGTTGTGAATTCTGATTAAAGAAAAAAACATATTTTTCTGATAACCAAATGTGAATACTGATGATTTATCTAGGTGTCCGGAAAGTAGCCATATATGATTGTGAATTGACAAATATATGTTAATTGATTTTTGGAACCTAGTAAGCCCCAAAGGGGAGGGTATATGGGAGACATTTACGATAACATTCAATGGTAAAATATAAGTATTATCTTGCCTACATGCTATATGAATCAAATAAGTGTGGGGAAATATTGAGTAAAGGAGATACCACTCTCCCCCAGTGCTGGTACAATATGCCACCAATAGATATTAAAGGGTGAATGTGAGTGGCTCTGTGGAAAGTGTAGAGTTAACATGTATGTGGAGACATGAGCTCAGGGCTGGAAGGTGTAAAACGGCTTGGTGGACAGAGTTCCATATGTTGTAACACAGGCTCTGAGCCAGAAGGTGACTACAATGGGCAGATTTCCATATAAGGAGTGAAACTATGCTATGGTATGTTGACATATGGATGATAGATGTGTACAATGGACTTTATAGGCCAGCCGGAGGAGAGGCCCCGGAGCTCGTTGCAAACCAACTCAGGCTTTTGTGTTACTTGTTCACAAGTAATAATAAAAGTCTTTATCTTTCAAACGTCGGCTTCCTCGATCTCTCTTATTTTGTTACAGTGTTAGAGTAAAGTTTATCAACAACAGTGCTTGCCCTGCTTGGTGCTTCTAATAACAGAGGAGACAGACAAGGTGACAGATCATCATTTGTTACCTGCACTGTCTGGCTTGCTAATCAGCATTGTTAAACTGGGGGTCTAGGGCTTTGTTGGGCTAGACATGTGATTCTGTTTTGGGTGTGAGAGGTCCTGGTTCAAACCCTGGAAAGACCCACAAGCTTTGAGAAACTTAGATCAGAGGTCTTCTGGCCAGGTTTGTAATGTTTAAATAACAACAGCCACATTTCTCTTGGGAAATACAAGGATTGCCCAATATAGCTATAATTCTAAGAAAGTAAATGAACACAATTGTATTGCTGTTTGAGTATGTAGCCTCCTTGGCAGATTAGAGGTCTGGTCAAGGATTAGAAATGAGGTGGAATTTGTATGAGACACCACCATTGTTGATTGTCTGAACTTGTAATTTGAGAGACGGATATTCTAGGTTAGAAGGAGCAGTTGTATGTTAACTTAATAAGAGCACTGTTAAGGTGGCAGTGGTGGGTTTTGAACCCACGCCGCCAAAGAGGCTGGAACCTTAATCTAGCGCCTTGGGCGACTCGGCCCCTCTAGCACTTTTTGCCAGCTTTGGATCACAGATGTGGGCTTAAAATATCCAAGATGACAAGTCATAATTAGTAAACTGTCACTGGAGAGCAGAGTTCAATATAACATGCATAATTATATATCCTTCATACCAATCCAATAAGGTTTGCAAAATCTGTCTTTGCTCAGTCGCAACGCACAAGTACACATTTAAGGCTTCCAGGGCTCGTCCGTCCAGCGGGATGATTCTTGCTTTGGATGCGAGAAGTCCTGGGTCCAAATCCGGATGAGCCCAAAGACTAAAATTTCTCCTTGCTGATGGATTTCTTAAAACACTTCAAATAATCTGCAGGTTCTCAAGTATGCCTACATTGTTCTTCTTGACTCGTCAGTCTAATTCAAGCTATGCTAGGTTACAATGGGTCAAAGACATGCATTACATTTTGGAACCATGCGATTTGAACCGCTGGAGCCTAAATCCACTGCCTTGAACCATTTGGTCGCATTACCAATATCTGGAAACTTAATATAAAAATTGTGAAGCTGCTGCTTAATTTTCATGATGCTTATAATAACAGAGGAGACATGTCGTCATTGTTAGTTACACTTGCCCTCTTAACAATAACAAGCATGAATGATATTTGAGGCTTGTTGGTCTGCACGTATGATTCACGCATTGAGGTGGAACAGTCCCAGGTTCAAATCACGGATGAGCTCGAAGAGTGAATTTTTATTAATATGCATTACATTAAGCAGACGCTTTTATCCAAAGCGACTTACAATTGTTCAATCACCGACGGACGCAGCCATCAGGAGCAATTAGGGGTTAAGTGTCTTGCTCAAGGACACTACAGCATGCTAGCAGGAGAAGCCTGGGATTGAACCAGCAACCTTTAGATCACTAGCTCTACCGCCTGAGCTACCATCCGCATCAATGCATTAATATGACAAATATGAAGCTGGTGCTTGCCTTGAATGGTGCTTCTAATAACAGAGGAGACAGACAAGGTGACAGGTCATCATTTGTTACCTGCACTGGCTGGCTTGCTATTCAGCATTATTAAACTAGGGGTCTAGTGCTTTGTTGGGCTAGACATATTATTCTCATTTTGGGTGTAAGAGGGCCTGGTTGAAACCTTGGATAGACCCACAAGCTTTGAGAATCTTTGATCAGAGTTCTTCTGGACAGGTTTTAGTGTTTAAAGAAAAACATTCACATTTCTCTTGGGAAATACAAGTGTTGCCCAAAATAACTGTAATAATTAACAGTATTTTATGCTGTTTGGCAGGTCTAGAAACACACAATAATTGGAGTTTGTTTGGTACAGCACATTCATGACATCTGAGTTTGAGGAACTGATATTCTCTGTTAGGGGAAGCTGTTGTATGTTAACCTGTAAGAGCCGAGTCAAGCTTGGCAGTGGTGGGATTTGAACCCTCGCCCCTGAAGAGACGGTAGCCTTAATCCAGCGCCTTAGACCATCTCCTCGTTGCTGGCCCAAGTCCTACCCACCTTTTGGGTGGCCGGCAAATACGACGTAGGCCTCATAAAAAACTATACTAGATGTGGCGGGGCCACTTCTTATAGGATACCTCCATCTCTCCATCTCCCTGGGGCTAGGGTTAGGCTTATGGTTATGGTTAGTTGGCTAGTTGCTTGGTGGGTGAGGCTAAGGTTAGTTGGTTCGTGTTTGTTGGTTAGACTAGGGTTAGTTGGTTAGGCTGATGGTTAGTTGGTTAGGCAAGGGTTAGGTGGTGAGTTGCACTAGGCTTAAGTTAGGATTATGATTAGGGTTTAGTCAGGCTTATGCTTAGGTTTAGGCGGTTAGGGGCTCCATCTCCGCAGGGTTTGGGTTAGGTAGTTAGGGTTAGGTTAGGGTTGATCAGTGCTGGTGTTCTCAATGACTTGAGGTTCCTGAACGTGATGGTGCGTTTAATGCATTGCCTGGGCGGGGGGACAGGAACATTGAACAGGACATCATGGTGTGTCAGAAACACCTAGGTCCAGGCTCTGGTGGTGTTTGTTACAGAAAGTTCTTTGATCAGGATGTCTACTCGGTGTATTACAGCCAGCCCACCACCACGACCAATGGAGCGGGGCTTCTGTATGTACACATATCCGAGGGGGGGTGGCTTGGATGAGTGTAATAAAGTCCTCTTGAACTTGCCAAGTTTCTGTTATACAGAGAAAGTCAATTTTCTGTTCCATGATGATGTCATAAATTTATTGCTGAGAGATCGTGCATTCTGTATCATACATGTGGCAGTTTTAACTATGGAAGGCAAGGCAGGCGAGTTGGGAGGAACGAGCCTATCAACACAGACCATCGGCTGCAGAACAGAGTGCACATGGGATTTGTTATGATGATGTTGCCTCCGCAGAGTATTTTAGGAGCACCATCTCAGCAACAGGTAAGCACCATCTCAGCCACAGGTGAGCGCCTAGCGCTAGCTAGGAGGGAGGGCTAGCAGTGAGTTCACAGGGCTGGGAGCTGACAAGATGGCAAGCCGTTGATCCAGTTTCAGCGGAAAAAACAAAAGGAAATAGCCTCAGGTAGTTGCAGCAGTGGGTCAAAACTGAATCGGCTAACACAAAGGTGAGAGGCGGCAACAAAACATGCCAGCGTCCTCTCAATGCAATGCGATCGTATCTAATAAGACTTTTTCAGGGCTACGAAACGTACGTCACCTTGAAACTTCAAAGCCTTAAACACAATGGAAAACTGATCACAATGGAAACACCATTGCGATCAGTTTCATCAGCAAGCAAATACTTTTTGTAGATTACAAGAAGTATACACTTCTTGTTAATAAGCATCATGTAATATCCCAAAGAATGTATTTCTGAGGGAAAATTGTCATCAATGGTTGTAAATGGTCATGAGTTGTCAAAAGTTTTAAATAATTTAAATAATGTTTTGCTATCACCCAGTAAACAGACGATTTCTAGGTAAGAAACAGTGTCCTCCTCAACATATAGTCAGCTAGAGATCAGGTCCAAATGCATTTGGTCTGATAGTAAAGGCCTTAACAGAGGATGGTTTTGATCAATCAATCTCTGGATTATGGGTGCAGCAAACCTCCGCAGTTAGCTCTGCTCATAAGCACATCAGGTGGGACTCGGACCCATAATCCCTGGTTTAGGAGGGGGAGATTGTCATGACTGGTTGAAAAAAGTTCATCAAGTTTCAAAAGTTGACATGATTGATCTGTAATTGTTTATTGAACAGCATGACCACCTGTTAAATACACATTGTGTTGGTAAGAAGCTGTTTTGTTTTCAACATGAAATTAGTGCGAGTTCACATCTTGAATCACATGCTGTGGGGGTGAATGGGAGATTTTAGTAGAGGGTGTTTCGGATCAATTGACCTCTGGATTACGGGCTCAACATGCTTCCACTGCGCCACCCTGCTTTTGACGGCCCCATATAGGACATTAGCCCACAGTGCCTTGTTTAAATTGACAAGAGTGAAGGGAAATTGACATGAATGGTAGAAAAATGTTTTGCAATCAGCATCAACACCTGGTAAACAGATGATTTATAGGTAAGAAATAGTGTCCTCCTCAACAAATAGTTAGCTAGAGGTCCTAGGTCAAAATGCATTTGGTCTGATCATAAAGGTAAGGCCTTAACAGAGGATGCTTTTGATCAATCAATCTCTGGATTATGGGGGCAGCAAACCTCAGCGGTTAGCTCTGCTCATAAGCACATCAGGTAGGACTTGGACCCACAATCCCTGGTTAAGGAGGGGAAAATTGTCATGACTGGTTTTAAAGTATTGGTGAGTTTTCATGAACAGCATGACCACACGTTTGATTCTGGTTGTATAGGGAAGCTGTTTTTTTTTTACAACAAATAGCATGAGTTGACATCATGTGTGAGCAAAGCAGAGGCCTAAGCAGAAGCAGGCTTTGATCCATTGAACTATGGGCCATTGGTGCTGCATCATTCTGCTTCCCAGATGGGACTTGAACCAACAATCCCTTGGTTAGGAGGCCAGTGCCTTATCCATTAGATAACACCATTGTGATCAGTTTCAACAGAAAGCAAATACTTTTTTCTAGTTTACATAGTTTATACTTCTTGTTAATAAGCATGATGTAACATCCCAAAGAATGCATTTCTGAGGGAAAATGTCATGACCGGTTGTAAATTGTCATGAGTGGTCAAAAGTTCTCATGCCTGGTCTGAAATTGTTTGCGATCACCATAAACAACTGTTAAATACACGATGTATAGGTGGGAAGCTTTTTGTGTCAACATATATTAGCATGGGTTGAGCAAGAGGACGGTTGTGATCCATTGACCTCTGGATTATGGGCCCAGCCTGCTTCCGCTGGGAACACTGCTCACAAGGACCTTACATGGGACTTGAATTCACAATACCTGGTATAGAAGGGGAGACTTGTCATGACTGGTCTGAAATTGTTTTGTGAACAGCATGACCACCTGTTCATTAAATGTTGTGGAGATAAGAAGCTGATTCCTTTTCAACAAATAGTTGGCATGAGTTCACATCCTGAATCATATGTTGTGGTAGCAAAGGGGAGGCCTTTGTGGAGGATGGTGTTGATCCATCAACATCAGGGTTACTCTGATATGATGGATATTGGATATGATGGATACTCTGATATAACCTTAGCCTACAATGTTTTGTTTAGGAGGTGAAATTGTCAAGAATGGTTGTGTGATCAGCATCAACACCTGTTCAGTACTTCTCAGAAGCTGTTTTTTTCAAATTGTATTCAGCATCAGTTTAGTCAACACCTGGTAGGAGCATACTATGTTGGTAAGAAGCTGCTTTGTTCTCAACATGAAATAAATACAATTCACATCTTGAGGTACCAAATGCGAAGCCTTAGCAGAGGATGGTTTCGATCCATCGACCTCTTGGTTATGGGCCCAGCACGCTTCCGCTGCGCCACTCTGCTATTGAGAGACTTCTGTGGTACTTGAGCACACAATGCCTTGTTTAGGAGGTGAAATTTCCGAGGGAAATTTTCATGAATGGTTGGAAGATGTTTTGCAATCAGCATCAACACCTGGTAAATATATTATTTATAGGTAAGAAGCAGTGTTCTCCTCAACATATTGTTAGCTAGAGTTCGGGTCCAAATGCATTTTGTCTAATGGTAAAGGTAAGGCCTTAACAGAGGATGGTTTTGATCAATCAAACTCTGGATCATGGGGGCAGCAGGCCTCAGCTGTTTTGATGACAACAATTAGCATGAGTTCACATCCCAAAGAATGCATTTGTGAGGGAAAATTGTCATGACCGGTTGTAAATTGTGATGAGTGGTCAAAAGTTCTCATGCCTGGTCTGAATTTTTTTTGCGATCAGCATCAACAACTGTTAAATACACGTTGTATAGGTAGGAAGCTTTTTCCGTGTCAACACATATTAGCATGAGTTCACATGCAAAGGAAAGGCCTTAGCAGAGGAAGATTTTGATCCAGTGGCCTCTGGATTATGGGCCCAGCACACTTCCCCTGATAATTCACAATCCTTGGTTTAGGAGGGGAGAATTGTCATGACTGGTCAGAAGATGTTCCTGAGTTGTCATGACTGGTCTGAAATTGTTTTGTGAACAGCATGACCATCTGTTCTTTAAACGTTGTGTAAGTAAGAAGCTGTTTCCTTTTAAACATATAGTGGGCATGTTATGGTAGCAAAGGGGAAGGATTAGCAGAGGATGGTGTCGATCAATCAACATCAGGGTTATGGTTACTCTGCTTTCAAGAACCCCAGATAAGCCTTGAGCCCACATGCTCTTGCTTGGAAGGTGAAATTGTCAGAGGATGGCTTGATCCATCGACATTTGGTTTATGGGCATAGCACGCTGCCGCTGCGCCACTCTGCTTTTGAAAGGCCCCAGGTAGGACTTGAGCCTGCAATCCCTTGTTTCGGAGGTGAAATCGTCAAGAGTGGAGGGAAATTTTCATGAATGGTTGGAAGATGTTTTGTGATCAGACCTGGTAAATAGATGATTTATAGGTAAGAAGCAGTTTTCTCCTCAACATATAGTTAGATAGGTCAGGTCCAAATGTAGTTTGTCTGATAGTAAAGGTAAGGCCTTTACAGAGTGGTTTTGATCAATCAAGCTCGGGGTTATGGGCCCAGCACGCTTCCGCTGCACCACTCTGCTTTTGAAAAGGTGATGTAGTACTTGAGCTCACAATCCCTTGTTTAGGAGGTGAAATTTTCAAGAGTGGAGGGAAATTGTAATGAATGGTTGGAAAATGTTGTGCGATCAACATAATCACCTTGTGAATTGATAGGTAAGAAGCAGTTTCCTCCTCAACATATAGTTAGCTAGAGGTTAGGTCCAAATGCATTTTGTCTGATAGTAAAGGTAAGGCCTTAACAGAGGATGTTTTTTATCAATCAATCTCTGGGTTATGGGACCAGCATGCCTCAGCTGGCAAATCTACTTAGAAGCCTATCAGGTGGGACTTGTACCCACAATTCCTGGTTTCTGAGGGGAAGATTGTCATGACTGGTCGTAAAATGTTTGAGTGTTCAAAAGCTGTCATGATTGGTCTTCAATTGTTTAGTGAACAGCATGGCCACCTGTTAAGTACATGTTGTGTTGGTAAGAAGCTGTTTGGTTTTCAACGTGAAATTAGCATGAGTTCACATCCTGTGGTAGCAAATGCGAGGCCTTAGCAGAGGATGGTAACGATCCATTGACCTCTGTGTTATGGGCCCAACACGCTTCCGCTGCACCTCTCTGCTTTCAAGAACCTCATGTAGGAGTTGAGCCCACAATCCTTTGTTTTGGAGTGTCTTGAGTGGAGGGAAATTGTCATGAATGGTTGAAAAATGTTTTGCGATCAGCATCAACACCTGGTAAATCGATGTTTTATATGTAAAAGCAGTTTCCTCCTCAACTTATAGTTAGCAAGAGTTCAGGTCCTAACTCATTGGGTCTGATAGTAAAGGGGAGGCCTGAACAGAGGATGTTTTTTTATCAACCAATCTCTGGATTATCGGGCCAGCATGCCTCAGCTGGCAACTCTGCTCATAAGCACATCAGGTGGGACTCAGACCCACAATCCCTGGTTTCTGAGGAGAAAATTGTCATGACTGGTTGTAAAATGTTCCAGAGTGTTCAAAAGTTGTCATGATTGGTCTGTAATTGTTTTGTGAACAGCATGACCACCTGTTCATTAAATGTTGTGTAGATAAGAAGCTGTTTCCTTTTCAACATATACTGTCATTGGTATGAGTTCAGATCCTGAATCATATGTTGTGGCCTTAGCAGAGGTTGGTGTTGATCCATCAACATCGGGGTTATGGTTACTTTGCTTTCAAGAACCCCAGATAGGACTTGAGCCCAAAATCTCTTGTTTAGGAGGTGAAATTGTCAAAAATGGTTGGTTGATCAGCATCAATACCTGTTATTCACATGTATGTCGGTCTTTTTTTTCCAACATATAGCTGGCATGAATTGACATCCTCAAACATGTTGTGGTTGCAAACTGGGGGCCAGCCTGCCTCAGCTGGCAACTAAGCTTATAAGCACATCAGGTGGGACTTGGACCCACAATCTCTGGTTTCTGAGGGGAAAATTGTCATGACTGGTTTTACAATGTTTGTGAGTGATCATGGCTGGTCTGAAATTGTTTTGGTAACAGAATGACCACTTGCTCAACACAGGTTGTGGAGGGAAGAAGCTCCTTCATTCACAACAATTAGCGTGAGTTCACACCTTGTGGTAGCAAGGGAGAGGCCTTAACAGCGGATGGTTACAATCCATTGAACTCCGGGCCCTGCAAGCTTTTGCTTCACACTCTGCTTCAAAGCACCCCAGATGAGACTTCAACCCACAATCCCTGGATTAGGAGGCCACTGCCTTATCCATCAGGCTCTGCCTGATAAACATGTCAATGAAACAAGTGAGATAAGAGTGGTATGTGTGCTGTACATAATACGTAATGCATAATGTCAAACTAGTTTGACACATAAGTCCTTGGTGAAAAAAATAGCATTATAATCTAAAATATCTGGTAGGATTGCTAGAAAAGATACTGTCAGGTCTTAAATTAATTTGAATTTTTTTGTATGTGTAACAAGGCGAGAGAGAGCTGTAAAGTTAATGATAGACAGAAAGGATTCGGGAAGTTGATGTGAAAGACAATGACAGTGGGAAAGTTTGCCCATGATGCATTTGGTATTCCTTGTTTAGGATGGAACTTGGAGCAAAGTGAGTCTAAAAGTCATTTTAGTGGGATTTTGGTTTGGCAGAGGAAGCTGCAGAACTCAATGAATTAACTAATAGTCAAATGGTGTACAACGGTGGTCAATGCTGCGGTAGTATGAATAGATATTGAACGGCTTGAACTGTTGGATTGTGTTTAGAGAGATGATTGTGATGTTGATCATAGTGGTGTGGTGAGTTGTAGCAAGTTTTTAGTTGCTGGAAAGTGTTTTTGCTTCATTAACTGCGACTTTGGTGAGGTTTGGAGTATGGTGAGTTTTTGTTTTAGAACTATAG
The DNA here is from genome assembly GCF_960531495.2 of Zeus faber. Classification (NCBI taxonomy): domain Eukaryota; kingdom Metazoa; phylum Chordata; class Actinopteri; order Zeiformes; family Zeidae; genus Zeus; species Zeus faber. The sequence goes on along the minus strand of NW_028293078.1, from coordinate 412,645 downwards.
TTTGTGCTTTGTTAATTGATTTTATCACAAAGCATTCCAAATTGATAAAACTAAATTGATCAAAATAAAAAAATAATAACTACTTCTAAAATATGTTTTAAGACATTACGGAGGGCAGAAATGATGCATAGTTGCAGCAGAAATGAATTAGTTTTTGGTTTATATAGAGTTATTCTTTTTAGATTTACTTTATTTTTCCCTTTTGTGTTCTTGTGTCAGTGATCTGCTGGTTGGGATAAGATAATCCTTTATCTATCCCACAGTGGGGTTGTCTGCAGTGTTACAACAAATTGGCACAATGGCACAAAGCATTAGTAAATTGGTAATTCTAAATCAAAGGATATGATAAATAACTAAATAGTATAGATTAAACACTATACATGAAAAAATGATATTGCATGAGTGAATTGTTAGTTTTGGTGTGATTTACAACTGTGTTTGTATGTTTCGTATCCTTACTGGTTACTTTGTTTTTCTCAGTAAGGCTGGTGATTGTTGAAGTATAATCAAACAACATTATTATTTTTTTATTTTTGTCTTACTCTAGAAGTAATTGCAATTTGACATTGAACAAGATAGATGTTCATATACAGTATAAGACTTAACAAGTAGTTTAACAAAGGTGAATAATTGTTTTGTTTTGTACACAAGAGAGGTAATGGATTGTGTACGTTCACGTTCTAAAAATTAAATTGGTAGCTCAGGCTGTAGAGCTGGTGCTCTAGTGAACTAAAGGTTGCTCGTTCGATCCCAGGCTCCTCCTGCTAGCATGCTGTAGTGTCCATGAGCAAGACACTTAACCCCTAATTGCTCCTGATGGCTGCGTCCGTCGGTGTTTGAACAATTGTAAGTCACTTTGGATAAAAGCGTCTGCGAAATGTTTTTTACTTTGGACATTCAAAAATTGTAAGTTTAAACTTGCAAATATCTTGTGATTCGATTAATGTTGTAATTATGTACTGAGGAATTAACCAACCCGTCTATTCAGTTTTTATTTCCGCAGTTTTAAGCTGAGAATCCACTCACTGCAGTCTTGAATTTTGTCCTGTGTAGATGTGACTGCGTCTGATTGGGAAGACCTGGAGGACTGACAAAGAGATCAGATCAAAGAGAATTGCTCTATAATTGAGAAAAGCTATAACATGTCCAGCATTCAAAGGTCCTTGTAAATCATTGATATGATTGCTATTTGTATTTAACTGATTTGCAAATTTGATTATTTAATAGGCCCAATTGGAATCATTTTGAGATGATATGCATGCAAGTATATAAATGGAGAGACCTTGATTGAATTTAGCTCTATATCCCAGATTGAGCTCCATCGTTAAAAGTTATTAAAGCATCAGATATTATAGAGTGCCTTATAGAACCAGAATATTTCTTGATTAGTTCTTATTTTGATATGACATTTTGGTTGTCTCGTCTAGCTGTTGAAGCAATGTTCAGAAGCTGAGTTAAGGATTACGGTGTTAATACTCAGGGACACTGTTGTCAGAGCACCCTGGAGTGGTTATCTCTATAACTATGCTTGTTACAGTGGTAGACCTCTCCTTTCATCCTATGATAATGTATGAGAACAATATATTAAGCACCGCATGGCATTCCACACAGGCCCAAAGAACATTCCTATTTTACTCCAACTAAGAGCTGTGGAATGACTGACCACCTGAAGTCCTGCCGGAAATGATATATGTGTGATTACCATGGGGGCTGCTTCTGTGTTCTGGGTTCTGGGTTCTGTGTTCTCGCTGTGTGACTGCGGAGGCGCTTGCCTGACCGCAGCAGCTGGAACAGTCCGCTGTTGGGGTGGTGAGGATCCTTCATGATCCTGCGGGCTCTACTACTATGCCTCCTGCTGTATAAGTCCAACAGGGAGGGGAGTGTAGTTACAGTGGTACGTTCAGCTGAACGCACCACCCTCTGCAGGGCCCGCCTGTCCTGAGCAGTACAGTTCCCAAACCAGGCAGTGATGTTGCCTGTCAGGATGCTCTCCACTGCTCCAGAGCAGAAGGACTTGAGGATCCTCACCGAGACCCGGAATTTCCTCATCTGCCTGAGGTGGTAAAGACGCTGCCTCGCCTTTCTCACCAGAGTGTCTGGTTGTAAAGTCCATGTTAAATCCTCTGTGATGTGGACTCCCAGGTACTTGAAGCTGCTCACCCTGTCGACAGAAGTCCCATTTTTCATCAACCATCACTTCACAATAAACGCCTCAATTTCACTCATCGATGGCAGCGGCAACCATGCAAGGTGCACACCAGCTCATCAAGGGCACTTTAGGGTTCAGTGTCTTGCTCAAGGACATTTTGACGTGCTGCCAGGAGTGACCGGGTATTACTCCAGGAACCCGCTGATTACTGGACAACCAGCTCTACCTCCTGCGCCACCATCTGCGACAAGCCCCAGAAAGCATTTATATAGACACAGGGGGCGTTCACAGATTGTGTTATTTTTCAGTTGACATGGGCGCAGTGTATCATGCAGTCCCAGACGTATGGCCATGTGTGCTCCATTGGTTGTGGGGTCGTAGGTATGAGGACCCCATTATCTTTTAGTGGTTGAGCATTATGCCACAGTGTCTGGATTACTATTAATAATGTTGTGATTAGTATGAATACTAGGGTCCCTCTGACCCTGCAGAGTCGTTTTAATGGGTTAAATGGATGCAATGTGCTTTGCCGGCTCACGCTTTCTGCTGGCTGTAATAACTGGGAGTGAGTACTTAGCTTTTGGCAGTGGCATTGGCTTCCTCGGTGGATGCAACGCTGATGGCGTTGGTGTCGTTTTGTCCACAGGTTGGCAGGGATGTCGGTGAGTGGAGGAGACAGTTCTGGTGGTTCAGTTGGTTCGGTTGGTTCCGTTGGGGTCAGTTGCGTTCAGTCGTGGTTATATATGGGTTTTAGTTAATAATCAGCACTATTGTCTATGCCAAATGTGTGTAGCTTGGAGTGGGTGGAACTCAGCGGTATCATCTTGCTGTGTGGTGGCTAAGCTGTGGATCCTGGATGGGGTTAGTCACACACACACATTCACACATCATCAGCAAAGCGCATGCAGTTGGAAACAATTTTGAGCTAAAATTTTTCATCACAATTAACAGGTAATAAATAATTATTCTGTGTCATTTTAGAGTAAAACAGGAAAGAGAAATTACAATTTTGAAAATAAAATTCCAAATATAAATGGGACGGACAAAGGGGCGTAGTCAAGCACCGGTTGCGGACCACAGAAAGACTCCGGGGCGCCTTTTACTGCGCTGTGCTCAGTCGCCACTTGTGGGAGTCTCTGCCCACTGATAAGTGTTTAGGGAAGGAGATGGAATCCTTCTGGCCGTGGTGCGCCGACATGGCGAGAGTTTTATTGTTCATTTCAATATGCGGCACACAGGCCACAATTATATATATCACTGAGGATTATTATAATAAATGTGGATAATAATGATCCTCTTGGGTGCAGGAGGAATGGCGTGCCACTGCTGGGCTGCTTACGAGACTGTGCACCGATTCCCTTTGTAAGACAGACAAACATTAAGAAAACTCCCTGCCTCCAGTCGGACCAATCAGCTGAACACAAGTGGACAGAAATGGAATAAAGTTCATTATGTATGTGACAAGTAAACTCTTGAACTTGAACCTAAAGACCAGCTGATTCTTAAAACTTGGAACGAGCTTCACATACCACACAATGCAGCTTGTGAGTATTGCCGTATTGACCATGTTTGGCTCTCCATACGCATGTGAGCAGTCTTTCTCGCATCTGAGGAACATTAAGACCAACCTACGCTCACGTTTAACTGATGGAAGCCTCAACGCAGCATGAAGCTTAACCTCACTACGTATGAACCAGACTACAAGGCCATCAGCAACACCATGCAGCACCAGAAGTCGCATTAATGGTTTAAAGTATTTCATTTATTATTGGTTAGCTACAGTATAACAACAATTACTAAGAAGAATAAAGACAATTCTTAGTAATTCTCTTTATATTCTTGCCGTCCAGGAAAAGAGAACTGAGTATAACAACAATTACTAAGAAGAATAAAGAGAAATTGATTATATATTGCGCTTTTTTAAGTACTCAAGGATGTGTTATACATTAAAAATGTATGCCTTACTTAAAAAATTCACACATTAAGTTGCATTCAATTGTATTAAATATTATATGGCTCACAAGGAAATACATTTAGAAATATTTGGCTTTTCTGGCTCTCCCAGCCAAAAAGGTTCCCGACCAATGCTCTCGCCGCTCACTTCCTCCTATCTCCGTCCGTGACTTTTAACAGTCCATCTCTTATCCATTTTCCATGTCATTCTATTTCCCTCACAATACAATAATATTACCGTCATCTTTATCCCAACAGCACTCAAACAACAATAATTTCAGCAATAATGCTGCAACACAAAATACAGTGCACATGAGGAGGAAGCACACATTCTACAATTACCAAACTCTTACCACGTCCCAGACATTCAACACTAATACAGATTTTTAAAATGGCTCTGCGCAGAATAAACAGATCTCACAGCATACGGAGCACACACACTAATCTCACATTTTTTAATTTAGAATTAGAAGATATATTTCAAACACTTCAGACAGATGCTGGTTTTTCTTGTACAAAGGTCGGTCAGAGATGTGCTCTCGTGAAGCTCTCTGAGTCGAACATTATTTTCAGGGAGTCAGAGAATATATGATCTGTTTGACGTCACAGATTTATATGTGTTCCAGATAAGTCTTGACACACCAAGGATAGTGAGGTGCCGTTCTTGCTCTTGCAGCTGCATAGGCAGGGGGAGGCCGAAAAGACGATAGCATACATATTCTACTCCCATTTGCGCGGTTTGGAAAACCATGGGAAAATAAAGATTTGTGACTGAGGATATAATAATGAGGTTTTGTTCTTCATTATGTGTGTATTATGTTTTTTTTTAAAATTTATGTTATTTTTTATTTTTTTGTTTAAACCTGTGCTGTCAGCATGCAATGGCATACAACACAGAATATTTGTATGCCATTGCATCTAGGACAGAGTAAGTCTGCAAGTGGAGTTCAAGTTCTCAACCTGCAATGCAACTCTTTATAAATTCTTAAATCATCAAGAACTGCTGCAATAACTCTGTCCTGTGGATGACCTGTAGGATGACAAGAGCACAGTTTTTGGTTATAAAGAACCACCACCAACCCCCCTCTTTGCAGAGCTCTTTATCATGTTTGGGTCTAAAAACAACTGATCACTACTCCAAGAGGGGGAGAATCACCACGGGTGAGACAAATAAACATGTGTGTGTGTGTGTGTGTGTGTGTGTGTGTGTGTGTGTGTGTGTGTGTGTGTGTGTGTGTGTGGGTGTAAGATGTGCACCGGTGAGTGTACATGATTATCCCTATTGGTACTGGTGTAGAAGGTTGGTATTATGTCGTGGCGCCTTCAAGCAGCGGATGGGGCCCCGAAGCCCCCCGAACTTCGCAGCCTTGTGGACACCCTACGGCTGCAGGAAAGCCACGAACACCCTGCCAGCGGCCACAGAAGACCCCCAGGCACCCAGAGGAGCCAGAGGGCCAGGGAGCAACCCCCACACCCAGCCCCGAGGAGCATTACTCAGTCCCAGGGAGCACGAGGAGACCCCGCACCCCAGGGGCGCAAACATACAACCAACCCCCAGGTGCAGGCACAAGACGCAGCCACAGGCACAGAACCCGGGCCGCGGGCGCTAGGCTTGGACCACAGGCCTATATGTTTATGTGATTACATAGATTTAGATATATTGTTACATTCCTTGTAGAGAGGACTTCCCTGCTGGAGAAGACAGATGGCTCTAAAGGATCTAGAGGACATAGAATCCCTGCACAAGCCCACCGACTGGAGGTCCGATTGAAATCCAGGGGGCTGACGGATGCGTTGGAGTCCGCTCACATGATGCAGAGAGCTCATTAGTGTAAACTGCAAGAAAGTCAACTAGAGGTTGAACAGCTCAAGCAGGAAGTAGATCAACTGAAGAATTGTGAAATTGTTGAGCTGTGCAAGGTGCTCAATAATCGCCTAGACCAGGAGATGAGAGTCCTTCGAGCGAGGGTGCATTCAGTTGATGCTGGGAAGAGCTCCATGCAAGAGAGGGTGGCATCTCTGCAGGACAAAGTGGATCGGCTGGAATCTGCACTCCAACTGCAGCAGCAAGATGGTAAATAGCAGCTCCTAACTCTACAGGCACAGGCAGACCAGTCCCATGAGATGGCTAAATGTCATGCATCTGAGTTGGCCCAGAGAAACCAGACCTGCAGGATTTTAAATGAGAAGATATTGCTCAGACAGACTGCCTTGCAAATTTGGAGAAAGCAGAGGTAACACTGCAGAAGGAGGTGCAGAGACTGGAGTCTGCCCTCCAAGATCAGAGAGAACTGACTAAAAATCATCTCCTTACTCTCCAGATCCAGGCTGGATCTCACACAGGTCTTACTTATATGGGGATGGCACTCTTGGCGAGCATCCTCTCCGTGTCTAGGATCTTGTTGGAGGTGTGGGCTGAACCGGTGGCGATGAGCTGCCTCCCGAGGGAATTCGTCGTTGTGATAGCGACATCGTTGTGATAGCGACGTATCTCCCCCCTCTGCTAACGCCGAAGCGGCCTGTGATGTCCTGCTCTCAGCTGCGTGCAGGCTGCAGACACAGCACCCATTTAAACATTTAAACCGATTTTAATCATGCCTCTCTGTTCTCCACTCTGCCTACTCCCAGTGTGGTACATGCCACACCAGGGACAATATAACAATAGACTTATTATATGTCAACATCAAGGAGGCATAAAACTCATCCCCCCTCCACTCCTGTGAAGATCAGATAAAAACCTGGCTCATCTCTTGCCTGTGTACAAACCTCTCGTGCTCAGGCAACCAGCTGTGACCCATAGAGTGAAAGGTGGTCTAAAGAGACTGAAGAGGCCCTGTAGGACTGCTTTGACTCTACTGTGTGGGAAGGACTCTGTGATCCTCATGGGGAGGTCATCAACAACTATCATGGATTTCCTAAACTTCTGTGTGGAAAACACTTCACCCACCAGGACTGTACAGTGTTCTCCCAACAACAAACCCTGGATTACTCCGGATATAGAGGCTCTCCTCAAAGAGAAGAAAAGGGCCTTTAAATCAGGAGACAAGGAGGAGCTGAAGGAGGTACAGAAGCAGCTAAGGAGGAAGATCAGTGAGGGGAAGGACAGCTACAGGAGGAAGATGAAGGACCAGCTACAGCAGAACACCAGAGGAGTCTGGAAGGGCCTCAAAACCATCTCGGCCCACAATGAACCAGACTCAGGCTGTGGGGGATCAGAGGTGGGTGAATAATCAGAACTTTTTTTTCAACAGAATTGATCAGTCACCTACCCCTCCCCCGGCCTATTCATTGCATCTGCAACCTCCGTCATCCGCACCCCAGGTGTTCTGCAACACCCCCTTTCTTCAATATTCACAGCCACCCCCACTGCTTCTCATACCAGAGACACAACACCCACATTCACACCCTCAACTCAGCCCCCCTGCTCCAATCTGTCCCTCACTACGATCCAGGTGAGGAACGAGCTCAGGAAGATGAAGATGAGGAAGGCTGCAGGTCCGGACTGCATCAGCTCCAGGCTACTGAAGACATGTGCAGACCAGCTCTGTGGGGTAGTGGAGCACATGTTCAACATGAGCCTGAAGCTGGGGAGAGTGCCACGGCTGTGGAAAACATCCTGCGTGGTACCGGTGCTGAAAACCCCGCACCCCAAGGACCTCAGCAGCTACAGGGGGGTGCACTGACGTCTCACCTAATGAAGAGCCTGGAGAGGCTGGTCCTTATGCATCTCCGCCCCCTGGTGAGATTAGCAATTGACCTGCTCCGGTTTGCCTCCAAGCCTGGCATTGGGGTGGACAACGCCGTCATCTCCATGTTACATCAAGCTCTCTCACCTGGAGAAGCCTGGGAGCACAGTGAGGATCATGTTATTTGATTTCTCAAGTGCTTTCAACACCATTCAGCTTGTGCTTTGAGGGAAAAGCTGCAGCACACAGGAGTGGACCATCACCTGTCTTCCTGGATTCTGGACTACCTCACTGACCGGTCACAGTACGTGAGGTCTCAGAACTGTGCGTCTGACATGGTCATCTGCAGCACGGGGGCCCCGCAAGGAACGGTCTTGGCACATTTCCCCTTCACCCTCTACACTGCAGACTTCACGTACAGCTCAACCAGCTGTCACCTGCAAAAGTTCAAAGCGCACAACAGCTGACAAGAAGAGACTTGATAAACTGATCAAGAAGGCCAGCTCTGTCTTGGGGTGCCCCCTGGACCCGGTGCATGGGGTTTGTGCATGGGAATCCAAAGTGCAATTATAAAAAATAAAAAAAAAATAAAATAAAAAGAAGTACAATCCCTGATGTGCACTTTGTCAAAATATGTGCAATACTCTTGATTACTTTGCTTCCTATTTATGTTGTTTCTACTTAGGTATATATTTTATATATATTTTATATTGTTTATAGTGCTTACCTTGATTCTTATGTACTTTTAGTTACTACAACTCTTGATTGATGCTCTCAATTTTTCTCTTTCACTTTTTGCTGTTGTAACTGTGCAAATCTCCCCGTTGTGCGACTAATAAAGGTTTATCTTTATCTTTATCTTTATACAAACTTTTATGAAAAGATGACAGATGACAGTTTATCTTTACCTACCATGGAATGGGAAAGAGACCTTGCTGTTTCCAGCAATATCAACCTGTGGAAGCTTTTTTGAAACAACACCTTTTCTATGACCTGCAATTCCAAAATGCAACTCATCCAGTTCAAGATTTTGCACAGAGCACATATCACACACAAAATATTCAAAATGGGTTTCATGGATAAAGACGTTTGTTGTCATTGTTCCCTTTGTACCATAGATGACTACTTTCATGCCATCTGACTCTTCCCATCTATCCAGCCTCCCTGTCTATATGTCTCCTTGGTGACCTCTCCTCGGTTGACTCAGCACTCAACCACCACCAACCCATTTTGATCGCCTTAACGATTGCCAAGAAAATAATATTACGCAATTGGAAGAACAAAGATAATCCCACCACATCCCAATACAATATTTATATAGTGGTGACAAATATTGATAGTTCATCAATTTTAGATTTTATAATAGAAAATTTAGATTGAGTCATTTTATATTATTATATCCCTGGTGTTTTATTGATTTGTTTCCATGATCTTTTCAACCCTTAAACCGTTTATCAGCCCAACCGTCATCTCCCAGTCTGAGCAGGAGCCCGGTGGGGTTTAGCGCACCTACCCGGGCCCCGCTTCTTCCCCTGGGCGAAGAACACTTCAATGCGGATCTATTTCATATCCGATCTGATCTATTCTTTTATCCATCAATCACATTGTGATTAATGGATAAAAGAATAGATCAGATATGATATGATTCATCTGATCGATAAGTCCGGTGCAGGTCCAATTAGTAAAGTTAATGCATTTATTTCTGAGAGCCATTTAGATTGACCAGGAGCCACACCTCACACCATAAATTAAATATTTTCTCTCCAAATGTATTAAATTTAAAATTATTGGGAAATATGGCAACAAATTGAATCCCAACACTTAATCTATCGCAAAACTCTTCATATCCTTATGATATCGTGTCGTGAGGTCTACGATGATTCCCAGCCCTATTTAAGGGAATTATATGTTTTTATATATATATCAAAAATTATTTCCACTTTTATATTCTAGCACATTATAACCACTTTTCAGTGACTACCGAAGTAGGCCACAGATAAAGCCTTGGTCTACATTTTTGTTTGCACTTAATTGTTGTGTCCTCCCAAGGTCTGGAATCCCCCACACCTAACACAAACATATGCAAACACAAATCCATTGACGAAAATGTTAACATTCCAATGGAGCAATCAACCCCATTTCACTGAGAGGTGAAAATTCCGATCCTCCCAATTCAATGGGATCTCTGTAGTGGAGGAACCTATGTAGGTTATTCAGTTTACTGTCATATAGGACTTCTTAAATAATGACTCTAAGCGGTTAATCATTATCAAAAAAGGTGGCGATTCATGAAATAGTTGGCAACTCATCGGTTGGCCAATTGTTGCAGCTCCAAAAAAGGATAATTAAATAATTGTTTTTATATGAACCATGAACTTACAACTGTGTTAACAGTAAAACAATCTTGAGTGTTCAGTAGAATCCATACACTATGAAGCCTAGTTATCTTTTGTACATATTGCTGGTGTATATTTTATGCTATTGACTTTTATTTATAAATTTTTAATATGTTATTGTTTTATTGTTGCTTATTGAACATTTTAGATTTAATCTATTGAATGTGTGGTGGTTGAGGGGGGATGAGGCATTTCTCAGAGAGCGCTGCAAATGCAGAAATCTTTTGCAATATTTCACAATTATTTTGATCCCAATAACTCCTAAAAATCGAAATTTCAAAGACCTTTTATATTGAAATCAAAATGCCAACGACTAGAACCTATAAATCTACACACTTGGCCACTTTAAAACAAAGGAAAACTGTGACTTTCCTCTCTCTTAGTAGTACTTTGCAGTGTTTGTCGGACAACAATGTGTCTATGTTTCCATTCAGTATGACACTATATTATTGTGGTCCACGGATATTAAAGATGTCCACAATCACGTTGAATATCACTATTATTATTGTCTTTATTTGACTAGATTTTTTTTAGGTAAATACTTTAATATTATTTATAATACTCCTTTGCATTTTAGATTTTTTTAAATACTGTTTTATTTTAATCACTACTATGCCCTTATTTGACCTGTTGTATAGAGTTCAGTCAGCTGGGAACTGGCTGCCAGCGGACAGGCCTCTGGCTGGGACAGCCTCTTTAAGTGGCTCTCATTGTACATCAGGAAACTGAATGTAACATAACTTTTACTTCTAATACATTAAGTACATTTCAGTGCATCATTAACCTGATGTTAATCTTGTTTATTTGCCTCCAAATATATAAAGTTCACTCACTGCAAAGCCAGTGTTTGATGAACAACCAGAAACCACAAATTGCATTGGCTGGGAATTGAACCCAGGTCAACTGCTTGGAAGGCAGCTATGGTCACCACTATATCACCAATGCCCTTTCTGGGAAACATGTGGGGGTTTCTTGAATTGTCGTGTCTTACATTATTGCCCTGAAGTTAAACTTGTCAATTTGCCTCCAATGTGTGTTGCTCAAATCTGGCTGGAGCAGTTCTTTATTGTTTTACATTTAGCAGACGCTTTTATCCAAAGCGACTTACAGCTGTTTAAACACCGACAGACGCAACCACCAGGGGTTAAGTGTCTTGCTCAAAGACACTACAGCATGCTAGCAGGAGGAGCCTGGGATCGAACCAGCAACCTTTAGATCACTAGACCACCAGCTCTACCGCTTGAGCTACCCTCAGTACAAGACCAAAACATTTAGTGTGTAAGTCTGTGGCAAGGTACTTGGACTGTAAAAAGAACTCTGTACTTTTAATGGCCTCTCCCCAGAATTACTCAAAATGATGAAGGTTGGTACGCACAGTTGTTGTTGAGGATGTGCCATTCTTTCCAGGTGAGGTGGCCGAGTGGTTAAGGCGATGGACTGCTAATCCATTGTGCTCTGCACGCGTGGGTTCGAGTCCCATCCTCATCGTAGCTTTATTTCTGTCAACGTGCCTTTCGAACGCACTTGAAGAGTGTCTCTGTAGCTTAATGGAGAGAGCGCATTGGACATCAAGGCCTCATAAGCAAGGAATTTAAAAGTTGCTTGTTTCACTCCCATCAGAGTCAGGTGTCCGTCTTGTCATCTTTACACAATTCATAAAACAAAGAGCTGCAAAGTTAAACATTGTTTGCTGTGCAACCCTTGTCCCATCTACAGTAGCTCCTGCCTCATACTGTTAGAAAATCCCTTCCTTTACTAACTGCTTATTCGAAATGACGAAGAATGCATCTGCGGGTACTCTCATCCGGGATACAGACTCCAGAATCCCACAGCTACTGGATCAAAACCCGTCTGCCTCCACTGTTCTGATCCACATGGGAACCAACGATCTCAGGAACACACAATCTAAGACACTTAAAGAAGGCATTTTGAAGCTTATTGACAGTCTTCTACAGTCGGACCGCCGGTTCATCGTATCCGGCCTGCTGCTGTGTCCCAGCTTTGGAGACATAAAATTCACGCATGTCCTTCAGCTACAAACATAGTTCAAGGGATACTGCTGCTCCCTCAACGTACCGTTTGTGGACAACTTTGGCACCTTCTTAAACCATCCAAAAGTCTTAAGACATGATGGAGTTCATCCAAACTTTCATGGATCACGCCTCCTCGCCTTGAACATGGAACTGACGCTGAAATCCTCTGTTCGCTGCTGATGTTTGGTGAGTCCGATCCACTCTGACATTAATGACTGTCACTCTGCTTTACAAAATCCTGTAGCTATAAACCATAGACCGAAATTACGTAACTTCCCTGTAACATACAGGAATCGAAACAATTTACTCTCAGTTTGGACTCAAACTCTAAGTACCCCATAAAGCCGTGCACCCAGAACAATAAAAATGTCTCTATTAAACGTCAGGTCACTAACAATTAACTCGTCATTTTTAGTTAATGAGCTTATAAGTACACATAACCTGGATTTCTCTCCACTGACTGAGACCTGGCTTGATTGAAATGGCACAGTCACACTCATTGAGACAGCACCTCCTAATTTCAAGTCCATCCAGATAACTAGAGCTGAGAAGAGAGGCTGTGGATTAGCTGCTGTCTTATTCTCTGATATCTATGCTTGCAAGGAAATTCTCCTCGGAGAATTCACGTCATTTGAACACCTTGCTATATCTATGAACTGCAGTGCCCCGATGTTAATCATCGCCGAAATCTAAATCGGTCACCAAAATCTAAATGTGGCTTTCTTGATGAATTCTCTGAGCTACTGTCCAAGGTCTCCACTGATTATGATGGTGTTATAATCTCAGGTGATTTTAATATTCCTGTTGACAATCAAATAGACCCAGATGCTCAACACTTCATTAGCCTATTGGAGAAATTTGACCTCACTCAGCATGTTTCTCGACCCACCCACAATAAAGGGCATACTCTGGACTTGGTCATATCAAAAGGACTAAATATCACTGTACCCTATGTCATGGATTTTGCTATATGCTAGGGTTCAGATCACTGTTGCATTTTCTTTGACATGTCTGCTCTTCCTGGACAACAGAGAGGTACCAGAACAATTTTTTTTTTTTTTAATGTATCATTAACATTAACACCATTGAAACCATTAGGAGAATTGTAAATGAGTTATGGATGGTCGAGAGAGAAAAAGAAGCGTAGTATGTTGCTATTTTTTTCCCATGAACCAAATTTAATGCCCTGTGATCCATCTGCAATAAAGTGGTGTCACATAGCAGCAACATTAGCAACCTCTTTTGCCTCTTTTGAGTGTTCCATGAAAGGCAAAGAATATCCACCTGGATATTCTTTGCCTCTCTTTGCCTTTCACTTATAACGCATTAACTGTCACCTGTACCTACAGGTGACAGTTAATGCGTTATAAGTGATAAAAAATTTAATGAACCATTTTTTTATTAAACTACACCAAATATGCAACTGAGCTACCTGAATCTTGGATGAGGTCATCTTCACCACTCTTTCATTTAGTTGACAAACGTAAAGGTTCATATACTTGTACTGTATGTATCATAAAATATTCACAAACAGTTTTGTTTCTAGAATGTTATTAATGGAAGTAAAAATTCTGTATATATCAGGCTATAAATTATAATATTTAGATGAATAAAATATCTTTGCTGAGAACAAAATATCTAAATAGATCGGTAAATAAACTGCATTTTGGAAATTTTGCTGCATAATGATTAAATGTTTATAACATTTTGATTTCCCTTTTTGTAATTTGTTCTAAATTGTGTTGTTTCGTTTATAATTCATAATTCAAGTGCTGTTCATAATTCATACAAGGGATGATGAGAAGTCAGAATAAGGTCACCGTCTGAATTCTCTTTCAGTGTAATAAAAACGAGTGAAATGATCATTTTGCATTTTGTTGAGGATGATGATGGTGCTGCTAGTGTTGGTGGTGATGATGATGTGTTATGATGTTTCAATTTGAGAAATGTAATTAATTTTGTATAAATTTGAAGTCTTATTATTTTTATTATTTTATTATTATTAAAAAATATTTATTTTCATCTTATTTTATTTATTTAACTCATTGATCTATTTCATTCTCATTTTATAAGCATTTCTTTCAAGTGTTTATGTAAATGAGTTTTATTTATATTTCGTATTGCCCTTGCAATAAAGTTATGAATGAACACTCTGCAATCATGAGATTTCCCTTTAAGGGGCAAAAAGTATCGGTATCGGTATCGATGAAAAAGTACCATATAGGTACTTTTCCAATGGTATCGAAAGGAAAAATGTTGGTATTGCCCATCCCGAGCTGGAGGGCAGACCTTAGTCCGTCCACCTACTTCTCCACTGATCCCACCGATTGCTCCTTCTTTGCAAGGCTGTCTATCTGAGTAATAAGCTCCTTGTTTAATAACCTGCATGTGTGGTTCCTCTGGACCAGCTCAGACAGAGAAGATTCAGCCAGCTCTTTGGCCTGGCCAGCCTGGATCTGGAGAGCAAGGAGCTGATTTTTAGTCCGTTTTCTCTGCTCTTGGAGGGCAGACTCCAGCCTGTGCACCTCCTTCTGAAGTGTTACCTCTGCTTTCTCCATATTTGCGAGGCAGTCTGTCTGAGCAATTATCTTCTCATTCAAAATCCTGCAGGTCTGGTTGCTCTGGGCCAACATAGAAGCATGACATTTCTTCACCATCTCATGGGCCTGGTCTGCCTCTGCCTGTAGAGTTAGGAGCTGCGGTTTACCATCTTGCTGCTGCAGTTGGAGTGCAAACTCCAGCCAATCCACGTCGTCCTGCAGAGATACCACCCTCTCTTGCACAGAGTTTTTCTCAGCATCAAGGGAATGCACCCTCGCTCGAAGGGCTCTCATCTCCTGGTCTAGGCGATTATTGTGCAGCTCAACAATTTCACAATTCTTCAGTTGGATTTCTTTCTGAGCTGTTCCTGCCTTTTAAACTCATGAGCTCTCTGCATCAAGTAAGCAGACTCCAACTCATCCGTCAGCCGCCTGGATTTCAATGTTGGCCTTGCGTGGCTCTCTAAAATCAATTATGTGTTTAGAGGGATGCTCAGGAGCTATAATATACATATAGACTCCTACCATATGCTGCTCTTTTACTCTAGGTTGGTTTTTATTTTACCTTCTCTGGTTATGATGTTCAAGGTTTCTCACACCGGGAGAGTTGGCGAAATATCCTCCCAAGGTGTTATTAAAGGGAATTGTCCTACTTCGTAAAATGTTTATATTGTGTTTTAACATCACCTCAGTATCCATTGTTGTTATAAACTTTATTAAAGTTGATTAGGCTAATAGACTATTTCAGTTTTAAGGAGGATTAGTGCCATTTAATAACGTATAATAATGTTGGGTTACAGCCGCAACAAAAAAAGTGTCAATAAGACTAAGGTTTTGGCACTTCCTCAGTTGGGGAGGAATTGGGGTCAAAGGGGGGCATGTAGCGTTTGGTTTGACCTTTTGCCTTTGTTAGTTTTTTTGTTTTTTTTGTTTGTTTCATATTTCTTTTCTTTCTACTTTTATATTTGTACACATTATACATTGTATACAGACATTATATAATTTTTCCAAAGTCTGTGGAGATTTGACTGTAGTTTTGGATCCATCCTTAGATCGGTCATCTTCTAATCCCAAAATCCTAACCCAAGCAGCTAAGGCACTGCACAAAGAAATGTTAGATTTCAAACTTGTAGAGGTCTGGAGGGAAAGACATAAATTGTTGCACGAATACTCTTTTTACTCAGATGCTCATAAAGCTATTCCAGAATTGATATATTTCTTGCTCACGCTAAAAGAATCCACCTCATATCCTCATGTGAATATCTACCTATAACTTATTCAGACCATGCTCCTCTTATTCTCCTGATGTCTCAGAAAAACATCGCTAGTAGTCATAGACTATGGTGATTCCCCATGCACCTGCTCAATGACACAGATTATGTTAAAGTTATCAAAAAACAACAACGACAGTTTTCTTAGTATTAACAAAGGGACTGCCTCATCAACTGCTGTGTGGGAATCCTTAAAGGCTTATTTAAGAGGTGGGACTAGAAGTTATGCATCATGGAAAAAAAATGCAACAAAAGCTTGTTAAATGCCAAAACACTTGAATCAGAGATTAAGAATCTTGAAAAAGGAGTATTTTCAAATGCAAAATGTGATGACTTTCAACTTGCTAAACAACAAAAGGAATGAGTATGACGTGCTAACCACTCGAGTGATTGAAAATGCAATGGCTAGAACTAAGCAAAAGTATTTTGAACACGGGGATAAGAGTGGTAAATTACTATCCTGGCAGATCCAAAAAGAGGACAACTCAAGATGTATCCCCTCAGTTAAGATCAATGATGTTGTCACTGTAGTTCATAATCCTAAACGTATTTATGAAACCTTCAAGGACTTCTCCCTGGACCTATAGTCCTCTCAGGGTGTAGATACTCATAAAATGAATAACTTTTAGTGGGACTCACCATGCCGGGGTTCACTGCGGAGACACGGGACAGTCTAGAAGCTGACATTGGTAACCAGGAAGTTCTAGGTGCATTAGGAAGGCTTTCGGGAGGAAAATCGCCAGGGCCAGATCGGTTTCCTATGGACTTCTACAAAGCATTTGCATCTAATCTGACAACACCACTGATGGATATGTTTAAGCATGCACTTGAGATCCACAACCTGCCCAAAACTTTAGAACAGGCTCTGATTACAGTTCTGTTAAAGCCAGGCAAAGATCCAGAACTCTGTTGATCCTATTGGCCCATTGCCATACTCTCATCAGAATATAAAGTGTTTACCAAGGTTATAGCCACTAGACTGCAGAATGTGATACCTAACCTTATAAATAAAGATCGGACTGGCTTCATTCAAAATCGCCTTTCCTCTGATAATATTCGAAGATTCCTCAACATAATTCACTGTGCCGAAAAAATCAATACCCCTGTAATGGCCCTTTCACTGGATGCTGAAAAGGCATTTGATCTTTTAGAATGGTCCTTTCTTTTTGCAGTATTACATACAAATAATTTTGTTCCAAATTGAATACGAATGATTCAGATGCTCTATCTCAATCCAACAGCTATGTTTCGAACAAATGCCAATATCTCTTCTCTTTTCCCATTGTCACGTGGTACACGCTAGGGTTCTCCCTTGTCTCCGTTACGCTTCTCATTGGCAATTGAACCCCTCACCATTGCTATAAGAGCACACCCTGTTATAGATGGTGTTATGGTGGAACAGGAAAAGCACGTAATTTTGCTATATGCTGATTATATTCTGTTGTACTGGACCAATGTGGGGTCATCTCTCCCTGCCCTGTGCTCCCTATTGGATGAATATAGCTGTATTTCAGGATACAAAGTAAACACAAATAAAAGTGTGATAATGCCTCTCAATTCAGAGGCCCGAGTATTACCAAGAGAATCTTGGTTTGTAAATACCCAACCAATTACAACAAATCGTCTTCATCAACTATGACCCCCTGTTTAAAAAAGTGGAAGTAGATTTGGAAAGGTGGAAGTCTTTACCTTTATCCCTAATTGGACAAATAAACTGTTTAAAAATGAAAACCCTACCCAAATTTCTTTATCTTTTTCAAGAACTCCCAACACCAACCCCGAAAGCCTTCTATAAAAATTTGGATAGACAGAATTCTAGATTCCTGTGGAATGGTAAAGTTCCTAGAGTCAAGCTTAAAACCCTATGTTGTCCCACTGAACAAGGAGGGCTAAACCTACCTGACTTTCATTTATACAATCTGGCTGCTCAATCTGGCGAGTCGAGCTCTAGTGCTGAGGTTGCTGTGTAGTGTATCACTGCTCGTATTGTAGTATTGCAACTTGGACTACTGGACTGACTCTGTACATTTCACTGCTATTTGCTGATCTGCCAACAAGCTTGTGTTCCAGACACACCCCCTATTCAGGTAAGTCCTCTCTTATGTGGGCGTGCTCTTAGCCAGGTGCAACCCTAATCACACGAGCAGCTGTATTCTATCACCTATTTATGGTCCTGCCCTTGAAGCGTCAGCTTCAAGCGTTGGCCCATTTGTAGTCGCTCTCGTGTGAAGACGCACGTCTACCTCTGCACGTCAACCGAAGCAAGGACACTGAACAAGGAAAACCCGCCTTCTTTCTCTCACTCCATACAAAATGTGCTACTACCGCATCACTACAACTTCAAGGTAACCCAGAAAGCGTCGTTATACCATACGCCGATGCAATCCGGGTAACCTCAGGTCCCTGCAGCAAACATCTTCTGCAAAGACCTCCTTCTCTGTTGGCTTGTGGAATTGTTGATCTGCAGTTAACAAGGCAGACTTCATTTCTGGTCATGCCAACCACCTCTCCTTGGAGCTCCTTGCTCTCACTGAGACATGGATTAAACCGGAAGATAGCGCAACCCCGGCTGCACTCTCCACTAACTACTCATTCTCCCACACATCCAGACCATCTGGCCTTGGTGGTCGGACTGGCCTGCTAATTTCCAACACATGGAAATTTAATCCACTGCTGCCTTTAAACAACTTTGTCTCCTTTGAATATCACGCCGTCTTGGTGACTGCTCCGGTGAAAGCCTATGTGGTCGTCATCTACCGTCCACCAGGACAACTAGGTGACTTCCTACATGAGCTTGACACCCTGCTGTCATCAATTCCTGAGCATGAGTGTCCCATGCTCGTCCTCGGAGACATGAACATCCACTTGGACAGTGCGAGCTCGGCTGACTTCCTTTCTTTGGTTCGCTCGTTCGACCTAAGACAGATCCCGACTCCACCGACTCACAAGGCTTGCAAAGAGCTTGATCTCATTCTTGCTCGGAGCTGTACCACCGACAACCTATGGGTCACTCCTCTTCATCTCTCTGACCACTTCTTCATCCACTTCAATGTCCAGCTACCAAAACAACCCCCCACCTCCCCACCCATGGTTACTATCCGCAGCAATCTCCGCAACTTGTCTCCCACCCACTTCTCCTCTGTGCTCTCCTCTTCTCTTCCACCCCACGGCACTTTCTCCTCTCTGCAGGTTAATGATGCCACTGACTCCCTCTGCTCCACCTTGAGCTCATGTCTGGAGCCTGTGTTCACTATCCACCAGACCTGCTCGTTCAACCCAGTCGCACCCTTGGCTGACTGACACCCTCCGGACAACGCGCACTGACCTCAGAGCAGCCGAGAGGAAATGGCACAAATCCAAAACAACTGAGGATCTTGCTAGCTACCAGACACTGCTGTCCTCCTTCTCTTCCAGCATCACTGCTGCCAAGAAGGCCTTCTTCAACGATAGGATCAACGGTGCCACAGACACACGTAAGTTATTCACCACCTTCAAGTCTCTGCTTTACCCTCCACCACCTCCCCCAGCTACTAACCTCACTGCTGACTGCCTTGCCTCCTTTTTTACTAACAAAGTGGCAGCCATCAGCAGCCAATTCACTAAACAAGTTACTCACAACCTGTCTTCTCCAGCCCTAGGCTCATCGTTCCCTGGTTTCACCCCCCTCGCTGAAAGTGAGGTATCTAAACTACTAACATGTAGCGTCCTACTACCTGTCCGCTAGAGCCGATCCCATCTAACCTCCTTCAAGCCATATCACCGACTATCACCCCGGCAATCACACATGTGATTAATTCTTCTTCTAACTTCCGGCACTTTCCCTTCAGATTTCAAAGCGGCTCGGCTCGCACCACTGCTCAAAAAAACCTAACTCGATCCCAATCAAGTAGAAAACTATCGGCCGGTCTCTCTCCTCCCATTCCTTTCCAAAACCTTAGAGAGGGCGGTCTCTAGACAGGTTACAGAGTACCTGTCAAGAAACAACCTTCTTGATACACTTCAATCTGGCTTCAAAAGTGGTCACTCCACCGAAACAGCCCTGTTGTCTGTGACAGAGGCCTTAAAAACTGCTAGAGCTGCTGCCAAATCCTCGGTCCTCATTCTGCTAGACTTATCAGCTGATTTTGACACTGTCAATCATTGCATACTCCTGTCCATACTCTCAAGTATGGGCATAACGGGCAGTGCACTTTCCTGGTTCGAATCTTACCTTACTGGGCGCTCGTTCAGTGTGACATGGCGAGGCCAGCTGTCTGTGCCTCACAACCTCACCACAGGGGTGCCCCAAGGCTCGGTGCTAGGACCCCTCCTCTTTGCCATATACACCACCTCACTGGGCCGATCATCCGCTCACATGGCTTTTCATATCACTGCTATGCGGATGATACTCAACTCTATCTGTCCTTCCCGCCCGACGACCCTACTGTCTCGACGCGGATCTCGGATTGTCTCGCTGACATATCCACATGGATGAAGGATTATCATCTTCAACTAAATCCGGCGAAAACGGAACTGCTGGTCTTCCCGGCCAAACAAGGTATTTATCACAACATTGATATTAAAATCGGCTCTCTATCTCTTGTTCCTACCAAGGCTGCAAGGAATCTTGGTGTCATTATTGATGACCAACTGACATTCTCGGACCATGTTGCCGCCGTCTCCCGGTCCTGCCGCTTCGCACTACTCAACATCCGAAAAGTCAGGCCGTACCTGACCCAATATGCCACTCAACTGCTGGTACAAACCTTGGTGATGTCCCGTCTCGACTACTGCAACGCCCTCTAAACAGGCTTGCCGGCCTGTGCGGTGAAGCCACTACAGATGATACAGAATGCGGCGGCGCGACTGGTGTTCAACCAGCCAAAGAGGGCACATGTCACTCCACTGCTCATCGAGCTCCACTGGTTACCTGTAGCCGCCCGCATCAAGTTCAAGTCTCTTATGCTGGCCTACAGAGTGATTGCTGGGAATGCTCCCGCCTACTTAAATGCTCTTGTAAGAGCACATGTTGCCCCCCGGATGCTGCGCTCGTCAAATGAGCGTCGCCTGGCTCTGTCGGCAATACAGCCACGGCAATCCAGGCTATTCTCATTTGTAGTTCCACGTTGGTGGAACGAGCTGCCAAAAATGACCAGAGCAGGGACCTCCCTCTCTGTCTTTAAGAAGCACTTGAAGACCCAGCTCTTCAGTGAGTACCTCCTGTCCTTACCTACAATTACTTAGCACCACCTTGCAGTATTTATTGTTACACCAATGTTGTTGTTACACTAATCTCTGACGCAATGTAGCTTGAATGTTATTCTCCCTTGTAAGTCGCTTTGGATAAAAGCGTCTGCTAAATGACTAAATGTAAATGTAAATGTTAATTAGTTTATGGTACAAAGGTACTTGAGCCAGATTTAAACTGAATCAACCAAAAACACAAGAAGTCCAATTCATTTGGAGAGTCTGAAACCGCATGCAGAAAGCCCTGACACTTTCGGGTCTGGAAAGCCTTGAAATTTGACAACCCTTGTGACAAATTTTGGTTCCGAAGCTGCTGCGCCTCAAGCCCAGCGGCGTGCCTTACAAGCTCATTAGGCTTCAATTCAGAGAGCGAGCGTGTGAATCTTTGACTCTCAAACTGAAAATAACTACTGAAGATTAAATTAATGTGGGCAAAAGGTCAAGGCATTTGGCATAATTCATATTGGATGTGACTGATTTGCACTTGGCGGTATTCCTGTGAAAATTCCATTCACAACTCAAAGCCAAACCGACTCTTTTGACTCTCATTCATCGTTCACCGGAAGTCCTCCATCACTCACTATGGCTTACACCAACTGAATCAAATTAACAAAGTCAAAGAATTGACAAATAATTTTACCAAGTCACTCTTCAACGAACTAATCCCACATAAGCGTCAAACGTTTAATCACTAATTCGTACCTGATGGAAAAGCGGCACTTTTTCTCTCTCTGACCATTAGACATCTGCAGTGGTTTCTTGTGTATATCTCTCCAGAGACCTTGTACACACTCACACACACTCTCCTCTTGACCCCACATATCGATCAGCCGCTGGTAGTTTGTCCTGGACAAGCTCAAATTTCCTCTCTTATTCGGAGGATTGATGTTAGCAGTGGAGTTAAAAGAGTGCGCGTGCACACACACACACACACACACACACACACACACACACACACACACACACACACACACACACACACATAAAAAGAAATACATTCACACGCACACTCAGCATATGCCCAAAACACACACCAAAAATGAAGATGTATCTCACAGCCATACTTAACACACCACTCAGGTGCTCACATTCTCATAGACATGCAGATGGACAATGCCCCCCACCCCCCGACACACACACATACAGACACATAAGTTGATACACACACATACACACACTGAATAAACTCAACAACGTAACACACACGTAATTTACAAAACACACACCCACACGAAGATGACCAGGACATAACCAGCTCACCTTGACCTCATCTCAAGTAGGCAGCCATAGCTCTGGCCAATCATGATGGCCTGGTAATTGGTTTCCATGAGATGTGTCTGTTCCTTCCTTCCCATCAGGATGTGCATGAAGGGGGCGTGCCCTCAACAGCTAGACCACTTGTTACACGAACACACACACAAGAACCCCAATGTTCAAAAAGCCTTTTGCAAGGGTGGATAATGAAGAGGGTACATCCACCTTGGAACACCGTTTAACCACTGGAGAGGTTAAGGGAGATAGAGGGAGATGGAGAGAGAGATTGGGGTAAGGTGGAGGTGGGGTTGCTTCTCGCCAGGTACACAGAGGTATGTAATTAATTATGAACACTCACCTGCCCCAGCCAAGAGTGGATGTAACTGGTCAAAACTGGTCCTCAGCTTTCTTGTAAGTTATATCCTAGGAAATACTACGCATACATCGTACTCTGGTTTTCATGATGCGGTGCAATTTACTTCACCCTTTACATCTTTTCACTAACACCTGGCTGCAAGAGAGAACTCTAAGGACCTGTTTGAAGACATTTCAACAATATTTTATGCCAACCAATCCAACAAAAACTTTGACAGTAAACAGCCAACATGATAACAATGGTTGATCTCTAGATTGCACTTGCAGATGGTATGGACATAGGAGACACTGAAGTTAAGCATTGAAATCTGAAAATTGACAATAAATTGTATTTCATGATAGGGATGGAGGGCTGTGAGCACGGAACCAGTGGAATTAGCCACTAGGGTGGCCTATATGGTACTGGTGGGGATAGAGGGTAGCCACTGGGCATGGTGCTTGTAGTTTGGGATTATCACTGTGTATGTATAGCCAGAAGAGTGGTAAGCACTGGGTGCCAGACGTTGGTATAGATAGAGGTTACTTTGGGACACCAGAATGTTGTGCCTTCTGGACATGTAGAAGGCCTAATTCAACAAAAAAATGCTGAAATAGGCTGCCCACTTGATATCCTCAGTCAAATACTCATGGCGGCACTTATAGTCGTTTTCGCAGCTTGGTAGCCAACTGAGCGATTTGGAGGAGTGATGAAAGACTTGACTCGACTTAGTTGGTGACTTGGCAGAGTAAAAAGATATGTAACATTTTGCAACTCTTGTTTGTTTGATTAAGTTGGAAGAATACACAGAGTCACGTAGGACTTTGGACTTTAAATGATGAACGACGAAAGTAATGAAAATAGTGATAAAATCTGTCTCTTTATGGAGATTTGGCTCTTTACGAGTGACTCGGTAAATAGATTAGTTACATTTGCCGAATCATTAGACATAATGACCAAGAAGAGTCGTTTTGGCTCTGAGTTGTGAATGGAATTCTCATAAGAATCATTTAATCCCGTCATAATTATTTATTTAAGGATAATACTAAGTGATATTCAGTCAGCAATTAGATATGAATTATGCCAAATGCCTTCAGCATTAATATAATCCTCAGTAATTATTGTGAATTGGCGAGCGAGCAAGAGAGAGCGTGGGGAGTGAATCTTGGACTGAAAATAATTACTGAGAATTAAATTCAGAGCCAACCAACTCTTCTTGCTCTCTTTCATCGTTATCGTGAATCTGGATTCGTGAACAAAGCGATCAAATTACAATTTTGCATGTGTCATGCCCGTCTCCTGAATCGTTTAATATTATTCAACTGCTATGCAATCGTTGTTGGTCTTGCATCACTACACTTGACAACTTCAGTGAAATACTTGCATGGGCTCTTGTAGTTGTGGTCACAGCTTTGTCCAACAAAGCCTTTTGGAGCAAGGTTTATGGAGATTTATGGTCGCACTGCAGGTACTCTCCTCATTGACAGGGGCAGGTGTGTGAAGTTGTTTTCTAAACTGGCTAGCTTCTGTGTATGCAGCTCTTTTATTATCAACACATGGGATTTAAAAACTAGATGCTGTGTAATATTGAATATTCAGAATTTGATAATACTGCTGCATTTGCAGGTACTTTTAATGCTGCTACATCTAGTGGCAAGGGTTACAGTCCTTTTAGAGTTTGATCCGTTTATTACCGACACTTTAGCTAGCAATTAGGTACAGTTTGGCAAGCAATGGTAGTTCTAAAGTCGTACAAACGTTCAATTCTTTTTGCAGCTCTCCCTTGGATAAATTTGCCTGACTACCTGTGTCTGCCACTGCCTTCTTGAGCCATGGCCATCTAAAGCCATGTTTCCACCTATTCTAACCAGAAACTGGTTTTTGAAGTAACTAAAAGGTTCCTTCAGACCGTTGTTGTCTGTCTAACACCAGAGTCTAAAGACCCACAAAGATAAAACAAATTAGCCTAATGACGTATTAAATAGCGACTACTGTTCCATTCCAGTCCAGTAGGTGGCTGCAATGCCGCAATACACGGGGTCCAGTTTATTCGTTTTAGGTATGAGTTCGTTTTTTTGTTTCTTTGAAGTGCATCACAATTTACTAAACTTACAGACATCAAACATCATGGAGTTAATTTGTGGAATTATGTCCATAGTGATCTTTCTTTTTTATATTGTGACTGACCTTGAGGACTGGATTTTTGGACAATGGCTTCTTTATTGTCCTGATTTTCAGCTATGTTTCCACATCTGGAACAAAGACAAACTTTGTAATTACTTTACATAACAATACTAATAAATACATGTTATGTTGTTAATATAATAAATACATGTTTGTTGTAATTACTACTTTATTGTATTTTTTCATTTAATAATGTACAATTAGAAAATTCAGTTGAATAGAGTACCTGTCTATATATATTAATGGAGACAACATTTATGGAGCTTTAACATTAATTTGTCATTAGAATTATTATGGAAGAACTTGTCAATAACACTTTCTGTATTTATTTTAACTCTGTTACGTTTAGCTGCAGGAAACTGTTTATTCATGACGTTTCTTAAAAAAACCACATTTATTTTTTATTTTAATCCAAATATTGTCATTGTAATAACTTACCTTGTTTGTCAGTACATCTGGAGTCACAGTGACAGCAGGTGATTTTGAGTCTCGTGTGCCTCAATGATTATGTATTTACTGTACGTAGGATTATGTATTAAGGGAGTTTTTGTGCTGCAAGCCCCACCCCTAAAGTTCCTGGACTAGAAAGTACTACCCCTCGAGCAGGAATTTGATGGTTTTGGTTTAGACCCTGGTCCCTGCGTTGGAAATGCACTGAATTTCTCCAAGGTTCCTTGTTGCTGGGCAGAAATCCGCTGTAATTTAGCAGACGCAGTGAAAACAGCATCTGCTAACATATGTCTGGATAACAACAACTAAAAATGTAAGTGTTAATTAAATGACAAACACTTAAGGGGGGAAGCGGGTGATTAATTGGATACAGATTTCAGAAGGAAGTACGGAACCTGGAGGAGGAAGGACAAAGGTCAAGGGCAGTGAAGCTAGCGCCCCAGAGAAGCTTGGACTAAATGGGACCTACTCAAGTGGAAGATCACATGGGGAGATCTATGGAAATTGGAACTTTTCTGTATCTCTTTCCTATTAAGATCGGTGTATGACACACTCCCGACTCCAGCAAACTTGCACAAGTGGGGTATAATCATCATCATCAACCATCATGCAAGCTTTGTGGCGAGAGGGGACCATGGCACACATCCTGCCGGGATGTAAAGTAGCACTCACCCAAGGAAGGTACAGGTGGCGCCATGACAAGGTGCTCATGCCACTCGCTAACACCCTGGAGCAGGAGAGATGTAAGAAATGCCAACCACATAGGAAAACGACACCATCCATTAAGTTTGGAGAGAGAAAGGAAGAAGAAAAGCCACCAACCACAACAACAACAAGAAACAGCCTACTACAAAAGGCCCAATCGTTGGGAAATGAAGATGGACCTGGGAGGAAGACTGCAGTTCCTCCAGGTTGTCCAGACAACCCTGAGGCTGTTTGTGGTACTGTGGTCTGAAGAGGCAAAGAAGATCATCCTCATAGAACTTACAGTCCCATGGGAAGAGGAGTGCGACCAGGCCTTTGAAAGAAAAAACGTCAAATACCAGGATCTCTTGCATGACTGCAGGGGGAAAGGATGGCAGGCATGGCTGTTCCCGGTCGAGATCGGCTGTAGAGGATTCCCTGCCCAGTCAGTGTGGAGAATGCTCACAGCCACTGGGATGACAGGGAGGGAGAGAAAGACAGCAGCTCATAGGATGGGGGAGGCAGCAGAAAGAGCCTCTTGCTGGTTATGGAACAGGAGGGAGGCGCTTAGCTGGAAGCCAGGAAAAGTAGATGGGCAGTGACTTGGCCACCACTGCCCACCCACCATTGGGAGGCTGTTGCGGTTCAGGGTCGAAACACCGGGTGAACGATGTATACCGCCTGACGACATCAAATCCTCCTGGCCAAGGCTACGTTCACCAAAAGTGATTGAAGGGGAAGCATCTCTAGATGTAATTGTAATCATGGATCTCTGGGCAATCAGTGACTTCCAGGAAAGTCTGGATGGCAACCGAGGAAGTTCGGTGCCTGGAGAGACAGATGACCTCCAGGAAATACTGGCGTGGGTGTGTGAGGTTGCCAACCTCATACACCCAAA
This sequence comes from Zeus faber, assembly GCF_960531495.2. NCBI lineage: Eukaryota > Metazoa > Chordata > Actinopteri > Zeiformes > Zeidae > Zeus > Zeus faber. Next base: position 385,569 of record NW_028293078.1, on the reverse strand, counting down.
CCAAGATCCAATAGTAGTACAGTTGTGGCAGTCAGAAGCAGCAGGGAAGAAGGCTCTGATACAATCGCAGTACATAATATTTGATCCGCAGGGAGTAGTGATGGAGGTCCATGATCAACCAGGTGGAAAAGCAATACTGAATAAAGCAATACACAGCTTTATCTCAGCACCTCACCATCCACTCTGCTCCCCCCACAGTTTCTGGTCAACTGCCTTCATGCCATAAAAACCTGGATGACAACTAACTTACTCCAACTCAACAGCAAAAATTCAGAGCTCATTGTTGTGGCCCCAAAGCTGCTGCTCCGGAAGGTTGGAGATCTCCTTCTCCTCGTCGGCGGCTATTCCATCAAAACATTCCACAACCTGGGTGTTATCCTGGACTCTAACCTCTCCTTTCAGTCACATGTCAAATCCATCACCAACTCTGCCTTCTATCACCTCAAAAACATCTCCTTCTCTCACTCTCAGACTCCGTGGCTGAAATCCTCATCCACGCTTTCATCACCTCCCGGTTGGACTACTGTAACAGAGTCCTGTCCGGGTTTTCCAACAAAGCCCTGGAAAGGCTCCAGTATGTGCAGAACTCAGCTGCCAGGGTTGACACCCACACCAAGCCCTGGCAGCACATCACCTCTACCCTCATCCACCTCCACTGGCTCCCGGTCAAGTTCCGCATCTCCGACAAACTTCTCCTCCTCACATACCAATCCCTTCATGCACTCGGCCCCAGATACCTGTCCGACCACCTCTACCAACACAATCCATCCCGGAACTTGCGTTCCTCAAACATGGGTCTGCTGTCCATCCCCCGTACCAGATTACAAACTTCCGGGGACAGAGGTTTCAGTGTGGCAGCCCCCACCCTATGGAACCCTCTCCCGCCGTAATCCCTAACGCCCCTGGACACTTTCAAAACAACCCTTTAGACCCACATTTTCACCATGGCCTTTCTCCATTGTTTTGTTGGTTTAGATATTCCTTTGTTTTGTTTTGGTTCCTCTCTCCCTTAATCTCCCCCCCCCCCCTGTCCGTCTCCTGTAAAGCCATATTGGGTTCTTTGAAAGGTGCTCTACAAATTTAAGTGAAGTTATTATTTTAGATGCTCTTATCAGAATGCAGGAGAAGGCGAGTCTGTATGAACACAGTTTGTCGATGAAAAGAGGGGGCCAAGGACCATGACGGCCTGTGGAGGGCCCAGGATGGACAGTTTGTGGCTCCTACAGTATTACTAGGATTTCTCATTACTGAGGCATATGGTTTTGACCATTGTGCAAGAGGGGAAGTGGTAAGGAGAAATAAAAAGCAAGGATATTGGTCTCCATATGATGATATTGGTCTCACGTCTACAATGAATGGTAGACGTGTGTCTGGCTGAATGTGAAGTATGGGCCCAAAATAACATGCGAAAAGGCATCACTACACCTTCAGGACATATTCAAACACCAGAAGGACCTGGATTATGTGGATATGATTAAAAAGGTTAATGGTAAAAGGTATATGCTGGTGATAGTAGACAGATTCAGTAGATGGGTGGATGCTGTTCCATCAGCAGAGTTGGAGCAGGGACAGTAATTAAGTTCATGACTACAGCAGAAATACCTAGATTTGGTTTTCCAACAGAGATCAGCTCAGATAATGGAAAATCATTCATACAGAAGGCAGTGAAACAAGTGATGCAGCACCTGAGAATAAGCAAAGGCATGTCACATGAATGCATGTCCCAAAGGAAAGGCCTCTGAAAAGGCAGAGGGGTGAGGGGCTCACTTTGAGTGACCTGTGACCTCACTCAGAGGTAGAGAGGGCTCCTATGTAATTATCTCCATATGGTGGAAAACTTTGAAAAATTGGAAGACAAGGAGGAGTTAATGCTTTGAAAAGAATATATGACTTTGTGAAGCAAAGAGCTTTCAGTGTACTCTGCAGACCTCACTCAGGCTGGTTCTCTCTTAATGAAAAGTATTATCTGTGTATCCAACTTACCTGAAGTGCTGCCTATTTGTTTAAAGAACCTAAGACTGGGGTTTTCTCCATGATAGGCCATATTCCATATTCTGTTAGAAACAAATGTAACACCAATTACCATGCTGTTATTGTAGGTTACAATGAACCTTGATTTAGCCAAAGCCATGTTTGGCAGCATTTGGATCTTAACCGAGGCATCCATAGAGACATGAGCCGAAATACAGTGCCTCATGCCACTCTACCTACATTGTAAGACTTAATATGACAAATGTGAAGCTGGTGCTTCCCCTGCATGGTGCTTCTAATAACACAGGAGACAGGTCATCCTTGAGTTGCTGTTTTTCATCATTGTTGTCATTTGATGTGAGTATGAAGTCTCCTTGGCAGAGCAAAGGTTTGGTCTAGGGTTACAAATTAGGTGCAATTTGTATGAGATACCACAATTGTTGATGACATCTGAACATGTAATTTGAGAGGCTGATATTCTAGGTTAGAAGCAGCAGTTGTATGATCACTTAAGAAGAGCTTGTTGGTCTGTGCGTGTGATTCACGCTTTGAGGTGGAGCGGTCCCAGGTTCAAATCACAGATGAGCTCTAAGAGTGAATTTGTATCCTTCCAGAACATTGTTCATTGTCCAGATGGAAGGCACAGAATTTGTTCATGGCCATATACCATATCCTGATAGAGACCAATTTACTTGCTGTTATGGTAGGTTACAATGAACCTTGATTTAACCAAAGCCATGTTTGGCAGCATTCAGATCTTAACCGAGGCATCCGTAGAGACTGGAGCAAAAATACAGTGCCTAATGCCACTCTACCTACATTTAAAGACTTAATATGACAAATGTGAAGCTGGTGCTTGCCTACATGGTTCTTCTAATAACAGAGGAGACAGACAAGGCGACAGGTCATCATTTGATACCTGCACTGGCTGGCTTGCTAATCAGCATTGTTAAACTAGGGGTCTAGGGCTTTGTTGGGCAAAACATATGATTCTCATTTTGGGTGTGAGAGGTCCTGGTTCATACCCTGGATAGACCCACAAGCTTTGAGAAACTTTGATCAGAGTTCTTCTGGACAGGTTTGTAATGTTTAAACAACAACAGTCACATTTCTCTAGGTAAATACAAGGATTGCCCGATATAGCTATAATACTTTGAAAGAAAATTAACACAATTTTAATGCTGTTTGAGTAAGATGTCTCCTTGGCAGAGCAACAGTTTGGCCTAGGATTACATGGAATTTGTATGAGACACCACAATTGTTGATGACTTCTGGACATGTAATTTGAGGGACTGATATTTGAGGTTTGAAGCAGCAGATGTATGTTAACTTGAGAAAAGCACTGTCAAGCTTGGCAGTGGTGTGATTTAAATAAATAGAATGGAGCCTAAATCCAGCATCGTAGACCACTAGGCCACTGTACCACAATTGTCAGCTTTGGATCACAGATGTGGAGTTAAAATATCCAAGATGACAAGTCAAAATTTGTAAACTGTCACTGGAGAGCAGAGTTCAATCCAACATGCAACATGCAAAATCTGTTTTTGCTCAGTCGGAACTCACAAGTACACATTTAAGGCTTCTACTGCTTCTTCTTCATGAATGTGGCAAAACAACGGCCAATCCTGAGATATTCAGGAAGACTTAACAAAGCAAGAGAATAGAAGTTGGACAAAATGGTTTTACAAGCTCAGATAGCACCGCAAGAATTAAAACTCACGGACGAACAAATTACTTTTACTGTCAAGGTAGAAGGAGAACAGCTATGTCGGGAAGCTATGCACCAGAAACACAAACTTCTAACCTGGGGACCAGACCAGTGTAAAATAGATATCCGGAAAGAACAAACCTACTGGTGTTTTAGGATACAACCACAAAAACAATGGGACCACGATAAAAGTATAAATTAGAAATAAGAAGAGGTCAGTTTCTGCAAATAAAATTTGAAATAACAACAGATCTTAAGCAAGAACCAGAAGCCTCTTGTATTACACAAGAGCAAAACGATAAGGCCTCTCAGTCGGAAAAAGTAAGCCAAAAGTAAACACAACTTTTGATAAAGTAAACGCAACTCCAATGGTTGATAAAATAGACCCAACTCTGATTATGGGTAAAGTAGGCCCAACCCCAGTTATTAATGAAAAGATGAAACTTCAGTAGCCAATAAGCTAGCACAAACTTTGGTTTCTAACAAATTAGAAAGAGCTTCAGTGACAATAGAACCAAAAATAACTTAACTATGACTGTGGAGAAAACAACGGCCGCGTACAAACCAACAAACGCCTTAAAAACAATTGGTAATGATAACAATGCAAGACACACCTTATCGGTTAAAATGTTAACAACAAATGGTACAGCAGCCAATTTACAGAGTGAAGTGAATTGTACAAACACAATGCAAAGAAAGGCAGAGACGAGCCCAACAATGACCCCAAAAGAGAATATACTAAGCACAAAGGTGACTAGGATATCAATGGCCAATTCTGAAAATACTCTGAATAAGACGATAATGTCGACAATCTCTTATGTGACTACTGTGACTAAAATCATAACAACAATACCAACACCTATATCCGAGATACGTGTGTAGTTTCTGAATGAATGTGATGTGTTGATGAATGAAGGAGTGACCGCTGACGCTGACTTGATTAAAAAAATAGTTTTATTACACAAATCAGCATCAAACCAGACTTGCCTAGGATGTCCAGGAGAGACCCGAGCCGGATGGAATCTCTGCCAAGCGACGCTCTGCACTCGCTTTTAAAGCTGTACAGAGATAACATACCATATCTGGTCCCAACACATAGGTGCACGCTCAGCCTCTGTCTTGCCATAAATCTAAACATTTCCTCCTCTGGACAAGCTGAAGAAATCAACAAAATTCCTCTCCCATAGGGCCTCTGAATAGACCTAATCCTAACCCGTTGTTATTTCTGTTCTCTGTATGACATCGAGGCAATAAATCTAATCGTAACATACGTTACTATTATTCCCACACTATATCTCAGCTTTGGGAGCTCAGTGACCTATTCACTTCAAACCTTCCAGACACATCACGTGCAAAATCAGTGTTCAATGCAACTGGGAGTGTTGACCCCCTCTCAACAGCAAGAACCTTAAGGCAGTATAAACTTGACCCCTATGGACGCACAATTAGGGTAAGAAAAAAAGACCGGTTGTATGAATGAGCAAAAGCAAATAATTGGCATAAATGGGTGGAGTTCACCGGAAAACAAATAGACGCAGACAACTGTTATTTATGTAGTACAAGTCGTCAGAATGCATTGTACGTAATTAACACTAAATACAATTGTGAATTATGTAGAGAAGAGAAGAGGCAGCAAATCAGAGGCTTAGAAGAGAAAGAGTTGAGGAAACATGCCTAACTGAATAAAACACAAACAACAAGTAATACAGTATATTCTCATATCATAATAAGGTAGTAGTGTGTTCAATGCAATGTTTACTGTACATGGATCAAGTGTAGACAACAAGTATTACAAAGCTCAATGGGATGGAAGTCCTATGAACCTAATGATGAAAAGATGTCGAGCTATGGACATAAGTCTATCCAACGCAGTAGGTGAAGTAACATTACCAATAGGAACAGATTTTCAAATAGAGGAAGGATGAGAGTTTTATCAAAATGACAAAGGAAGCGCAACTGCTAGTCATGTGGGCAGTGTGGAAGAAGCGCAATGTGGGATAATTTGGAATGTCACCATATATTATAACAACCAGATCGAACTACGAAGACAATCACCTGTTATAAAAGGTGACCAGGACCGAAAAGACCCTGGTCAAATGGCTAAGAAGTCATTTGTGTCATCCCTGCTGGGTGATAGTGAATATCAAAAAAAGGATAAAGTGGTGGCAGACCAATTTTGGATCTGCGGTATATAGGATTCTTCGCCCCTACTATCTAAACTGTGGAGAGGTAAAGCGCAAGAGTACAAATGGTTACAGAAATTGTGTTATTACCCTCATTAGATGGGGTTGATGGTAACTTTGAAACCAAGGAGCTAAAAAGGCGAAAAAGAGCATACGAATCAGACGACAGTGTAAAAATTGATAACATAGGACAACCTAGAGGTATACCCCAAAAAGTTCACAGCACGAGATGAAGTAGCGGCAGGATTTGAAACAATAACAGCCAGAGGAATATCCAAAGACACAGAATGGATCAATTACATCCATTATAATCACAAAGGTCTATTAATTACACGGATGACGCTTTATCCGCCTTAGGGGAACAATTGAAAGCCACAAGCGCTGTGGCTTGGCAAAATAGGCAAGCTTTAGATTGGCTCTTAGCAGAAAAAGGAGGAGTGTGTGCACTCATAGGCAAAGTGTGTTGCACTTTTATCCCAAATAATATCTCGCCAGATGGATTGTTCCCTCTTGCAATAAATAAACTTAAAAAGCTAAGACAGGAGGTCAAAGACAACGCAGGTAAAAATATGGAATATGGAATATGGAAAAATTTGGTTTGCATGGCTAGATTTAAAAATGGGATGATGGGGAATGATGTTCACCAAAATAGGTATAATACTCTTGGTACCACTAATAATAATGGGTTTAATTTTTTTCTGTTCTATTCCCATAATGAGATCCATGATAGCGTCAAGGTTGAGCAAACAAATGATCCTCACGTCATAGGACATAGTCCAGTCAAAAGGATTAGAATGGGAACATGTTGGAGAAGGAAGCCAGAGTGATGATGAAGATGATGAAGAATTTGGACTCACAAAGGCCTAAGCTTTGAAAGGCCATGATGAATCAATGCATGTTGAAACAAATTGAATGGTCAGGTTTTTCAAGTTTTTATTCTAGTGTCATGTATTCTTTGTTATAATCATATAATGTGTCATATTTTTAATATCATACCAAAGGTTTTTTACTTTCATATTATGATGTGTTTTTCTAATCATATATTTTGTAATATAGGCTAATTGATTGATGGGATGGAAACAATTAAAGGTATAACACATTTGGAAATCAGGTTGTGAATTCTGATTAAAGAAAAAAACATTTTTCTGATAACCAAATGTGAATACTGATGATTTATCTAGCTGTCCGGAAAGTAGCCATATATGATTGTGAATTGACAAATATATGTTAATTGATGTTTGGGACATAGTAAGCCCCAAAGGGGAAGTATATGGGAGAAATTTACTATAACATTCAATGGTAAAATATAAGTATTATCTTGCCTACACGCTATATGAATTAAATAAGTGTGGGGAAATATTGAGTAAAGGAGATACCACTCTCCCCCAGTGCTGGTACAATATGCCACCAAAAGATATTAAAGGGTGAATGAATTGAGGAAGAAGAATCTTTATTTGTCACAGGACAACACATGCACATGCTTTTTTGATGGTGGCCGGTGAAATGCAGACTCTGCATTTCACCCATATTGGCTTGTCCTTCATCCGGGGGGGCAGCCAGGAGCAGTGGGCAGCATTCGATGACGCGCCCGGGGACCTGGTTCCAGATGTCCATCGCTAGTCAGACGATGCTGTGTGCATGTTTTAGGTGGGACGAGATCTCGGACGACATCGGGCTTATTCAGAGCGATATGGCCATGCGTCGTGAGCGGATGAAGATGGGAGCGAGAGGTGCCAGTGGTGACCACCAAATCGAGCGTGTGGCCTTTGGTGTCGGTGGGATCTTGAACGTGCTGTATAATGTTAAAACAGTCCAACAGTGACAGGAAATCTATGGCAAACATGATGAGTTCACATCCCAAAGAATGCATTTCTGAGGGAAAATTGTCAGGACTGGTTGTAAATTGTCACGAGTGGTCAAAAGTTCTGATAAATGGTCTGAAATTGTTTTGTGAACACCATGACCACCTGTTAATTAAACATTGTGTAGATATGAAGCTCTGTCCTCTTCAGCATATAATAGGCATGAGTTCACATCCTGAATCATATGTGGTTGTAGCAAAGGGGACACCCTTGCAGAGGATGGTGTTGATTCATGAACATTGGGGTTATGGTTACTCTGCTTTCAAGAAACCTGGATAGGACTTGCACCCGCAATGTCTGGTGTGGGAGGTGAAATTATCAAGAATGCTTGTGTGATCAGCATCAGCTGCTCCAGCGAATGGAAGGTGGTAGAAGAGGCTACTCCATTGACATCAGGGTTTGGGGCGCAGTACGCTCACAATGGACCACGTTACTTTTGAGAGCCCCAGGTAGGGCCCTGAGCCCATGAGCCCTTCATCCCTTGTTTGGAAAGCCAGTGCCTTATCCACTAGGCCGGTACTTTGGCCTGCACCTTGAACAAAGTGCTCAATTTTCATGCACATTGGCAATAAGGTAGAGAAACAATTTCTTGGCAATTTACTGTTATGAAATTGCTCAATTCTTGACAGCTTAGGAAACACCATTGTGAACAGTTTCAACAGCAAGCAAATACTTTTTCTAGATTACAAAGTATACACTTCTTGTTAATAAGCATGAGGTCACATCCCAAAGAATACATTTCTGAGGGAAAATTGTCATGAGTGATCAAAGGTTCTCATGCCTGGTCTGAAATTGTTTCGCAATCAGCATCAACAACTGTTAAATACACGTTGGTAGGAAGCTTTTTCCATGTCAACATATGTTAGAATGAGTTGAGCATGAGGCCTTGGCAGAAGATGGTTGTGATCCATTGACCTCCGGATTATGGGCCCAGGACACTTCCGTTGGTAACTCTGCTCATTAGCTCCTTAAGTGGGACTTGAATTCACAATACCTGGTTTAGGAGGGGAGACTTGTCACGACTGGTAAGAAAATGTGAAATTGTTTTGTGAACAGCATGATCACCTGTTCTTTAAATGTTGTGTAAATAAGAAGCTGATTCCTTTTCAACATATAGTTAGCATGAGTTCACATCTTGAATAATATATTGTGGTAGCAAAGCGGAAGCCTTTGTGGAGGATGGTATTGATCGATCAACATCGGGGTGACTCTACTTTTTGGAACCCCAGAGAGGACTTGAGCCCACAATCTTTTGTTTAGGGGGTGAAATTGTCATGACTGGTCTTGAAATCTTCATCAGTGTTTGGAAGTTGTCATGACTGGACAGTAATTGTTTTGTGGACAGCATGACCACCTTCTCAAAATGTCGAGAGTTGGTAAAAAGCTTTTTTGGTTGCAAGATGAGATTAGCACGAGTCCACATCCTGGTTTGGGAGATTAAAATGTCAAAAATGTTTGTGTGATCAGCATCAATACCTCTAGCAAACGGGAGGTCTTAAAAGAGGATCGTTTGGATCCATCAACATCATGGTTCTGGGGCCAGTACGCTCTCACTGCACCACTCTGCTTTTGAGAGCCCCAGGTAGGACTTGAGCCCACAATCCCTTGTTTAGGAGGTGAAATCATCAAGACTAGAGGGAAATTGTCATGAATGGCTGGAAAATGTTTTCCGATCAGCACCTGGTAGATAGATGATTAATAGGTAAGGAGCATTTTCCTCCTCAACAAACTGGTAGCGGGAGTTCAGGTCAAAATGCATTTGGTCCTATCGTAACGGTACGGCCTTATCAGAGGATGGTTTTGATCAATCAATCTCTGGATTTTAGGGGCAGGAAGCCTCAGCGGTGAGCTCTGCTCATAAGCACATCAGGTGGGACTCGGACGCACAATCTATGCTGAAGGAGGGGATAATTACCAAGAATGGTTGCTCACGAGTGTTTAAAAGCTGCTCAACACATGGAGAGTTTATAACTTGAAATTAGCACAAGTCCACGTCCTATGGTACCAAATGCGAGGCCTTAGCAGAGGATGGTTTCGATCCATCGACTGCTAGGTTATGGGCCCAGCACGCTTCCACTGCGCCACTCTGCTTTTGAGAACGGCATGTTGTACCTGAGCACACAATCAGTTTTTTAGGAGGTGAAATCGTCAAGAGTGGAGGGAAATTTTCCTGAATGGTTGGAAGATGTTTTGCAATCAGCATCAACACACGGTAAATAGATTATTTATAGGTAAGAAACAGTTTCCTCCTCAACATATAGTTAGCTAGAGTTCATGTCCACACGCATTTGGTCGTGTGGTACTGCACCACTCTGCTTTTGAGAGCCCCAGGTAGGACTTGAGCCCACAATCCCTTGTTTAGGAGGTAAAATCATCAAGAGTGGAGGGAAATTGTCTTGATTGGCTGGAAAATGTTTTCTGATCAGCACCTGGTAGATAGATGATTAATAGGTAAGAAGCATTTTCCTCGTCAACATACTGTTAGCGGGAGTTCAGGTCCAAATGCATTTGGTCCTATTGTAACGGTAAGGCCTTATCAGAGGATAGTTTTGATCAAGAGATCCCTGGATTTTAGGGGCAGGCAGCCTCAGTGGTGAGCTCCGCTCATAAGCACATCAGGTGGGACTCGGACGCACAATCTATGGTTAAGGAGGGCATAATCATCAATACTCGTTGCTCACGAGTGTTTAAAAGCTGTCATGACCACCTGCTCAACACATGGAGAGTTTGTAACTTGAAATTAGCACAAGTCCACATCCTATGGCACCAAATGCGTCGCTTCAGCAGAGGATGGCTTCAATCCATCGACATCTGGGTTATGGGCCCAGCACGCTTCCGCTGCGCCACTCTGCTTCCAAGAGCCTCTTGTGGTACTTGAGCACACAATCCCTTGTTTAGGAGGTGAAAGCGTCAAGAGTGGAGGGACATTTTCCTGAATGGTTGGAAGATGTTTGCAATCAGCATCAACACCCGGTAAATAGATGATTTATAGATAAGAAGCAGTTTCCTCTTCAACATATAGTTAGCTAGTAGTCAGGTCCAAATGCATTTAGTCCAATAGTAAAAATGAGGCATGAACAGAGAACGGTTTTGATCAATCAATCTCTGGGTTACGGGGCCAGCATGCCTTTGCTGGCAACTCTACTTATAAGCACATGAGGTGGGACTCTGGCCCACAATCCATTCTTTCGGAGGGGGAAATTGTCATGTCTGGTCGTTCATGAGTGTTTAAAAGCTTTCATGAATGGACTGTAATGCATGACCACCTGTTCAATATGTGGACAGTTGGTAAGAAGCTTTTTTGTTTGTAACATGAAATTAGCACAAGTCCACATCAAGTGCTACCGAATGCGAAGCCTTCGCAGAAAAGGGCTTCGATCCATCAACCTCTGGGTTATGGGGCCAGCATGCTTCCGCTGCGCCCATCACAAAGCATTCCAAATTGCTAAAAATAAATATATCAATATTAAAAAAATAACAATTGCTGCTTCCAAAATATGTTTTAAGACATTGCGGAGCACAGATATGATGCATAGTAGCAGCAGAAATGAATTAGTTTTTGGGTTATAAAGAGTTATTCTTTTTAGATACTTTATTTTTCCCTTTTGTGTTCTTTTGTCAAAGTGATGGTTGAGATAAGATAATCCTTTATCTTTCCCACAGTGGGTTGTCTGCAGTGTTAAAACAGTAACAAATTGGCACAATGTCACAATGCATTAGTAAATTTGTAATTCTAAATTAAAGGATATGATAAATAACTAAATAGTATTGATTAAAAAATGTACATGAAATCATGATCTTGCATGAGTGAATCGTTTGTTTTGGTGTGATATACAACTGTGTTTGTATGTTTCATATCCTTACCGTTTACTTTGTTTTTCTCAGTAAGGCTGGTGATTGTTTAAGTATAATCAAACAACATTATTATTATTATTATTATTATTTTTAGCGCAATTTTACATTGAACAAGATAGATGTTCTTATACAGAATAAAACTTAACAAGTAGTTTAACAAAGAGGAATAATTGTTTTGTTTTGTACACAAGAGAGGTAATGGATTGTGTACATTCACTTTCTAAAAATTGAAACACTAAAATAAATGTGAAATACGTCGACCGTTTCAATGTTTTTTAATTTTAAAATAGAAAAAATAGTAATGAAGGCTAAATATTAAAATGTTTTAGTATGTTGATCACATTTTTCCTTACCCTCTTTAGTTGCTTAACTCGTTAGGGTTAGGGTTAGGTTTAGGGTTAGGGTTAGGGTCGGTAATGTTTTTGTCCTGCCACATTACGGAAATTTATTTTGACCGATTTTGAATTTATCAATGGCAGCACACTTTGCAATATTGATGTTTTACTCATCTGGTTGTGTCATGGATACACAGGACTTCCTAAAATTCTTAGTTTGATGTTTTTTCTTTTCTTCTCCTCTATAACTCCAGCCAGCACTAAATAAGTCATTATTTGAGTCATGACATTTATATTTTAATTTTGTCTCCTCAGGGTCACACCCTGGCATGGCCTTTCTTGGCTGTTGTGGTTATTGTTGTTTTTGGATCGTGGAATGAGGCAATGCTTGCCAAGCCATTAGACAGGAGAACGTTTTGTTGCTCTTCAAAAAAATCTTTTTACACCAGCTCCATGTTGGGTTTGCTGGATTTCTTTAACTGTGGATGAGGGAGATGGTATTATGTTAGCTGTGTTGTAATCTTATGGAGATGAATTGCGTCTGGTTATTGGGTGGATTACATTCTGTAGCCTATATCTTGCTACGAAGCAAACCGGCTCATTTCTCTCAGGCAGCACCTCTCCATCATCAACATGTGCAACACTCACTTTGCTTACTCCAACTTCTCTTCTTCCCTCTTTTCGTGATTCACATGATTACTTGACAGCGTTGCCATTGTGGCTTCGCCCCGCCCAGATCTTGCTACTGAAGTTCTTGAAAAGTTCACCCACAATAATTTCAACTCATGAGTACAACAAAAAGGAGGGTTTTCGTTTGATTCGCTTACCATGACGCTTTGTCATGGTTAAAATATTGTTTGGGGAGCTTGACATGGTTTTCTTAATGGAATCCCAATGAAGGTCAGCTTGACTGAGTTTCATTCCTGCCATCAGTGATGATGGGAGTGCGAGGGCGATCACATGGTGCGAGAGTACTGTCCCAGCATGAAGTGCTGACCGGGAGACCAATGCGCTTAGGTCTACCTTCTGTCGACAAAAACCACATTACATTACATTTAGCAGACGCTTTTATCCAAAGCGACTTACAATTGTTCAATCACCGACGGACGCAGCCATCGGGAGCAATTACAGGTGACATGTCTTGCTCAAGGACACTACAGCATGCTAGCAGGAGGAGCCTGGGATCGAAGGAGGAGCCTGGGATCGAACCAGCAACCTTTAGATCACTAGATCACCAGCTCTACCGCCTGAGCTACCATCCCCTGCTATGAATTACATCATGTACCATGCCCACATATGAATTACATCATGTAAATCAGTAGTGATCAGATTGTCCAGTTTTAGGATTTATCATTTTAGACTTGCGTTTATTAATGGATTGTGTAGATGGGATTATGTTCAGGCAACATTCGAGAAATGCATTTTAGGACAATTTAAAAAACCTTGCATGATTTACACATTGTCGGTTATTTTGTAGCCTAATCTATATTCTATTAACATTATCTCCTAAATATTAGACAATGTGATAATATTATTCTGTTGTTCCGCTAGGGTGACTGCATATATTTATTTTGTACTGAGACTATAGTTGTCTATTCAACATAACTGTTTGGAAAAACACAGAACTATTCCCCATACCCTATTTTGCATTCTTGGACCTAGAGCAAACAATGTTGTCATAATGTAAGTCTCTCACCAAAGTGTTTAAATGTATGTGCCCAGGTCAAAGCAGCCCTCACCATCCCACTTGAAGGACCACTACACGACCTCCGACCAGGTGACTCAGTGGTGATCTACACCTTCCGGAGGGAATGCTGGAACTCTGCCAGATTCCTTGGACCGTTCCAGATCCTCCTCACCACCGCAGCAGCAGTTAAGGTGGTAAAATGACCTACGTGGGCACACACATCTCATTGCAAGAAAGTCTGCAACCTTCCAGAGGACCAGATAAACGACAACAACGGTAAATCATCGGATGTGAACTGAGATCACGATCCTAGTGGGATATGTGCGAGTAACCTCCATCTCCACGAAGAGGATATGCCACTAGAGTACTTGTACTTGAAAAAGATGACACCCCGTCAACAGGAAAAAATTGGTCACGTCTGTGTGATAATCCTTCTTGCCATTGCCATCGCCCTGATAATCATCCAACCCTGGAACACAGTTCCACAGCGAGACTTAAAAAATAGCCGCTGCTCCGACCCACTCTCACTCACATCAGATACAGATACTTTCACTTAACCATCACAACGGGCAATATTAGATACCTTGGTATTGATATCGCCCCCAATCTATCAGATTTGCTTACCCCTTAACTTCACCCCATTGCTCAAATCCATTGAATAAGACCTCATTCGATGGAACAACCTACCCATCTCACTAATTGGTAGGATAGCAGCAGTGAAAATGAATATACTTCCAAAAATAAACTATATATTTTCAATGACCCCAGTGCAACCACCAGTACATTGGTTTCATACTGTAGACTCAATGGTCAACACATTTTATTGGAAATTCAAGAAACCGAGAATCAAACTAGCAACACTACAGAAAAAACAAAGACTATGGAGGCCTAGCAGCCCCAAACTTTAGATACTACTATCTAGTAAACCATCTTCAATTTATAATTAAATGGTTACAACCAGAGCAACAATTGGCCCATGGATGGTGAGACATTGAACAATCTGAATGTCAGGAGTTATCATTATCCGATCTCCCATTTCTTACTGAATCTTTAAGGAAACATAATTGCTTTAAAAACCCACTTATCACAACAACTGGTGGAAATTCCTCAAACTAAGTGGTCACACTCTATCTCCAAACAAATTCACCCCAATCTGACAAAACCCAGATTTCCTCGTTAAAAACAGACCAATAATCTTTAAGTCTTGGAAAAGACAAGGAATTACTCATCTGGAACACATTTTTGAAAACAATTTGCTTATATCCTTCCCAACCTTAACCCAAAGGTATAATATCGGTGGCCACGGCTTCCTTCAATTCTTTCAATTACAGCAGTCTCTAAAAGTTAAAATCAAATTGACCAACAACATCCTACAACCACCTGAAATGACTGAACATCTCACTCATATCGGTCACTTGAAAAATCCTTTTTCCAGAATATACAAACTTTTATTAAAAATAGACGACACCTTATCTTTACCTTGCTTGAGACCTTGCTGGTCCCACCAATATCAACCTGTGGAAGCTTATTTGCAACAACACCTTTTCTATGACCCGCAACTCCAAAATTCAACTCATCCAATATAAAATTTTGAAGAAACCACTGCAGATGTCTAATGGTCAGAGAGAGAAAAAGCGACGCTTTTCCACCAGGTACAAATTAGTGATTAAAAGTTTGACTCTTTTGTGGGATTAGTTCGTTGAAGAGTGACTCGGTAAAATTATTTGTTCAATTCTTTGACTTCATTAATTTGATTCAGTTTGTGTAAGGCATAGTGAGTGAGGGAGGATGTGAACGACCAATGAGAGTCAGAAGAGTCAGTTTGGCTTTGAGTTGTGAATGGAATTTTCACAGGAATACCGCCAAGTGTGAATCAGTCACATCCAATATGAATTATGCCAAATGCCTTGACCTGTTGCCCAAATTAATTTAATCTTCAGTAGTTATTTTCAGTTTGAGAGTCAAAGATTCACACGCTCGCTCTCTGAATCGAAGCCTAATGAGCTTGTAAGGCACACCGCTGGGCTTGAGGCGCAGCAGCATCGGAACCAAAACTTTCACAAGGGTTGTCAAATTTCAAGGAATTCCAGACCCGAGAGTGTCAGGGCTTTCTGCATGCGGTTTTCGACTCTCCAAGGAAATTAATTGGACTTCTTGAGTTTTTGGCTGATTCAGTGTAAATCTGGCTCAAGTTCCTTAGTACCACAAACAAATTAAATTGTTTATTTGGTAGAAAAAACCCCCAAAGACACAAAGAGGGGACAAGCCATGACACACCGTGTCACACATTTCGTCCTTGCTGGCAATGGCATCTCAAGTTGAGCCTAAATCGCATCTCACCAACCAATCTCACATATTGAGAGTCAACTGCAAGACAAAAAATGTGACCCACCACAGCAATCCCGCAATCTTGTGCATTTCTAAAATCACCATGAGCAGCCAAATAAGTTGAAAAAACCTTTCTAGCAGGAAAATTAGATTGTTCCTTTGTGTGTTTTTTTTTATCTCTCAACGTATTTTCAAAACTGAGTTTGACTTATAAAGTGTACATACATGTTAAACTGTTCATGGGGAAACACAGTTCACAGAGCTGCTGAACAGTGCTGAACAACACTGATCAATTGTTCCCTTTAAATCGACCGTCGAGGTGAAGATCATTCCTCCATATTCCATGTGATGTGAAGACACATTGTGAAACCGTTTTTTATAGAGTTAAACTTTTTAATCTTACTACTTTAACACACACCTGGATCCATTGTTGTGCAGGGGTATAACCCACAAAGAACAAAAGAGCTGACATCACTTCCGTAAACAGATGGTTAAAGCACAGCACGAGGATTCCTCAGTTTCACTTGTCTGTGAAAACTTTAATCTCGGTGCTGTTATGGAACCTCTAAATCATATCTCGGACCTTAAACTGACCATTGCGATAGATCCAAGTCAGTGTAAGCAGCTCATTCTGGTCTACATCTTCCACCATGATAGTCAGTTCTCCGACAGCAACACGGAAAAAAAAAACTGCACTGCTGCATCTGATATTATCCTTGACTTGGAGAACAAAAGATTTCAACCTGAATGTTATGATGAAACTGAATATTTTCAAGAACCCCCAGAGGGGACGCCCGTTGTTGTTACAACGGAAGAAGTTAATGACGTGATGAAGTCGGTTGAGGTCGGTAATGCAGATTATGACCAAGTAGCAATGGACAAGATTCTCAAGTTTACCTGCAAATGCAGCCAGGGGTGAAAAGAAAATGGCAGGCTTGACCAGTAATCATGTACAAAGAAATTGGATAGTGATTTTTTCTATGGATCAAGCTACATGATAGCAGCCTTACCAAAGCAGGATACCGACATGTTTATCATGGGACAGCTATTCTGCAATGGGAGACGCAGTGAAGTGACTTCAGACAACAAGAAAATGCCAAAAAGTGGTCGCCTTCATCACAAACTATGCTGAGGACCATGCTATAGTATTGCCGGGATGCCATCCGAATCAGAAAAATGTAGCTGGAAAGCTGTTGCCACCCTGTGTCACAGAGGCATCTGTGTGGCGCAACTACAGGAAAGCACTGATCCCTAGAGGTAGGTTGAGTTGCCCCTAGACAGACAGACAGACAGACAGACAGACAGATACATAGATAGATAGTTTGATAGATAGATAGATAGTGTAGTTTCTGGATGATTTTGATGTGTTGATGAAGAAGGAATCTCCACTAACGCTGACTTGATTTAAATAATAATTTTATTACACGAATCAGCATCAAACCGGACTTGGCATAGAACGTCCAGGAGAGAACAAAGCCGGAAGTTTTCTCTGTTGACTGAAGTAAAAGACTTGTCCTATATACTAGTACGGAGATCACGTAGCCCATCTGGTCACAATACATAGGTCACAGTTCAGCACTTGTCCGACGTAAATCTACACATTTCCTCCTCTGGCCAGGCTGGAGGCCTCCCTACATTCGTTCTCATACGGGCCTCTAAATAGACACGTTGTTATTGTCGCTCTCCGTATGACCTGGAAGCAATTAATTAAAAGTAACATAAGTTAGTAATTATACGATACAATCACTATACAATGGGCTCTGATTCTCGAGAACCCAGGGCCCTCATTCAGACACCTCATATTCCCCCCTTCGAGACTATACAAAGTCTCGACAGAGAGAAGAGTAATTGAACTGATCATGTTAATTGGCTTAATAAAAATCACTTAATAACAAACAAAGAATCGATTAAAATATACCCTTCTTACCATGCTTAGTCGTAGCAATACAGTAAATTTGTGGAGTGTGAGAGCGAAAATCCCATCTGGCTGCTTCCTTTCTGAGAACATCCAGCAAACAATCAAGACAGGAAAATTCTCTCACAGTCCCTCTGCCCCAGGCAACCACCTATGGTACTCCAAATCAATTATCAGATAAAGACGAAGGGTTTATAAAACTGTATAGGATGTTACATATTAGTGCATAAATTTAGAACCTCAGAAATAAATCAAAACATTTGTCCAAAGTCAGGCTGGTCGGACCCATCAGACCTTCCAGTGGACCTTTCCCTGCCTAGAACCAATGTCCCTCAAAAACCGTAACAAAAGAAAATACCTGAGGTCCCAATGTATTCACTTCATCCTATTACAGACAACTCAAAGAAAACAATAGCAAATCAAAGTAATATGTCTTGCTAAAAATATCTAGTGTAGAGTACAGGATATTCATCAATAATACAGGTTACATTGTAATAAACAAACTCCAATATTATAGAAACATGCAGGACACATGTGGTGGTCTTGGCTCCTCCTACGGTGGCCCCTTCAGCATTTGCTCCCACACCGTCAGCTCCTCCTGGGGCGGGACTCCCTGCTGCAGCTAATCTGACGGCAGCTCCAACTGTGGCAGCGGCTCCTGGGGCGGCTGTCCCTGTGGTGGCTCCACCTGCGGCATCTCCTCCTGTGGCGTCTCATCTGGCGGTGTCCCTAACTGCGGCGGCTGTTCCAGCGGTGGCCTACACAGTTGCGACTCCACTTGCAGATCCTTCTGGGCCAGAGGCCCTGGCAGTGGCTCAGAGGAAGAGGGGATCACCGCCAGCCAGGAATGGAGGCGCCCAAGAAGCTGAAGGAGGTGGCAGACGGGGACTTGGGGTGGGTGGTCTGGGGGAGATCCCCCTCCCTCGGGGGCTGTCTCTCCACTTTGTGGAATGACGGTCACGAGGGGCAGGTGAGTTCCCCTGCTTCCCCCAACAACGGGTCTTATTCCTGGGCTGACCTGATGGATGAGAAGCCGGGAGACATTGTGTTGGGGTTGTATGACTAGTGTTGGGTTTGGTTCTGTATTTTCTTATGTGTAGTTTTGTGTTTTTCGGTTTCGATGCATGGTGGTGCAGTGTGCTAAGTTAGGGCTGGGCTACAGGAGTGGCAGCGGCTGCCCTCTTATAGGGGCTGGGCCATAGGAGGGCAGTATAACTATCTACAGGAGGCAGCAGACCTCCCCTCCTTGCGTTGAAACATCTAACCCCCTGCTCTTACTGTCTTCATCGCTGGCAGCCTTAAACAGCTACAAACGACAGCATCCCACCCGATGAGTGGCAAGCCGCAGACACACAAACGCTCCATAGACCAAACACACATGCTGGTCCACAGCGTCTATATATTTGTGACGCACAGCACGAACACACCTGTAATCAATCAGTTAATTTTCACAGGCGATTCACTTTTCCAATCTCTATGTTCACCACAGTGTTCACTTGTGTCCTTATGGAGAACATTGTCCCCAAGGAACCTTGGGAAGGACGGACTTACATGGACTCAAGCTCATAATGCGAGTAATGTGTGTTTGAGATGTTTTATGTACTTGTAATGCGCTGTGGCCAATTCTTTCCCCTGTATTTGGAGTCAGCTGTAACTCCAAAGCGGTGGTCAAGGTTTTTGCAGTTATTTAAAGCTTAAAAGAAGCATTTGAATGTTTATTTTCTCTTTTAGACATGAAGAATATGCTCACCAAAGAGAGAGAGGGAACAAGCCTCCACCACCTTGGTGAGAGGAACCCCGTGCTCCTATCCACAGCCCAAAGACATCTCAAAAGAAAACAGGAGTTATATTTACAATGGGAGGACTTGTTCTAATTGACTCAGAAATCATTTACATTCACACTCTGGAGAATCAGCAGAGAGAGAGAGAGAGAGAGAGAGAGAGAGAGAGAGAGAGAGAGAGAGAGAGAGAGAGCGAGAGAGAGCGAGAGCGAGAGAGAGCGAGAGCGAGAGCGAGAGAGAGAGAGAGAGAGAGAGAGAGAGAGAGAGAGAGAGAGAGAGAGAGAGAGAGAGAGAGAGAGAGAGAGAGAGAGAGATTTTATTTTTTATTTTTAAAGCATCTTCATTTTAAAAATTTCTCTAGTTCACAGTTACAGACAATACAACAAACACACTTGGTTCACTAACAGAGTCCTACACATTAAAAACAGACTGGAAGCACAGGTCGTCCTCCACCAGGGAACAGATGGCGTCATTAAAACACCACAGCTTGATGAAGACGTCCAGACTCTTCATCAGTCTGTGAAAGTTAAAATCAATCAAGACTCTGGCCCTGACCAACGCTACAAACACTCTTCCTAAAACACTCTCCTTTCCCCTCAGTTTGTTCCTCCTCGTGAGGTAGATGGCCATCTTCGCTTCCCCGACTAGAAAATTAAGCAGTCGCCATTTCTCTGCGTTGGCCCTGTAGTATCCAACCCCAAAAATAAAAACGTTTCTGGACCACTCCTCCTTAAAGAGCTTAAAACTTTCCTTTAAAAGACTAAAAAGCTCTAAAAGTCTGTCGCACTCTGCAAAATAGTGAAACACGGACTCTGGCAGTTTGCAGAATGGACATTCATTTGCGACCGTGGGGTTAAAAACAGAAACAAAGCTGTTGACAGCTATGGCTCCATGTAGGACCCTCCATTGGAGGTCCCCCGTCCTTTTCTTGGAGGGAGCTTTGTAAAAACTCCTCCAACACGGCTCCTCCTGTCCCCCCATCTGGAGCCGTCCCCTCCAGACAGTGTCCTGCCGCCCCTCCAGTCCCTTCCTGTTTAAAACAACCACACACTCCTTGTAAAAGGCCTTCCCGCTGGCTGCGTGCAGGTCCAGTTCTGCATAAAGTGCCCTGTGCAGCAGCTTCCCGGAGGACCCCTCCAGGTTGGGGGTCAGGGTCATCTCCGGGAAGGGATCCTCCGAGTTTGGCTCCTCCGCGCCTTCGCCGTACTCCTTCAGCAGGGCCAGCTCCTCCTCCGTGAGCGTCTCCCTCCACCTCTTGAGCACCAGGTGTACGATCCTGGTGGACCTCACCCCCAGCCGCTCCGCCATGGCCTCGCCGTCCTGCAGGTCGCTCCCCGCCGCCGCCACCACCTGCCTCAGGGTCAGGACCCCCGCCTCCCTCAGGATGCTCCTCAGTCCTGGAGTGGCCCCGTCCTGCACATCCAGCCTGGCTCCTCCGATCACCGGCTCCTCCAGGAGCCAGTGGAGGGAATCTGCGGCCTCCCTTTTCCTGATCTTAAATAACCCCCATGCTTTAAAAAGCTCCTGATAAAAACGGGGTAAGCCCGACTTGTTTAGAAGACTTGTGTCCATTAAAAACAACGAGCGGTCAAGTCCCATCCTCCCAGTCCTCTTTAAGACCAAGTCCGCCACGTCCTTCCAAACGTTAAAGTACCCCGTTAACAACTTCTGCACAAACTGTAACCTAAAAGTTGCCACTCTGCTTTTGATGTCCACCACACTGTGCCCCCCCTTCCTCTTTAGGCAGAAAGACCCTTTCCTTCCTGACCCAGTGGAAATTCCGCCCCCAAAAGAAATCCATCAGCTCGGCCTGTATCTTCCTAACTAGCAGGTCTGGTGGTTGGACACAGGCCACTCTGTGCCACAGCTGTGAGGAGAGAGAGAGAGAGAGAGAGAGAGAGAGAGAGAGAGAGAGAGAGAGAGAGAGAGAGAGAGAGAGAGAGAGAGAGAGAGAGAGAGAGAGAGAGAGAGAGAGAGAGAGAGAGAGAGAGAGAGAGAGAGAGAGAGAGAGAGAGAGAGAGAGAGAGAGATGCAAGCATGAAGTAGTGGGATTGGTTTTTGTTATAAATTCCAATGTAGCAAATTAAATGTGATTCATTGTGATCAATAATATAATTCCCATTTCTATGCACTACAAAGACAAAAAATAACCCTTTGTGAAACCAGCTATGTTAAGTAAAAGCATGGTGATGGGATAAACAGATGTTAAACCCTGGTAAACTATGGAGCCAAGTAGTGGAGATACTGTAGGAAAAACATAGTATAGTGTGATTTTACCATAGTATAACCATGGTTCTTCTCTCCGTCAAAAACCACAGTTAACCATATGTCAGCTTACCATGGTAAAACCATGGTTAATATTTGTAAGGGTTGTTTTGTGTTTGGAAACTTTGCCTCCCTCAAAGAGGCCTAGAACTCAAGCAGAGTGGATGTCTCAGATGTGTCTCTTACCATAGAGTCGCAGAAATGTACATACTTTATATTTGCAAATGTTTAAACACAGCAATCACCACTGGAAACAGCTGAAGACACGCTGAAATGTCTATTGTTACCAGCATGGGGCATCTGTCTCTTCTCCCGCTGTGTCGTGGTCCATTACACAGTCAATGCCTGGAGAATTGCTAGATGAATTGAACATTCCTGAGATTATTTAATGATAATAATATATAAATATAGAAAAATTCCAATGAAAAGAGGAAACGGCTCTAAAATGTAATTGACTGCTGGTAATATTTTAAGGAGAAACTAACGCCATAATTTCAAAGCCTGTAGGGGAAGGTCTGAATGACATCTCGGACCTTAATCTGACCAGTGCGATAGATCCAAGTCAGTGTTAGCAGTGCATACTGGAATAAATTTTCCGTAATGATGCTCAGTTTTCTGACAGCGACGCTGAGAACGACAGAGCCGCTGAATCTGATATTATCCCGGACTTGGAGAACATTTCAAATAGCGGATTTCAACCTGAATGTGACGATGAAATGGAATATTTTCAAAAATCACTTTAGGAGACCGACGGTACACCCGTTGTTTTTACAATGGAAGAAGTTGATGACGTGATGAAGTCCACAAAGGTTGATGACAGATATTCAGAGTTCAGGTTTTCTGAGACTCAAATTGTTGATTAACTCTACATTTTGTTGAGTTGTCCGTACCTTTAAACTCCAACATAATTCTACTTTTATAAAACATTTATACTCTTTTTTTCTAAGCTTTTTTAAAAACAAAAATAGTTGTGTTGTTTACAGGTTCAACTCTGTTTGTGATTGGCCCATTCAGCATTATGTTAATAAGCCGTGAGGCCTTGTTTGTCCGCCAACCCCATTTGCATTCTGGGAGCTGGCTGAATAAAGCAAGTCTGGGTAAAAGTTGGAAGTGATTATCTCAGCATCACAGTTTGCCACAACCTTGTCAATATTAAGTCATAGCTTTAAAAATATTTGCTTGATTTGCACAAGGGACACCTTGTTTGGAAGCTCTGATTCTCCACTTTCAAATGATGCAAAAAAAAGGGCAAGGCTGCCAACTGACCCTGAATTGTGCAATGGGTCCCACTTAAGAATGTGTGACCCAAATTCATAGATAGATGTGTCAGAAGACTTTGAGAGTGTAAAGAGCAGAACTAAACTTGGTTCCACCAAGATTTGAACTCAGATCACTAGATTCAGAGTCCAAAGTGGTAACCACTACTTCTCCGGGAGTTGAACCCTGACCGACTCCCACCCTAACTGAGAATCATGCCACTAGATCAACCACCCATGTTCAGCTGAAGACGCTGAGAAAATGGGAACGGCAGCTTTAGTTTGGTTGGTTGTAGGCAAAACCGTAGGAGAGTCAGCTATCAATGGTTCATTTCCTTCATCCAAGCTATTATAGCTTTCGTCCCATGAGGTGGCATTGACTCAATCAAGTTCATTGCGACAGGATCACTGTTACTGTAAAACGAACAATTCCTTCCTGTTTCGCTTTTACCTATTTGGGATTCAGGTTAGAATGAAGAAAAGCAGGGAGGGAAAATTAACTCAGGTCGGTTCTGAAGGAATTGCATACAGCATTGTGCCAAAGGCATTTTAATGGGCAAGTATTCCTTGATTGCT
Organism: Zeus faber; assembly: GCF_960531495.2. NCBI lineage: Eukaryota > Metazoa > Chordata > Actinopteri > Zeiformes > Zeidae > Zeus > Zeus faber. The sequence goes on along the minus strand of NW_028293078.1, from coordinate 361,847 downwards.
GTGAGGTAGTCAGACAACATCATTTTATCAGAACAGTGCTTATTTGACTAATTTCAGAATGTGTGACTGAGATTCCTAGACATATGTGTCAGAAGACTTTCTGAGTGTGAAGTGCAGAAATAAAGCAAAAAAGGTTCCACTGCGATTTGAAATCAGATTATTGGATTCAGAGTCCAAAGTGCTACCCTTTACACCATGGAACACCCTTGTAACTGCATCAAAATTGGAAGCACTTGGAAGTTGACTGTGTATTACTGAGAGTAGGCTTTTATTTGAATGCAAGAAATCCCTATTTGCCCAGCGCTTGATGAATGACCTTGATTGAATCAATGCCATCTCATGGGAGAAAAAGTTATACTAGCTTGGATGAAGGTAATGAACCACTGACAGCTGACTCTCCTAAGATTTTCTCATAATATGGTGTAATGGTTCGCACTCTGGACTAAAAGCAAGAGTATACATGTTTTAGAAAAGTAGAATTATTTTGGAGTTTAAAAGTACGGACAACTCAACAAAATGTAGAGTTAATCAGTGTGAGATAATATCAGATTCAGCGGCTCTGTCGTTCTCAGTGTCGCTGTCACAAAACTGACCATCATTACAGAAAATTAAGTCCAGTACGCACTGCTAACACTGACTTGGATCTATCGCACTGGTCAGATTAAGGTCCGAGATGTCATTCAGACCTTCCACTACACGCTTTGCGTAATCCATAATGATATGGAGAAGAAAGTTTTCACAAACAAGTGAGACCAAAACCACCCTGTGCTGCGCTTTAACTGTCTGTCTACGGAAGTGACATAGGTGCATGACGCAAAGGTTTCTTCTTCTACCCCGTTTGACAACAATGGCTCCGTGTGTGTGAAATTAGTATGATTTAATGGTTGAATTCAATAAAAACGGTTTCACATTGTGACTTTAAATACAGCGTGTTAGTATAAGCATTAAATAATCTAAGGAATGATCAGTTCCTCCAGCTATTCTCCAGGCAGTGACTGTGTAATGGACCACGACACAGCGGGAGAAGAGGCAGATGCCCCATGCTGGTACCAATAGACATTTCAGCGTGTCTTCAGCTGTTTCCAGTGGTGACTGCTGTTTTTAAACATTTGCAAATATAAAGTATGTACATTTCTGCGACATCCACTCTGCTTGGGTTCTAGGACTCTTTTTATAAAACACAGTCAACTTGTTAAGGAAGAACAACAATGACATGTGAGGTTGTCAAACAACATAATTATATCAGTACAGTGCTTCTTTGTCTCATTTTTGAATGTGTGACTTTAATTCCTGGACAGATGTGTCAGACAACTTTCTAAGCGCAAAGTGCAGAAATGAATTGATGCAGGTTCCACTGAGATTTGAACTCGGATCACTGGATTAAGTGTCCAAAGTGCAAACCATTACAGCATTGAACCTCTATGTGGCTGAGTTAGAATTGGTCTCCTGGGCATCTCCGGGAGTTGAACCCTGGCCCTCTCTCACCCTAAGTGAGAATCATGCCACGAGATCAATGAACCAAGTTCAGCTGAAGTCTCTTAGAAAACCGGAACAGCATCCTTAGTTTGGTTGTTTGTAGGCAAAACCGTAGGAGAGTCAGCTATCAGTGGCTCATTTCCTTCATCCAAGCTACTATAGCTTTTTTCCCATGAGATGGCATTGATTCAATCAAGTTCATTGCGACAGCCTTACAGTTACTGTAAAATGAACAATTCCGTCCTGTTTCGCAATGACCTACTTGGGATTCAGGCTAGAATGAAGGGAGGGAAAATTAACTCAGGCTGGTTCTGAAGGAATTGCATACAGCTTTGTGCCAAAGGCATTTTTATGGGCCAGTTTTCTGGGCAAGAAGTGATTTCGCCCTGGCGCAGAGCCGGCTCTTGCCCTCTTCACAAATTGCTCCACTTCCTTCAGACTAGGGTTCGTCAGGTTAAAATCCACTGTTGGTTACGGAGGTGTTGTTCTCAGTGCTTCAGACGGATCCCAATAGTTGTTCTCTGTTGGGGTCACTGTAGGTGCCTCTGAGGTGGTCGTAAATGGCGTCTTCTTACAATCTTACAATTCTAACTAGAAAACAAACCAAACATTTTCCTAGAACACATTTCTCGAATGTTGCCTGAACATAATCCCATCGACACAATCCATCCTGGAGACGAGGGCGTGGCTATATGACACTGAGTTGGCCATCTGATGATATACGAAAGAAGAAGAATCCATTAATAAAGTAAATCTAACAATGATAAATACTAAACTGGACAATCTGATCACTACTGGTTTATGTGATGTAATTCATATGTGGCTTTTGTCAAGAGAAGACAGACCTAACCGCATTGGTCTCCTGGTCAGCTATTCATGCTGGCACAGTCCTGTCGCACCGTGTGATCGTCCACGCATTCCCATCATCACTCATGACAGGATGAAAACTCAGTAGAGCTTACCTTTACTGGGATTCCATTCTGAAAAACATGTCAATTATCACCAAACAATATTTTAATCATGACAAAGCGTCAGCTTGAAAAGTCCATCATGAGGTCCCTGCATTGTTCTAAGCACAATCATTATGTTTTCTTAATTCTCTAACTATACCCCTCCTTTTTGACAAATGGTACCTTATGTCAAACAAGTAAAACAATGAAAAAACTCGTGGGAAAGATGCTGCTCAGTACATACTGTACCAAGTGGCTCTGCCACTCCAATAATTTTGTGCAGGATACCTTTGAGTAGAGGAAAAAACAAAGTTAGTGAGCCTGTGTCGTCAACCATCATTAGACAAAGCAAAAATTGGGTATGGCGGCTTTGATGGCTGCATTGGCTATTGGCTGCATTTCCTATAGAGATGGGGTCAAGTACATTAATGTAAACAACACAAATAGGAAGATCAAAATGGGGGGTTATGAGATCACAACATTAAACAGATGTTATGTATGTCTCATCAAACAGCTACACCACACCGTATCTCACTTGCCTGTACATATTCATGCAATCAAAACAAAAACAAAAAACAGTTTAACACAGATAGAAACACAAACACAACCGGTTGTACAAAGATAGACACACAGTTTTATACAAAAACAGATGACGGACAAACAAACCAAACAAAAACCCTCCTTTTGTTGTACTCATGAGTTTAAATCATTGTAGTTGAACTTTTCAAGAACTTCAGTAGCAAGATCTGGGCGAAGTCACAAGGGCTATCGCTGTCAAGCAATCATTTGAATCTCCATAAGAGTGAAGAAGAGAAGTTGGAGTAAGTAAAGTGAAAGTTGCACAAGTCGATGATGGAGAGCTGATGTCTGAGAGAAATGAGCCGGTTTGCTTTGTAGCAAGATAAAGGCAACAGCATGTAATCAACCCAATGACCCCGGCTCCCAGTTTCCGAGCACAGTATGCTACAAGACATAATTCATTTCCATAAGATTACAACAACACAGCTTACATTTTACCATCTTATTCAACCACAGTTAAATTAATCCAGCAAACCCAACATGGAGCTGGTGCCAAAATTTTTTTTGAAAAACAACAAATGGTTCAACCGTGTAATGGCTTGGCAAGCATTGCCTCGTTCCATGATCCAAAAACAACAATAACCAAAACAGCCAAGAAAGGCCATGCCAGGGTGCGACCCTGAGGAGACAAAATTAAAATAAAATAAATATCATGACTCAAATAATGAACGTTCTTTTGTGCTGCCTGGAGTTATAAGGGGAAAATTAAAAAAAAAAACATCTAAATGGCCAACGTATTTCACATTTATTTAAGTTTTTTTAGTAAGCGGACGTAAACAATCCATTACCTCTCTTGTATACAAAACAAAACAATTATTCCTCTTTGTTAAACTACTTGTTAAGTTTTATGCTCTATATCAACATCTACCTTAATCAATGTCAAATCGAGATTATTTCTCGATTAAGACAAAAAAAATAAAAATTAACAATATTCATAATTTTGTTTGATTATACTTAAAAAATCACCAGCCTTACTGATAATCAAAAAGCAACCGGTAAGGATTTGAAACATACAAACACAGTTGTATATCACACCAAAACTAACAATTCACTCATGCAATATCATGATTTAATGTGTAGTGTTAAATCTATAGTATGTAGTTATTTATCATGTCCTTTGATTTAGAATTACCAATTTACTAATGCTTTGTGCCATTCAATTTGTTACTGTTGTAACACTGCAGACTTTCCCTCTGTGGGATAGATAAAGGATTATCTTAGCTAAACCAGCAGATCACTTTGACACAAGAACACAAAAGTGGAAAATAAAGTATATTTAAAAAAAATAACTCTTTATAAACCCAAAGCTAATTAATTTCTGCTGCTGCTATGCATCATATCTGCTCTCCGCAATGTCTTAAAACATATTTTGGAAGCAATTTTTTTTAATCTATATTGATCAATTTAGTTTTATCAATTTGGAATGCTTTGCAATAAAATCTATTAACAACGCACAAACTATAGTTAAAAAAAACCTCACCATACTCCTAACCTTACCAAAGTCACATTTAATGAACCAAAGACACCTTCCAGCAACTTAAAACCTGCTTCAACTCACCACAACACTATTATCAACATCACCATTATCTCTCTAAACACAATCCACCAGTTCAAAACGTGCAATATCTATGCATACTACCGCAGCATTGACCTTTGTTGTACACCATTTGACTACTAGTTAAATCATTCAGTTCTAATATCCTGCGAAAATAACTTTTACACGCACTCCTCTCCAATTATCCGAAAACAAAGAATCCCAAATGCATCATAGGCAAACTTTCCCACTTTCATTGTTATTGTCTTTCATATCTCAACTTCCCTAATCCTTTCAGTCTGTCATTACCTTTACAGCTCTCTCTCGCCTTGTTACATATACAAAAAAAATTGAAATCTTTTTTTTTCCCCAAATTAATTTAAAACCTTACGGTATCCTTTCTAGCAATCCTACCAGATATTTTAGATTATAATGGTGCTTTTAGACCAAGGACTCATGTGTGAAACTAGTTTGAAATGTTATGTACAGCACACATACCACGCTTATCTTGCGTTCATACATTTGCTTGTTTAATTGAGATTTTTATCAGCCAGGAGGCTTAACAAAGCCAAAGAAACTGATAGAATCTCTCCGAACTCATCTCATCGATACATGTTCCTGAGTGATCAATCGGCCAGACACCAATTTGATCACAATTTATTTGATTTATTTAAAACGTACTGAAACTAGTTAGAAAGCAAGTCGCAGAGCTGGATTATCAATACCTCCAAAATAAAATAATAAAAAATAGTAAAAACGATAAACAAAGCAATAATTACAAATATAATATTAACAATTATTATTATTGTATTTGTTTTTATTTTTATTCCCTTTTTTATAATCAATTTTACTCTAGTTATAAATTAATTGTATTGTATTCCTACAACACCAAAAGTTTCTTACCTTCCCTCAATGCTTCTGCTAGGAGGAATCAACAATACTCTATAATATTATTCTATAATTTTATTCATTAATGTCGAGTTATTACTGAATAAAAAATGTACATTAAAATAAGATAAACAAAAACCCACGATCCTCTTGATCGATACAATATTGGCCACTTCCACGGTCCTCCAGACCGATATATCCACTACCCCTTCCTAGTTGCGCTGCAGGCAACCGATCTTCTCTGATCGGTACAATATCTCAGTTAGTCCTCACCTTCATTTTTTCAAGATCTCGTGTTGTTCCTTCTGGATCTGCCAGTCATGTCCAGACAACTCCTTCTTGGATGTCTTCACAGTCGGTTCCTGCCTGCCATTGTGCACACAACCTGGTTAATGAAGAGGTCCAACAGAGCCAAGCAGAGATCCTGCCGATTATCCCAAAACCGTGGAAGAAATTCTTCTGCAATGATGGGTGAGGTTAATCTGCCTGCTACAAGAAAACAAAAACTGAGAGTATTCAAGATTATTTATTCTGCAGAATAAAGAGAAAGGTTCAGTACTGCTCCAAAGCAGTGTTCTGACCAGTCTGATATCATTTCTGAAGACCGTGGGTTTTATACAGAAACAGAGGGTGTGGCTTGGGTCATAAATGATTTACAAGTCTGTGTCCCTGAACTGTCTCCCTGGATGCCAACCTCAAACAGTTACATTTACAGGAACGTGTAAATGACTTGGAAGACGTGAATTACAATCCCTTACAATGCACCTCCAGGCTCCTCTGTGGTTATTCTTCATCTCCATACAGGGTAAACAGGATGAAATGTGATCTGGTTCTTCCATGTTAGAATTGACATTGTAGATGGAAAGAACATTTCTCTTTACAAAAAGTTGGCGAGGCCTTTGTCCTCATTCAAAATAAATGATCGTAAAAAAAATTCTCTCACAGATGCTATTTTATTTTGTGTTTTAATAATTACTTGGATTTAAAAAAAAAAATCTCAGAGCATCTCTCCTCCTCTCATGATTGGTCAGCAGTGTCCAGTAAACCTCTGCTATCATTTATTGTAAAGACAGCTCATCACAGTTTGAAAAGTGTGTGTGTGTGTGTGTGTGTGTGTGTGTGTGTGAGGCAGAGAAGTAGGTCACCATCACTCAAAATATCTTAATTCTTTTCCGTCCAGGTCAAACATTACCAGGCAGTTCAACCCACCCCAGCGTTCCTCCTTCCCAACTCCCTATGATGTCGATGTGAGTCAGTGGAGCTATTCACAGCAGCAGAAGATATGGATCAAGACAGAACTGGAATCTTTGGGTCTATGGCCAGGCTCTGCACCTGTGAAAAACCCCATGAAGATGGTATTATTGTGGCATTTCCCTCCTGAGCCAGAGTTGATTGACAACGTCGCGGATCTTCCATCCCCAACATACTCTCAACTCCATCCATTTTTCATCTGGAAGCTGGATAATGACAAGATAATGACAGGGCTGAAGAACAAATTCAATCTACCATCTATTGAAGGATGTTCACAGCCACAGGTGGCCACTGCAGGTGTCAGGAGACCTTGTGTAATTGTTGGCCTCACTGGACAGTACTACTGGTTATCATCAGGGCTGTGCTGTAGGATCTGCATGAAGAGGTAGTTTGCCAACAACCCACACTGGAAAAGCTCCCCAAGAAGTTCACAAACCTGTTGCCAGCAACTCTGAACTACAAAAAGGCTATCTGTAGGTCAGTGATGGATGAGCTTAGGCGCACAGGAAATTCAACCATATAGCCTATCGGGTCATGGAGATGAAGCACCTCAAGTATGAACGTGCCAACCTGTCCTACCTCCTCAGCTGCCAAAACATCATGGATGCTGAGTCAGGAATGTATGGCCAGAGAACCCTCACCGGGTTCATTAGACAGTAGACTAAACCAGCGCCATTCGGAGAGTATGAGGATTCAGATGGCTGGAACAGAGTCTCTGTGTTTGCTTACTACCTGACTCATTGCCTCCTGTATGAGTACCAGTGCCAGGAGGGTGTGATTAAGAAGCTCCTGCAGGGCACCTTTAGGGAGGCCCTCTGCTCAGACGACACCTGTAAAGTTGCAAGGAAGGTCACCTTTACATCCAGGACCATTTCATCCGACACCATCATGAATGAAAACTGATCCTTGGGTGGGTGATGGTGCAGTCTGAGACAGAAGTGACTGGAGCCCATGTGCCAGGGGTTAGTGAACTGCTACAGGATGACAGAGATGGAAAATGAACATTGTCAGTGGGTAGACAGGTAAGAAATGACTTTAATATTTTCTACTATGAATTTTTTTCTACAATTATTGAACAGCATTGAAATCATATGAATGACTATGATATGACAGCAGCATCATTCATGAGTTTTTTTTATTTTGTTTTGTATTTCAGAGACTGCTGTGAGGCCTTTAGGATGGCAGGTGAGGTGAGGGGGCTAACGTTCCTGTCTGGATCCCCATCAGAGGTACATCACAGCAAGAGGGCTACCACTTCCTACAGGCTCAGTGGGTCAATGGAACGCAGGTTTCATCAGAGCTGTTTCAAGCCCAGGGGATTACAGCGTTCGCTCACTGGAACTATCCACATCTGGTAGGCCTAAAGCATCCAGGTGTTCGGCTTCCAGCTGTATTTGAACTTGTTCTGATTGCAGATCTCAATGCAGTCTCCAAACGGGTGTTAGGGGATAAGACGTATCCTGACCTTCATCTTTCCAGCAGAGAGAGAGAGGTTTGGTATGGATTATGTGGAGGCTGTTTGCTGTCCCGTTCCACTCGCCTGGGAAAAGCACAGGAGCAAGAAAGAGTCCATGCCAGGAAATTCACCTCCACAGAGCAGCCTTCAGCCCTCACGCCCAGTTCAGTCACCCTCCCCTCCATACAAGCTTTACCAATTTCCTGCATTTCCCCCTGCTATTAAAGCAAATGACTACAAGTAGTGATTCTGATCCTCTCACAGAGTCAGGTAAACACATTATTATAATAGCAACATGAAAAATTGTCAATTGTTAGTATCTACAGTATATTTTTCACATAAAGGAAATATTTAATTTTTTGCCTTTCCTCTCATGTTCCTCTTCGAGAAACCACTTGGACACCACCTCTGCCCCTGCAGGCTTCACCATGCGGGGCTCGCACTAAACAAGTGAAGACTGGTGGGAGAGTGTTTGTCCTAGACCACAAGCGTTGGATACCCCTATTAAGGAGAAAATGGACATCCTGCTAAATAAACATCGTGGACAGAGAACATGCTAAAGCTTGTGGACCAGGAGAATGCTGATATGGTTCAGAACTCCGCAACCGACCCAAACAGTATGCTCCACCCAACAACAATGTTTCACATTGCGTAGTTCGTGAAGTCCATGGCCAAGCCACTGAACACCAGCTCTATATTGAACACCGGCCCAGAGACGCTCCAGGTGAGATAGTAGTTATGGCACACTTTAGCAGAGGAGAGTGAGACAGTCTGTGTGCCTTTTGTTTCAATGCCACCAGCTGTAGTAAATCCACCTTAACCTGCTGCACCTTTAACTGAGGACTTTATCAAAAGGATTATGCAAGGCATCAAAACAAAAGCATAGATGTAGGAAACAAACAAAGTCATGCCCTTCCTGTGGTCAGCCAAAGTCCAGGTACCCAAACAATGTCTCCTCCATCCACTTTTTCTACCAGCAAGGCCCTCTCCGTTATTTATATTGTTCCACGAAGGTTTTTAAAGCCTATGGTCCTGACGGCCTGACAAACTCCAAAATGCCCTTTCAAGACTTTATGGAGGCTTAGTTCTTCCAACAGAAACTGGAGCACAAAAAGAAGAGGGCAGAGGAAAGAGGGCAACAATTGAGTAAAAGGCCCGACTACCAGCACAAAGGGAGGATATGCCGTTTCTGTCACATGGAACTGAAGCAGGGCGCAAACCGTCCTAATGTGCACACAGGCTTCCCTGGTGTAGCAGAGAAGTGCATTTACCTCCCAGCTAAAGGTCTTCTCCTTGTACAAAGATCAGGTTATGGAAAATGAGATGCACTGGAAGGGCTTCAAGTAGTCTGTATTTTATAAGATAGATGGGAGGTTGAAAATGAGAAATCATGGGTGTGTAAATTGTAAAAAAAAAAATTCATCAGCTTTGGAAAAGGAGACACGAGAAAGTAAAAACCAAAGGCTACCATGGCCATGTCTCTAGTGTTTTTTAATAGTGTTTTAACCATGGGACCATTCGCGTTAAAGGCCAAGGTGATAATAGCTACACTACTGAAACACATTGTGTCAACTCAATTTTGTTTTGCCTGCTCAGTGACGTAGTGCTATGGAACCAATGTAATGCGTATATGCCAAAATGTAAATACACTGGAAACAACAAGAGGCAGTTTGTGTGGTGTAGCGATTATCACGTTCACTTTACACTCAAAAGGTCCTCACTTCGAAACTGGGCAGAAACAGTAGATGTTAGCTCATTACAGGAGATTAGTATCTTCATCAAATCTGAAGCAATTCAATAACTTATGGCAATGTCTTTTTTTGACACAACAATCTCAACATAGCAATAACTAAGTCAAGACTTGAACAAAACGTAAAAAAAGCAATGACAAAGACTGTGCTTCAAACTTGACAAAAGCCTAGTTGCTGAGTTTTGAATTTTTTTTTTTTTTTTCAGCAATAGAACAAGGGAGACTTGATAGTTAAAAACAGCTCCCTGGTTCCAGCTGCATAAAAATTAAGAAGGAGGATACTCAACAAAAAAGTGTGTTTCTGCCCTTTTTCAAACAGGGGATCTCTAACATCCGTAACAAACAGGATTACCGCTTCACTGGAGAAACAGACATCCCTTCTAAAACCAGTGACGTGCAGTGAGGGTTGGGGTTGGGGAGGCACTGACTCACAAGTCAGATTTTCAAACATACAGTAGGATCGGCCTCCTCATCGTTACCACGAAAGGCCAGCTCCTGTCTTTCAAAATCTCACGATTTTCCTTTACCTTGGCATTGTGGAGGCTGATATTAAGTCTTCGTTGTTCATTCAGAGCCAGATCAATGCGCGAAGTTCCAAAGGTTTTTAAATAAATCTGATTTTGAATGTGAGCAGTTGATCGTTCATGTTTGTCAAGGCTTCTTGGCAAGTTTTTCAAGTCACAAAATCCCGTATGGGTCCACACAGTCTCACTCGTTGAGAATAAAAGGCAGGGAAAGCAGAAAAGACGTTTTTTTATAGCACAGCCACAAAGCCAGTCTTTATGTGTATACCAATCGTTTGAAAAGAACGAGTAGTTTCCCGTCGATTCCCGACTCCCGTCGTTTGAAGCAAACCTCGTAGTCCTGGCGTCGGTCTCCCAGTATTTATGACTTCTTGCTTTGACTGAAAGTCCAGCTTTGAAAAATGTCTTAGTTTAGAAATCAAATCCTCCATTTTCAGGGCGAGAAATGACAGCTTGTCGCTAAGCTCTAAAGCGTCGCACAGCACACTTCTTGTGTTTACTTTTTGCACACGGGTTAGAGTTCACCGTGACCTGGCTGGTGGCAGGCTATCAGGCTGCTCACTATCGCCGCCCTCCTTGAGGCAGAGGTACTGCCTGCCTCAAGGCAAGCATTTTCCCTGTGGATTCATGTCATATCAATAAGATGTAAATATTACACACATACGTGAAATACATTACTGAACACCATGGAAAAGAAGACGTATACTTTTATTACATAAAAGTGTCCTCAACCATCATATTGGAAACATACACAGAAATGGGAACAAGCACGCGCCACTCAATCCAGTTTGTGAGTGATTGCGCAAACTGGAGGGAGGCTCGGCTGTCCATGCCTCACCTCTCGTCTCCGACAGAGACTCCGTTTATTTAAGCAGGAAATACAGAATTTTCTGGGATTTTTACTATAAAAATGGTCAAAATACATTAAGAACCACACCAAAATCATAGTCCAGAGGACAAATATTAATACTTGTGTTATTTTATTATTTCGTTTCTTTTTCCTCTCATGATGACAGGGGAGGCACAGCCTCCCCTGCCTCCCCTGAATGCATGTCACTGTCTAAAACTTGTTTTTATTTTGCATGCTCAATAAGTAAGTGCTGTGGAACCAGGCCATAATACAAACACAATGGAAGCAAGGCCTACAGTTTCTGTGGTGTAGTGGTTATCACATTCGCTCCAGGAGCAAAAAGTACCCAGTTTGAACAGCATGACTGCTTTGTTGCGAATGCCACTGTCATGCAAAAGCAAAGCAGACATTTAGGATAATATTTACTTAAAGGGCTTGTCAGAAGTGGGATTTGAACCCACGCCTCCATTGGAGACTGCGACCTGAACGCAGCGCCCTAGACCGCTTGGCCATCCTGACAGTGAAGTGCTCAAATAAAGTGCAATCCATCCAAAACAAAAAAAGTTGGAAGTGGCATTCTACAAAACTTATTATTAACTGGACAAATACCGAAGAGAAAGTGAAATCCCATCAGTGTTTGGCCTCCTTTCAAATTTGTGTTTCTCATTTCCAGCTCTTTCAGCGACTGCCAATACTTCCAGGACAGCCAAGATCCACAAAAGTAAATGTTTTTTTGTTCGTGGCGTCTTCTTGCACTCACTTTTGGTTTGGTTAGGGCCAATAGAAGTTATCTTGATGACGTCCTCCGCTTCGTCCGACGACTAGACAATTGAAATAGGATGCTAAAGACCATGCACGTGCCAGGCCACGTCTTCAGCAGCTCTCCATTCCCATATTACCCACTCTGTTATTCATGTAAAGGGTAGAGATAAAGATTTATCTATAGATTATATAGATTTTGTGTCCATCAGTTTCCAATGAATAGGGCATTGATGTTCTGATTTGAAGGTTTTTGACCCCATTTTTGTGAATGTAGCTATCCGGATTTAAAGTCTGATTTGAAAGCGAGGCTGTATTTCTGGATTGTCTTCAACTACAGAAGTGGACCACGTCATGTGTCAGGCAAATATGATTCTGAAGAGGCCTTCAATTGCATGTTCCTTGGGGTGTGTATATTTTTTCCTCAGAAATGTTGGTACTGTTATACTTTCATAATATCCCTTTTGTGATGCAACGATCTTGAAAAATCCAGATCAGAGACATGTCTTCTGTGCTGATGGATCATCCGTGCAATACAGAGACAGTAGAGGGCCTTTCAATTCTAAAACCAATATTTCTTGACTTTATGTAATGATTTGCTTTGCAAGGAAGGCTTTGCTATTTTTGAAAATGTTATCGCCAAAATAACAATTATATTGTGACTTGTATTTCAAGATGAATATCTTCTGGTTTGGGGCAACTTATAATTGATTAACATCCCATAGCTTATTATTTTTAAGACTGTGTTGTGAAAATGTGTGTATCAAATGTGAAACACAAGATATATAAGATAATGTATCTGTAAATCCCTCAATGGCGATTGTATTGCATTTCATGGTGCAATGTGCCTTATGCCTACCAAAATGCTAAATACATTGTTTTGATTAATTCACAAATTAAAGCTCTGCACAGGCAATCATTTCTCACCGTTTTCCTTGCTACAACGGCCAATACTTCCATGACAGCCAAGATCCAAAAAAGTCCAGTATCAGTACCTATTTATCCCGGCCAATGCAGTGATCTGTCGTAGACTGTGCCTAGAAAAAATGACGTCATGCAACTTTGTGACAGCTGACAGTGAGGTAAGATGGGGTAGTTGTTACCCGGAGCTAGTGAGGTCAACTGTCCGGATGCTTGGGTGATTATGCTGCTGTTGCATAAATGCTTGTTCGAAGTAAGCATTTAAGACAGACATCTGCCGAAAGAGCTTGTCAGATGTTGTCAATTTTAACCCTTGCCTCCATCGGGGACTGCCACCTGAACTCAGCGCCGTAAACCGCTTCACGAAGGCAGAATCCATCCACAACAGTAACAAGCAGATGTGGCATTCTACACTTCACTTTCTCATCTATCTTACAACCAAAATTGTCAGAATGTACAAAATTTGTGCAGTTTTGAATAGTGGATCCCAAAAAGCCAAAAAGCAATGGGTTAGGGTTAAGGTTCAGTTAGGTTTAGTGTAAAAGTTAAATTGTCTTTGTTGGTGGATGGACTAATCATTACAGAGTAAATCAGAGAAATATATTTTATGTTAATAAAGTGTTTAATCTTGTACAAGAAGAGCAGTTTCAGTGTAGCAACACAACAGAATGCCACTAGGAGTGGCCAAACTGACGAGTCGTTAAGATGTCGGTCAGCAGACGTCGCGAAACGGCTTCTCTGATGGGGCAATTATGTTGAGACAGATCATCTGTTGAAGTTCCCTTTATTTGATGGTCGAGACATGTTGCCTTTCTCCTCTTCACATTATGGCACATAAAGTGACTAGTTCATGTCTTTTTTAAGACATGCACTCTATTTAGCCTTAACAAGAAAAGTAAAGTACACATACCTTGTAGAAAAGTGAAAAGCACATCAAAACATAGAAAAATAAAATTCGTATCACATTCCCCCCTGTTTATGCTTTTTTCAAGCATAACATTTTATATTTTATATTTTATATTTCATATGGAGTGTGCGAGCAAAAACACTGCCGGGCAGTACAATTATACAGTTTCCTAAACTCAATATCCATTCAGACAGGGATATTCTCTCACGGTCCCTCTGCCTCGGCGACCACCCACTGGTACTCCATATCCTAATGGGGTATACAAAAAAACAGTCATCAGTGTGAAATTGAATCAACTCTTTGAGAACATTAATAATACAATTCTTAATCTCTGTGTAATAAGAGGGAAGAAGGTACAAAATAAAAAATAAAAAGGTGTCCAACACAGACTGGTTGTCCCATCAGATCACACATACCTTGTACAAAAGTTCATGTAAAAAGTACATCAAAACATAGACGTGTACATTTTTTATAACACTACTCTGTTAAAACATCATGTCCCCAGCAGGTGTAGAGACCTCATCACTGATTACTACAACAACTTCAGGATAAAGGTCTCTTCAGGAGCAACTACATCGAGTTGGCACAAGGTGGAGAGTGGCATCATCACAGGGTGCACTATCTCTGTGACACTGTTCTCCTTAGCCATGAATATGCTCACCAAGTCAGCTGAGCCAGAGTGCAGAGGGCCCCTCCTTGGAGGAGAAATGCAAGGTGATGAGAGCCAGAGAAGTGGTGCAGTACAGGGACTGAAGTGATCTGAAGGTGGCCAAAGCTGGAATCCAAGTGAGGACTGGCAGGAAGTGGAGGATGCTGTGTCACAGAAGGAGACAAGATGAAACAACAGGGAGCATGATGGGACACAGTTGAGAGGAAGGTGACCTGGACTGAGATATGGAGAGCAAAGCCTCACCGCATCAGATTCCTTATCCAGGCAGTTTACAAGGTGCTCCCGAGCCTGTCTAACCTGCACACATGGGGCATAGCAGAGACACCAGCATGCCCATTGTGTTCCAAGTGAGGAACCCTTGAGCACATCCTCAGCTGCTGCATTACGGTACCACTGGAGGAATGATAAACGTTAAGATTTAGCAGCCGCTTTTAGCCAAAGCGACTTACAACTATTCAAACACAGACGGACGCGGCCATCAGGAACAATTAGAGGGTTAGTGTCTTGCTATAGGACACTACAGCATGCTGGGGATTGAACCAGCAACCTTTAGATTCCTAGACAACCAATGCTACCCTCTGAGCTACCACCCCCTTAAGCATAAAGTCCTTAAGACCATCGCTGAAGCCGTCAGCACTGGACTTGAGTGGACAAGGCAGTTCCGTCCCTCCAAGAAAACCATTGCCTTTGTCAGAGCTAGGGAGCAGGCAACCCCTGCCAGAAGAACACCTGCAGGCATCCAGACCTACGCAAGAGGCTGGCAGCCGGCCACCTCATCCAGGTGGCCGGCTGGGTCTCCTGGATGAGGGTGTATGATTTTGAAAGGCCCGAAACACCCACTGATTCCAGGAACATCACTGATGATGTGTCCAGAGGCATCAGCAGATGTATTTACACAGCGATAGATAGATATAAAGAAATGTATGATTATTGAAAAGGCAATTGTCATCATCTAACATGAAAGTATATTAAATGTGACATCAAGGTTTCCACTTATTGTGCTCAACATGGAATTTTGACTGTGATAAGCTGAGCATTTCCTTCTCCAAATCCGGGTCATCCTCCATCACTGTAAGACAACATATTATAGATTTTTAATAAAGGTCCATGGTGAAAATAATGTAATTCAAAGAGTAATGCAAAACTTAATGCACATTCTGAGAAAATGTCACAAATTACTTTGAATGACTAACGTAAGGGGTCAGCAGAGGTCAGACGCTGGTGTAGAGAGAGACCTATTTTCTCTCAACAGATACTCCTGCAGACACTGCATCGTTGTACCTGAATCACACCTTTTCCCCATGATGAATGCTGCATACCCATCAGCCCTCCTGTCCCACACTTCCTTCCTCGTGTCCTTCGCTCTGACACCAAAGCCAAAAAGGTTTTTTTCTTCTGACACAGGTGGTGGAGCACTGGACCTCTCAACCTCATATTTAAGAAGAGACCTTATCTCCTTGAAACTGAGTGCATACTGCTGAAATAAGATAAGACTGTCCTTGCTGGGCCCTTCAGCCATAAAGACTCCAGTGTCTCTTTCCTTCTGGGCACTCTTGATCAGGTACATGGTGTACCCTACATCATTTTCAAGAAGCCACCTGAAGGATTTGCCCTTATATTTCCAAAACTAGAGAATATACTCCCTGAGCACTTCACTCCGGTCAGTAAAGTCCCCTCCCTGTTGTAAACCACATTCCAGGCATTCTATCTGACCACATCCTCTTTGACCGGTGCTGACCTGTCTTGTTAGGACAATTAGGATTAGGACGATTTTTTTCTTTTCTTCTCTGAGGGATCCCGCTGCAGAAAGCCCAAGGGCCCCGTTTGGAAGAGCACTTTCACCTTCCCCAGGAAGATAATAAGTTGTTTTTGCGACATGTTGATCACTTCTGTACAAATAACAACAACAACAAATGATACAACGACTATGCCCAGCAAAAAAGAGAAGTCATTCAACTTTGTGACATGTAACAACGTCAGATGCTAAAGTAAGATGTGGAAGTTAGTACAGGGAGCCAGTAAGGTCCAAGTTAACTGCATGACTGCTTTGTTGAAAATGCCACTGTTGCGTGAATGCTGGCGCAAAGTAGACATTTAGGAGGACATATACTTAAGTATCAGGTATCTGCCCTGTGTGTCTTTCTCAACGTTATCCACACGCAAAGGGACATTTTTTACAATAAACGATGAATAGAAGATCTGCCATTGACGTGGCAGTTTGGCATGTTCAGCATCTGTGAGATGTGTCTCCTGTAATAGAGCTATGTCTATTTCATGATTTTTCAGAAAGTTAAGTACCTTTTTATGTTTGGACAGTTTATTGATGTCATTAGTTTTCCATGTCAAATACCTAAGCGCTTCAGTTGTCAATTCACGTATCTATCTTTCCCAAAAGGTAATATAAGATCCAATGAAACCAGTTAGGATATTTAGCCCAGGCCACTGTTTTATCTGAGCCATTCATTTGTATGTCCTGTACCATAGTTGGAGGCAAATATAAAAGTAGAAAGAAAAGAAATAAGAAACAAACAAAAAAAACAAAAAAACAAACAAAGAAAAAGGTCAAAGAAAACCCTACATACCCCCCTTTGACCCCACTTCCTCCCCAACTGAGGAAGTGCAAAAACCTTAGTCTTATTGACCCTTTTTTTGTTGCAGCTGTAACCCAACATTATTATACATTATTAACTGGTACCAATCCTCCTTAAAGCTGAAATAGTCTATTAGCCTAATCCACTTGTCATTTAGCCAAGTTTAAAACAAAAATGGACATTCAGTTGATGCGAAAACACAATTTAAACGTTTTACGAAGTCGTACAATTCCCTTTAATAACACCTGGGGAGGCTATTCGGGCAACTCTCCCGGTGTGAGAAACCTTGAACATCATAACCAGAGAAAGTAAATTAAAAACCTGGCGCGTCCACGTATGCTGCCAACTGCTCCTGGCTGTGCCCCCGGAGGAAGGACGAGCCAGGATCGGTCAAATGCAGAGGATCCATTTCACCGGCCACCATCAAAGCATGTGCGTGTGTGTGTGCAAGCGTGTGGTGTGTTGCGTGATGAATAAAGACTGTTTCTTCCTTCTTCTTCTAAAAACATAATTGATTTTATAGAGCCCCGCAAGGCCCACATGGAAATCTAGGCGGCTGACGAATGAGTTGGAGTCTGCTTACTTGATGCAGAGAGCTCATGAGTGTAAACGGCAGGAACAGCTCTGGCAGGAAGTAGACCAACCGAAGAATGGTGAAATTGTTTAGCTGTGCAAGGTGCTCAATAATCGCCTAGACTAGGAGATGAGAGCCCTTCGAGGGAGGGTGCATTCCCTTGATACTGAGAAGCTCCATGCAAGAGAGGGTGGTATCTCTGCAGGACGACGTGGATTGGCTGGAGCTTGCACTCCAACTGCAGCAGCAAGATGGTAAACAGCAGCTCCTAACTCTATAGGCACAGGCAGACCAGGCCCACGAGATGGCTAAATGTCATGCATCTGAGTTGGCCCAGACTAACCAGACTGCAGGATTTTAAATGAAAAGATAATTTCTCAGACAGACTGCCTCGCAAACATAGAGAAAGCAGAGGTAACACTGCAGAAGGAGGTGCAGAGACTGGAGTCTGCCCTCCAAGAGCAGAGAGAACAGATTAAAAAGCAGCTCCTTGCTCTCCGGATCCAGGCTGGCCAGGCCAAAGAGCTGGCTGAATCTCCTCAGTCTGAGCTGGTCCAGAGGAACCACACATGCAGGTTATTAAACAAGGAGCTTATTACTCAGATAGGCTGCCCTGCAAAAAAGGGCAGGTCTGCCATCCAGCTTGGAATGGGCGATACCAACATTTTCCCTTTTGATACCATTGGTAAAGTACCAAGGTCATATGGCATTTGAGACGATCAAACAGAGGTTACAAGCTCCAGCGCTAGCGTTGCCAGAGTATTCTCAGAACTTTTTGCTGTATGTGGCTACGTCCACTCGAGGTAAATATGCATGTTCAGTTCTTTGTCAGCCCACAGGTACAGGGACAGGTCCTGAACCTGATTGTATTATTCTACTGCCTATTCAGAAGTAGAATTGGGGCTACCACTGTGCTACAGAGCAATGGTGGGAGTTTATCTGATGTATGATAAAGCATCATCAAATAACTATGGGTTACCCAGTGACAATTCTTATCATTTGAATTTTGGTAAATGTACATTGACTATGTCTCGGCGAAGGGACTATCATAGGGTCTTAGAGCAGGAAGATGTCACCTTAGTAAGATGCGTCACGGTAACTCCAGCTGAGAATTTGCAATCACCAAAGGATGGGGAGCCACATGATTGTGTTCAGGAAGTAGAGAGATATGCAAAGCTCAGATCAGACTTGCAAGCTTCCCTTCTGCATGTGGCAGCTGTGGAGTACTGGACTGATGGGTTCTGCTATCGAATAGGAGATACATTGAGTGCTGGTTATGCAGAAGTCAAAGCCCGGGGAACTGAGTTTGTTGTTGAGAAAGCAGAAGTAATGCCACAACCACTCGTATTACTGTACTGAATTACTGCGTGGAGGTGTGGGGTAACATGTACAAAAAAGAGCTATAAGGATTGTAAACAATGCGCGATTTTATGAACATACTTACATGCTGTATTTTAGGCCATGCTTTGAAGTTCACGGATCTGGTACACTTCATTACTGCACAAATAAAGCAAGAAACAATTTACTTCTTGGTAACATGCGACAATGTTCTTTGATAGATGGGGGGGGGGTTAATTAAATTAAAGCGCTGTGTTCGTACCACTTTGAAGAGTACTGTATGTGTATATGAAATTGCGAGGGGCATTTGTGAATGGTTTAGATATAGAAATCAAGCAAAGTCCTAATCTGAATCAATTCAAGAAGATTAACAATAAAATATGTTTGAAGAGTTTTAGGGACGAGGAAGGGTTGGGAGGATAAAAGTTGAGGTAATTGTTTGAGTAATATCTGACTGGCACTGGGTAGATATCTGGCTTGTATATAACAGCATTTGAGTAGTTCTTTGTAAGTTGTATGTGTGAAAAATATTTAGTCACTTGTTTGAGTTATGGAGAAGTTATTGGACCACGTAAGTGAATAATTATGCTGGTATGGATTTATTGTTCATTGTTATTGTTATTTTGTATTTGTTTTAACTTACTGTGACATGTTTGAAATAAGTAATTAATCAACAGAAAAAAAGCAATGACTCACAGTTTTACGCTTTTACTGCGAGCGAGGCAAATATCTTAGTGTTAAACACTACATTATTTACTTGTACAATGCTGTTGGGCTTCGCCAGTTGGAAAAGCCTACCAAAAATAGACAAATCTCTAGTTGTTCCTCTCCACAGAAGTCTTTTGTAAAAGGCGGTTTGTGTGGTTTTTATTCAACAAAACCCCAAGACATCCACAATCCACACACCACTGTGGGACAAGGCATGAAAGGAACAAACATAGAAGAAAACAGTCAAACATGTGATAATTAACATAATACATACACTGAACCATGAAAGATAATCGCCATTTCCCCTCCCCCCAAAAACCTACACCAAGCCCAAACCCCCTTTCCACCTCTCTAGGGCCGTGTACTGTCCCCATCTCCCCACGTCTGCCCTGATCCTCCCTCTCACTTCCCCTTCCACCCTCCTTATGACCCCCTCCACTCCACAGTCCCTCCCAAGCCTGATGAGGTCCTGCCTGGCCACCCACAAGCCCTTCTTGAAGAGGCTTATGAGCAGCCAGAGCAGGACACCTTCCCTCCTGTTTCCCCCTCTACCCACACCCCTCTCCACGCTGGACCAGGTCAGGGTGAACCCTCTCTTCACCCTGCTAAGTAGCGCCCCCACCCTCGACCACACCACCCCTTCGAAAGGGCAGTCCCAAATGACATGAACGATCTCCTCCTCCGAGCACGCGGCTCGGGGGCACCCAGGGGATGTCGCCAGACCCCGCCGGTACAAGGTGGTACGTACCGGCAGTGCTTTCTGGAGGCAGGACCAGTTTAGGTCCTTGAGCCCATTGTCCAGGCCGGGAGGCTGGACCGCCAGCCAGACTGCCGCCGGGATCCTTACGACAGCCGTTGCGGTCACCCCCCGCCTCGTCTCGGTGTAGAGCCTCCTCTGGTCCAGCCCCAAGGCATGGCACCTGCTCTGACCGGGGCGCCAAGTTGCCCAAAGGCCCCATCACCCTCCTCGCCTGGTAGGAGAAATACAGCCGGAGGAAGTGTCCTGATGGGTGGACCACCGGAGACGACAGCTCCCTCAACAAAAAGGAAACAAAATAGCCGTCCAGCTTTAGTGGGAGGTGAGGCACACCCCTTCCGCCCTCCCCGATCGGCGCATACATACGGGCCCTCGCAGCATACTCGCACCGTCCCCCCCACACGAATCTGAACATGAGCCACGTAGGGGCGGCCGCATTCATGCCGGCATCGGGAAGACATACGACAAGTACAGTAGGGACGGCAACATGTCCGCCTTCAAAACCAGCACCTTGCCTGTAAGGGTCAGTGTCCTGGATTTCTAGAGGGCGACTTTCCTCCGGACAGCTTCGATTCACCCGGTCCAATTTACCGTGGCGCTGTGGGCTGCCTCAAAGTCCACTCATCCTACGCAGAGCGACAGCCCCCCTGGTACGTCCGTCCTTCCCTTTCACCGCCCAAAGAACTTGACCGAGGTCTTTGCCAGATTTAGCTCCGCGCCAGACACTCAGCCAAACTCCTGGAAGATCTCCAAGGAGTGGAGCAGGCAGGCATCACTGTCCAGCAGCAGGGTGGTGTTATCCGCATACTGGGACAGCTTGACAGGTCAGCCCGAATGGCCGCCGCCAGGGGCTCCATGTAAAGGATGTAGAGCAGGGGTGAAAGCGGACACCCCTGTCTTACCCCTGCGTGCAACCCAAAAGGTTCCCTTAGGTGCCCGTTAACACAAACCGTGCTCCCCACGGCCGCGTACAACGTACGCAGCCACCCAGCAAACAGGTTCCCTAAACCTACTCTCTCTAAGACTCTAAGCATAAAGCCCCAGTGAACCCTATTGAAAGCTTTGGCCTGATCGAGGCCTACCACCATTAGGGGTAGCCGTCTATGTTCCACCCAAGCGATAGCGTCTCTGATGAGCTGGAGGTTCCACCTCACAGAGCGCCCAGCCACTCTACACCTCTGGTCCACGTGGACCGTATCCGGGAGGACTGTGCGCAGACGGTCAACGAGGACCTTAGCTAGAAGCTTGTAGTCCAGACACAGCATGGTCAATGGCAGCCAGTTATTAAGGTCAGAGGCATCGCCCTTCTTGAAAAGAAGGGAGATCACCCCCTTAGCCATCGACCCTCCAAGAGCCCCCGCGCGGAGGACCTCGGTCAGCACCTTTAGCACCACCGGACCAAGCACACCCCAAAACTTGAGATAAAACTCGGCCGGCAGGCCGTCGATGCCCGGGACCTTCGGAGGGCACCCTCAAGCTCCTCCAGAGTGAGGGGGGTCTCCAAAGCTTCTGCCAGGTCAGGCGGCACCCGCCGGGCAAACCTCTCTAAGAAGGCTTCTTCCCGGGTCTCATCCACCACCCTTTCACAGAAAAAGGAGCGATAGTAGTCAGTGGCGACCCTCACCATCGCATCCGCTTCTGTCACCACCTGTCCCTGACTGTCCCTGACCCCCGTGAACACCCGCCGCGCCTTCTCGGTCCTAACTGAGCCGAAAAAAGCCGCAGAGCACGTCTCATTGCTCTCTGCGAACTCCTGACGTGACCGCAGCAGGTAGCCATGGGCCCTACTCTCCTAGACCCCCCAAAGCTGCGCTTTAAGGGAGTCACAAGCTGGCTGGTCTACAGTGCCACCGAGGTTCCCCACGGCATACTCGAGCTCGAGGATGCGTTGCAGGCGGAGCACCTCCCTCTTCCCCTGCTTCGCCTTCCTTTTGCTGTACCTATAGGCGTGCACTTTAATCCCCTCCTTTGCCACTCCCCACCGCTCGACCACTCCGGCACAGAGAGGCCTGAGCCCCTCGAGAGCCATGAAAACCCTGGCGAAGCTGCCACCGAACTCGTCCTCCTCGAGGATACTCAGATTTAACTTCCAGTACCCCAGGCCGAAGACCGGAGCACAGGACCGGACCCGGAGGAGGGTCCCATCGTGGTCCGAGAAAAAGACGGCTCTGTGGAAAGTGTAGAGTAAATATGTTCCATATGTGGAGACATGAGCTCAGGGCTGGAAGATGTACGGCCTAGTGGACAGAGTTCCATATGTTGTACCACAGGCTCTGAGCAAGGAGGTGGACAAGACTACAATGGGCAGATTTCCATATAAGGAGTGAAACTATGCTATGTTACGTATGGATGATAGATGTGTAGAATGGAGTTTATAGGCCAGCCGAAGAATAGGCCCCGGAGTTCACTGCAAAGCAACTCAGGCTTTTGTGTTACCTGTTCACAAGTAATTATGAAAGTCTTTATCTTTCAAACGTTGGCTCCCTCGATCTCTCTTATTTTGTTCAAGTGTTAGAGTAAAGTTTATCTACAACAGTGCTTGCCCTGCATGGTGCTTCTAATAACAGAGGAGACAGACAAGGTGACAGGTCATCATTTGTTACCTGCACTGGGTGGCTTGCTAATCAGCATTGTTAAACTAGGGGTCTAGGGCTTGAGCAAGACACTTAACCCCTAATTGCTCCTGATGGCTGCGTCCGTCGGTGATTGAACAATTGTAAGTCGCTTTGGATAAAAGCGTCTGCTAAATGACTAAATGTAATGTAAATGTAATGGCAGATTCAGTGTATTCACATCCTGCGAGGGTGCCTTAGTGATCCTAAGCTGGCAGCTGGGATCATGTACAGGTACGGTGGAACACTGCAGCTGAACCATGTCCAGGGTGAGGGGGCTAAGGTTCCTGTCTGGATCCCCATCAGAGGTACATCTCGGCAGGGGGGCTACCCCTTCCATCAGGCTCAGGGGGTCACTGGAATCCGAGTTTCATCGGGGCTGTTTCAAGCCCAGGGGATGACAAGGGTGGCTCGCTGGATCTATCAGCGTCTGGTAGACCTGAAGCAACCAGGCGACTTCCGGCTGTCTTTGATCCAGTTCGGATTGCAGACCTCAATGCAGTCTCCAAATGGGTGTCAGGGGATGAGAGGTATCCAGCCCTCCACCTTTCCAGCAGAGACACTGAAGAGAGGTTTGGTCTGAGTATGTTGAGCCTGGTTGCCGCCCAGTTCCACTAGCCTGGGAGAAACACAGGAGCAAGACAAAGTCCATGCTTCCAGGAAATTCACCTCCACTGAGCAGCCCTCCGCCATCACCAAGGTTTGTACCAGCAGTTGAGTAGCATATTGGGTCAGGTACGGCCTGACTTTTCAGATGTTGAGTAGTGCAAAGTGGCAGGACCGGGAGACGGCGGCAACATGGTCCGAGAATGTCAATTGGTCATCAATAATGACACCTAGATTCCTTGCAGCCTTGATAGGAACAAGAGATAGAGTCAATTTTAATATCAATGTTGTGATAAATACCTTGTTTGGTCGGGAAGACCAGCAGTTTCTGTCATATGGAACTCAAGCAGGGCCCAAACAGTCCTCATGTGCACACAGGGTTCCCAGGTGTAACAGGGAAGTACATTTACTGCCCAGCAAAGATCTTCTCCCTGTCCAAAGACCAGGGCAAGAACAATGAGATGACCTGGAAGCACTTCAAGGAGTCTGGTTTTTATTACATCGAAAAACAGAGATGGGAGGTGGAAAAAGGGAAATAATGGATGTGGAAATTGAAAAAATCTTTTTTGTAAATTGTATATATCTTTGTTAATGGTTTTATTGACTGAAAGTATTCATACTTTCGAGTCTCCCATTTTCTAAAGCTTATGAGAATAAATTCACATCTACTAGGCATTCATTTTGTTTAAGCAGAGTCTTTGTTTCATTCAAGTATTTTTGAATTGTACATAAGGAGTTGTTGCTGTGTTGAGAATGTTCTCGTGAAGAACAGACATTTTCCATACCAGAGTTATTCTTTTCAGCTGTGATAGAAATTCACTGAAATTAGCTTGCATTAACTGTTTCCACCCAGTTTCAAACTGGGGACTTTTTGCTTCTGGAGCGAATGTGATAACCACTACACCACAGAAACTGTAGGCCTCGCTTCCATTGTGTTTGTATTATGGCCTGGTTCCACAGCACTTACTTATTGAGCATGCAAAATAAAAACTAGTTTTAGAAGGGATGTCTGTTTCTCCAGTGAAGCGGTAATCCTGTTTGTTACGGATGTTAGAGGTCCCCTGTTTGAAAAAGGGCAGAAACACACTTTTTTGTTGAGTATCCTCCTTCTAAATTTTTATGCAGCTGGAACCAGGGAGCTGTTTTTAACTATCAAGTCTCCCTCGTTCTATTGCTGGAAAAAAAAAAAATTTCAAAACTGAGCAACTAGGCTTTTGTCAAGTTTGAAGCACAGTCTTTGTCATTGCTTTGTTTACGTTTTGTTCAAGTCTTGACTTAGTTATTGCTATGTTGAGATTATTGTGTCAAAAAAAGACATTGCCATAAGTTATTGAATTGCTTCAGATTTGATGAAGATACAAATCTCCTGTAATGAGCTAACATCTACTGTTTCTGCCCAGTTTCGAAGTGAGGACCTTTTGAGTGTAAAGTGAACGTGATAATCGCTACACCACACAAACTGCCTCTTGTTGTTTCCAGGGTATTTACATTTTGGCATATACGCATTACATTGGTTCCATAGCACTACGTCACTGAGCAGGCAAAACAAAATTGAGTTGACACAATGTGTTTCAGTAGTGTAGCTATTATCACCTTGGCCTTTAACGCGAATGGTCCCATGTTTAAAACACTATTAAAAAACACTACGGACGTTGCGATGGTAGCCTTTGGTTTTTACTTTCTCGTGTCCCCTTTTCCAAAGCTGATGATTTTTTTTTTTTTTTACAATTTACACACCCATGATTTGTCATTTTCAACCTCCCATCTATCTTATAAAATACAGACTGCTTGAAGCCCTTCCAGTGCATCTAATTTTCCATACCCTGATCTTTGTACAAGGAGAAGACCTTTAGCTGGGAGGTAAATGCACTTCTCTGCTACACCAGGGAAGCCTGTGTGCACATTAGGACGGTTTGCGCCCTGCTTCAGTTCCATGTGACAGAAACGGCATATCCTCCCTTTGTGCTGGTAGTCGGGCCTTTTACTCAATTGTTGCCCTCTTTCCTCTGCCCTCTTCTTTTAGTGCTCCAGTTTCTGTTGGAAGAACTAAGCCTCCACAAAGTCTTGAAAGGGCATTTTGGAGTTTGTCAGGCCGTCAGGACCATAGGCTTTAAAAACCTTTGTGGAATAATATAAATAACGGACAGGGCCTTGCTGGTAGAAAAAGTGGATGGAGGAGACATCGTTTGGGTAACTGGACTTTGGCTGACCACAGGAAGGGCATGACTTTGTTTGTTTCCTGTATCTATGCTTTTGTTGTTGCCACTCCATGATGCCTTGCATAATTCTTTTGATTAAGTCCTCAGCTAAAGGTGCAGCAGGTTAAGGTGGATTTACTACAGCTGGAGGCATTGAAACAAAAGGCACACAGACTGTCTCACTCTCCTCTGCTAAAGTGTGCCATAATTACTTTCTCACCCTGAGCGTCTCTGGGCCGGTGTTCAATATAGAGCTGGTGTTCAGTGGCTTGGCCATGGACTTCACAAACTACGCAATGTGAAACATTGTTGTTGGGTGGAGCATACTGTTTGTGTCGGTTGCGGAGTTCTGAACCATATCAGCATTCTCCTGGTCCACAAGCTTCAGCATGTTCTCTGTCCACAATGTTTATTTAGCAGGATTCCATTTTCTCCTTAATAGGGGATATCCAACGCTTGTGGTCTAGGACAAACACCCTCCCACCAGTCTTCACTTGTTTAGTGCGAGCCCCACATGGTGAAGCCTGCAGGGACAGAGGTGGTGTCCAAGTGGTTTCTCGAAGAGGAACATGAGAGGTAAGACAAAAAATGTATTATTTCCTTTATGTGAAAAATATACTGTAGATACTAACAATTGACAATTTTTCATGTTGCTATTATAATAATGTGTTTACCTGGCTCTGTGAGAGGCTCAGAGTCACTACTTGTAGTCATTTGCTTTAATAGCAGGGGGAAATGCAGGAAATTGGTACAGCTTGTGTGGAGGGGAGGGTGACTGAACTGGGCGTGAGGGCTGAAGGCTGCTCTGTGGAGGTGAATTTCCTGGCATGGACTCTTTCTTGCTCCTGTGCTTTTCCCAGGCGAGTGGAACGGGACAGCAAACAGCCTCAACATAATCCATACCAAACCTCTCTCTCTCTGCTGGAAAGATGAAGGTCAGGATACGTCTTAACCCCTAACACCCGTTTGGAGACTGCATTGAGATCTGCAATCAGAACAAGTTCAAATACAGCTGGAAGCCGAACACCTGGATGCTTTAGGCCTACCAGATGTGGATAGTTCCAGCGAGCGAACGCTGTAATCCCCTGGGCTTGAAACAGCTCTGATGAAACCTGCGTTCCATTGACCCACTGAGCCTGTAGGAAGTGGTAGCCCTCTTACTGAGATGTACCTCTGATGGGGATCCAGACAGGAACGTTAGCCCCCTCACCTCACCTGCCACCCTAAAGGCCTCACAGCAGTCTCTGAAATACAAAACAAAATAAAAAAAACTCATGAATGATGCTGCTGTCATATCATAGTCATTCATATGATTTCAAAGCTGTTCAATAATTGTAGAAAAAAATTCATAGTAGAAAATATTAAAGTCATTTCTTACCTGTCTACCCACTGACAATATTCATTTTCCATCTCTGTCATCCTGTAGCAGTTCACTAACCCCTGGCACATGGGCTCCAGTCACTTCTGTCTCAGACTGCACCATCACCCACCCAAGGATCAGTTTTCATTCATGATGGTGTCGGATGAAATGGTCCTGGATGTAAAGGTGACCTTCCTTGCAACTTTACAGGTGTCGTCTGAGCAGAGGGCCTCCCTAAAGGTGCCCTGCAGGAGCTTCTTAATCACACCCTCCTGGCACTGGTACTCATACAGGAGGCAATGAGTCAGGTAGTATGCAAACACAGAGACTCTGTTCCAGCCATCTGAATCCTCATACTCTCTGAATGGCGCTGGTTTAGTCTACTGTCTAATGAACCCGGTGAGGGTTCTCTGGCCATACATTCCTGACTCAGCATCCATGATGTTTTGGCAGCTGAGGAGGTAGGACAGGTTGGCACGTTCATACTTGAGGTGCTTCATCTCCATGACCTGATAGGCTATATGGTTGAATTTCCTGTGCGCCAAAGCGCATCCATCACTGACCTACAGATAGCCTTTTTGTAGTTCAGAGTTGCTGGCAACAGGTTTGTGAACTTCTTGGGGAGCTTTTCCAGTGTGGGTTGTTGGCAAACTACCTCTTCATGCAGATCCTACAGCACAGCCCTGATGATAACCAGTAGCACTGTCCAGTGAGGCCAACAATTACACAAGGTCTCCTGACACCTGCAGTGGCCACCTGTGGCTGTTAACATCCTTCAATAGATGGAAGATTGAATTTGTTCTTCAGCCTGGTCATTATCTTGTCATTATCCAGCTTCCAGATGAAAAATGGATGGAGTTGAGAGTATGTTGGGGATGGAAGATCCGCGACGTTGTCAATCAACTCTGGCTCAGGAGGGAAATGCCACAATAATACCATCTTCATGGGGTTTTTCACAGGTGCAGAGCCTGGCCATAGACCCAAAGATTCCAGTTCTGTCTTGATCCATATCTTCTGCTGCTGTGAACCGCTCCACTGACTCACATCGACATCATAGGGAGTTGGGAAGGAGGAACGCTGGGGTGGGTTGAACTGCCTGGTAATGTTTGACCTGGGCGGAAAAGAATGAAGATATTTTGAGTGATGGTGACCTACTTCTCTGCCTCACACACACACACACACACACACACACACACACACACACACACACACACACACACACACACACACACACACACACACACACACACACACACACACACACACACACACACACACACACACACACACACACACACTTTTCAAACTGTGATGAGCTGTCTTTACAATAAATGATGGCAGAGGACACTGGGCACTGCTGACCAATCATGAGAGGAGGAGAGATTTTTTTTTTTTTAATCCAAGTAATTATTAAAACACAAAATAAAATAGCATCTGTGAGAGAAAAAATATTACGATCATTTATTTTGAATGAGGACTAAGGCCTCTACCTCCAGAGGGGAGTTTTCTTTTTTCCCAGGAACCCGCCAACTTTTTGTATAGAGAAATGTTCTTTCCCTCTACAATGTCAATTCTAACATGGAAGAACCAGATCACATTTCATCCTGTTTACCCTGTATGGAGATGAAGAATAACCACAGGGGAGCCTGGAGGTGCATTGTAAGGGATTGTTATTCACGTCTTCCAAGTCATTTACACGTTCCTGTAAATGTAACTGTTTGAGGTTGGCATCCAGGGAGACAGTTCAGGGACACAGACTTAAATAAATCATTTATGACCCAAGCCACACCCTCTGTTTCTGTATAAAACCCACGGTCTTCAGAAATGATATCAGACTGGTCAGAACACTGCTTTGGAGCAGTACTGAACCTTTCTCTTTATTCTGCAGAATAAATAATCTTGAATACTCTCAGTTTTTGTTTTCTTGTAGCAGGCAGATTAACCTCACCCATCATTGCAGAAGAATTTCTTCCACGGTTTTGGGATAATTGGCAGGATCTCTGCTTGGCTCTGTTGGACCTCTTCATGACCAGGTTGTGTGCACAATGGCAGGCAGGAACCGACTGTGAAGACATCCAAGAAGGAGTTGTCTGGACATGACTGGCAGATCCAGAAGGAACAACACGAGATCTTGAAAAAATGAAGGTGAGGACTAACAGAGATCTTGTACCGATCAGAGAAGATCGGAGAAGATCGAAGGAAAAGCTATTGTGTAGTAAATGGCTCTGGGTAATCTTCTTTGTTAACTCAGAAATCCCCCCCGCACATAGACATATGGCTTGTTTGCGTGCAGCGCAACTAGGAAGGCATAAGGGATATGTCGGTCTGGAGGACCGTGGAAGTAGCCAATATTCTATCGATCAAGAGGATCGTGGGTTTTTGTTTATCTTTTTTTAATGTACATTTTTTATTCATTAATAACTCGACATTAATGAATTAAATTATAGAATAATATTATAGAGTATTGTTGATTCCTCCTAGCAGAAGCATTGAGGGAAGGTAAGAAACGTTTGGTGTTGTAGGAATACAATACAATTAATTTATAACTAGAGTAAAATTGATTATAAAAAAGGGAATAAAAATAAAAACAAATACAATAATAATAATTGTTAATATTATATTTGTAATTATTGCTTTGTTTATTGTTTTTACTATTTTTTATTATTTTATTTTGGAGGTATTGATATTCCAGCTCTGCGACTTGCTTTCTAACTAGTTTCAGTACGTTTTAAATAAATCAAATAAATTGTGATCAAATTGGTGTCTGGCCGATTGATCACTCTGGAACATGTATCGATGAGATGAGTTCGGAGAGATTCCATCAGTTTCTTTGGCTTTGTTTAGCCTCCTGACTGATAAAAATCTCAATTAAACAAGCGAATGTATGAACGCAAGATAAGCGTGGTATGTGTGCTGTACATAACATATCAAACTAGTTTCACACATGAGTCCTTGGTCTAATTATTATTAATAATCTAAAATATCTGGTTATAATCTAAAATATCTGGTAGGATTGCTAGAAAGGATACCGTAAGGTTTTAAATTAATTTGGGGAAAAAAAAGATATAATTTTTTTTTGTATATGTAACAAGGCGAGAGAGAGCTGTAAAGGTAATGACAGACTGAAAGGATTAGGGAAGTTGAGATATGAAAGACAATGACAATGAAAGTGGGAAAGTTTGCCCATGATGCATTTGGGATTCTTTGTTTAGGATGAAACTTGGAGAGGAGTGCGTGTAAAAGTTATTTTCGCAGGATATTAGAACTGAATGATTTAACTAGTAGTCAAATGGTGTACAACAAAGGTCAATGCTGCGGTAGTATGCATAGATATTGCACGTTTTGAACTGGTGGATTGTGTTTAGAGAGATAATGGTGATGTTGATAATAGTGTTGTGGTGAGTTGAAGCAGGTTTTAAGTTGCTGGAAGGTGTCTTTGGTTCATTAAATGTGACTTTGGTAAGGTTAGGAGTATGGTGAGATTTTTTTTAACTATAGTTTGTGCATTGTTAATAGATTTTATTGCAAAGCATTCCAAATTGATAAAACTAAATTGATCAATATAGATTAAAAAAAATTGCTTCCAAAATATGTTTTAAGACATTGCAGAGAGCAGATATGATGCATAGCAGCAGCAGAAATTAATTAGCTTTGGGTTGATAAAGAGTTGTTTTTTTTTTTAATATATTTTATTTTCCCCTTTTGTGTTCTTGTGTCAAAGTGATCTGCTGGTTTAGCTAAGATAATCCTTTATCTATCCCACAGAGGGAAAGTCTGCAGTGTTACAATAGTAACAAATTGAATGGCACAAAGCATTAGTAAATTGGTAATTCTAAATCAAAGGACATGATAAATAACAAAATAGTATAGATTTAACACTACACATTAAATCATGATATTGCATGAGTGAATTGTTCGTTTTGGTGTGATATACAACTGTGTTTGTATGTTTCAAATCCTTACCGGTTGCTTTTTGATTATCAGTAAGGCTGGTGATTCTTTAAGTATAATCAAACAAAATTATGAATATTGTTAATTTTTATTTTTTTTGTCTTAATCGAGAAATAATCTTGATTTGACATTGAATAAGGTAGATGTTGATATAGAGCATAAAACTTAACATGTAGTT
Source organism: Zeus faber (assembly GCF_960531495.2). Classification (NCBI taxonomy): domain Eukaryota; kingdom Metazoa; phylum Chordata; class Actinopteri; order Zeiformes; family Zeidae; genus Zeus; species Zeus faber. The sequence goes on along the minus strand of NW_028293078.1, from coordinate 330,459 downwards.
TAACAAAGAGGAATAATTGTTTTGTTTTGTATACAAGAGGGGTAATGGATTGTTTACGTCCGCTTACTAAAAAAACTTAAATAAATGTGAAATACGTTGGACATTTAGATGTTTTTTTTTTAAATTTTCCCCTTATAACTCCAGCCAGCACAAAAGAACGTTCATTATTTGAGTCATGATATTTATTTTATTTTAATTTTGTCTCCTCAGGGTCGCACCCTGGCATGGCCTTTCTTGGCTGTTGTGGTTATTGTTGTTTTTGGATCATGGAACGAGGCAATGCTTGCCAAGCCATTACACGGTAGAACCATTTGTTGTTTTTCGAACAATTTTTTTGCACCAGCTCCATGTTGGGTTTGCTGGATTAATTTAACTGTGGATGAATAAGATGGTAAAATGTAAGCTGTGTTGTTGTAATCTTATGGAAATGAATTATGTCTTGCAGCATACTGTGCTTGGAAACTCGGAGCCGGGGTCATTGGGTTGATTACATGCTGTTGCCTTTATCTTGCTACAAAGCAAACCGGCTCATTTCTCTCAGACATCACCTCTCCATCATCGACTTGTGCAACTTTCACTTTGCTTACTCCAACTTCTCTTCTACACACTTATGGAGATTCACATGATTGCTTGACAGCGATAGCCCTTGTGACTTCGCCCAGATCTTGCTACTGAAGTTCTTGAAAAGTTCAACTACAATGATTTAAACTCATGAGTAAAACAAAAGGAGGGTTTTTGTTTGGTTTATTTGTCCGTCATCTGTTTTTGTATAAATCTGTGTGTCTATATTTGTACAACCGGTTGTGTTTGTGTTTCTATCTGTGTTAAACTGTTTTTTGTTTTTGTTTTGATTGCATGAATATGTACAGGCAAGTGAGATACGGTGTGGTGTAGCTGTTTGATGAGACATACATAACATCTGTTTAATGTTGTGATCTCATAACCCCCCATTTTGATCTTCCTATTTGTGTTGTTTACATTAATGTACTTGACCCCATCTCTATAGGAAATGCAGCCAATAGCCAATGCAGCCATAGAAGCCGCCATGCCCAATTTTTGCTTTGTCTAATGATGGTTGACGACACAGGCTCACTAACTTTGTTTTTTCCTCTACTCAAAGGTATCCTGCACAAAATTATTGGAGTGGCAGAGCAACTTGGTACAGTATGTACTGAGCGGCATCTTTCCCACAAGTTTTTTCATTGTTTTACTTGTTTGACATAAGGTACCATTTGTCAAAAAGGAGGGGTATAGTTAGAGAATTAAGAAAACATAATGATTGTGCTTAGAACAATGCAGGGACCTCATGATGGACTTTTCAAGCTGACGCTTTGTCATGATTAAAATATTGTTTGGTGATAATTGACATGTTTTTCAGAATGGAATCCCAGTAAAGGTAAGCTCTACTGAGTTTTCATCCTGTCATGAGTGATGATGGGAATGCGAGGACGATCACATGGTGCGACAGGACTGTGCCAGCATGAATAGCTGACCAGGAGACCAATGCGGTTAGGTCTGTCTTCTCTTGACAAAAGCCACATATGAATTACATCACATAAACCAGTAGTGATCAGATTGTCCAGTTTAGTATTTATCATTGTTAGATTTACTTTATTAATGGATTGTGTCGATGGGATTATGTTCAGGCAACATTCGAGAAATGCGTTCTAGGAAAATTTGATTCATGATATTTTTTTTTGGTTTGTTTTCTAGTTAGAATTGTAAGATTGTAAGAAGACGCCATTTACGACCACCTCAGAGGCACCTACAGTGACCCCAACAGAGAACAACTATTGGGATCCGTCTGAAGCACTGAGAACAACACCTCCGTAACCAACAGTGGATTTTAACCTGACGAACCCTAGTCTGAAGGAAGTGGAGGAATTTGTGAAGAGGGCAAGAGCCGGCTCTGCGCCAGGGCGAAATCACTTCTTGCCCAGAAGACTTGCCCATAAAAATGCCTTTGGCACAAAGCTGTATGCAATTCCTTCAGAACCGGCCTGAGTTATTTTTCCCTCCCTTCATTCTAACCTCAATCCCAAGTAGGTCATTGCGAAACAGGACGGAATTGTTCATTTTACAGTAACTGTAAGGCTGTTGCAATGAACTTGATTGAATCAATGCCATCTCATGGGAAAAAAGCTTTAGTAGCTTGGATGAAGGAAATGAGCCACTGATTGCTGATACTCCTACGGTTTTGCCTACAAACAACCAAACTAAGGCTGCCGTTCCGGTTTTCTAAGCGACTTCAGCTGAACTTGGTTCATTGATCTCGTGGCATGATTCTCACTTAGGGTCAGAGAGGGCCAGGGTTCAACTCCCGGAGATGCCCAGGAGACCAATTCTAACTCAGCCACATAGAGGTTCAATGCTGTAGTGGTTAGCACTTTGGACACTGAATCCAGTGATCTGAGTTCAAATCTCAGTGGAACCTGCATCGGTTCATTTCTGCACTTTGCGCTCAGAAAGTTGTCTGACACATCTGTCCAGGAATTAAAGTCACACATTCAAAAATGAGACAAAGAAACACTGTACTGATATAATTACGTTGATTGACAACCTCACATGTCATTGTTGCTCTTCCTTAACAAGTTGACTGTGTATCACAAAAAGAGGCCTCGAACCCAAGCAGAGTGGATGTCGCAGAAATGTACATACTTTATATTTGCAAATGTTTAAAAACAGCAGTCACCACTGGAAACAGCTGAAGACACGCTGAAATGTCTATTGGTACCAGCATGGGGCATCTGCCTCTTCTCCCGCTGTGTCGTGGTCCATTACACAGTCACTGCCTGGAGAATAGCTGGAGGAACTGATCATTCCTTCGATTATTTAATGCTTATACTTACACGCTGTATTTAAAGTCACAATGTGAAACCGTTTTTATTGAATTCAACCATTAAATCATACTAATTTCACACACACAGAGCCATTGTTGTCAAACGGGGTAGAAGAAGAAACCTTTGCGTCATGCACCTATGTCACTTCCGTAGACAGACAGTTAAAGCGCAGCACAGGGTGGTTTTGGTCTCACTTGTTTGTGAAAACTTTCTTCTCCATATCATTATGGATTACGCAAAGCGTGTAGTGGAAGGTCTGAATGACATCTCGGACCTTAATCTGACCAGTGCGATAGATCCAAGTCAGTGTTAGCAGTGCGTACTGGACTTAATTTTCTGTAATGATGGTCAGTTTTGTGACAGCGACACTGAGAACGACAGAGCCGCTGAATCTGATATTATCTCACACTGATTAACTCTACATTTTGTTGAGTTGTCCGTACTTTTAAACTCCAAAATAATTCTACTTTTCTAAAACATGTATACTCTTGCTTTTAGTCCAGAGTGCGAACCATTACACCATATTATGAGAAAATCTTAGGAGAGTCAGCTGTCAGTGGTTCATTACCTTCATCCAAGCTAGTATAACTTTTTCTCCCATGAGATGGCATTGATTCAATCAAGGTCATTCATCAAGCGCTGGGCAAATAGTGATTTCTTGCATTCAAATAAAAGCCTACTCTCAGTAATACACAGTCAACTTCCAAGTGCTTCCAATTTTAGCATAGTCACAAGATTGTTCCATGGTGTAAAGGGTAGCACTTTGGACTCTGAATCCAATGATCTGAGTTCAAATCTCAGTGGAACCTTTTTAGCTTTATTTCTGCACTTCACACTCAGAAAGTCTTCTGACACATATGTCTAGGAATCTCACTCACACATTCTGAAATTAGTCAAATAAGCACTGTTCTGATAAAATGATGTTGTCTGACTACCTCACAGCAATCAAGGAATACTTGCCCATAAAAATGCCTTTGGCACAAAGCTCTTTGCAATTTCTTCACAACCAGCATGAGTAAATTTTCCCTCCCTGCTTTCCTTCATTCTAACCTGAATCCCAAATAGGTCATAGCGAAACAGGACAGATTTGTTTGTTTTACAGTAACTGTGAGCCTGTCGCAATGAACTTGATGAATCAATGCCATCTAATTGGAAAAAAGCTATAGTAGCTTGAATGATGGAAATGAACCACTGATAGCTGACTCTCCAACGGTTTTGCCTACAACCAACAAAACTAAGCCTGGGTCAACCTCACCAGACTTAGCTCTGGAGTAGCAAAGACCAAAACCTATCTGCATATGATTGGAGAGTCTGCCACAAATCTCTGCGAATGCGGAAAACCACAGACTGTTGAACACATCATTGATGAATGCCCAATCTTCAAATCACCACATGGAGTCAGCGGCCTCATTGAACTGGATGACGATACCACTTCTTGGCTAATGTCCCAATTGGCTGTGTAGCCCTACACGAACGAACGAACCAAACTCAGGCTGCTGTTCTGGTTTTCAAAGCGACTTCAGCTGAACTTGGCTCATTGATCAAGTGGCATAATTCTCAGTTAGTGTAGGAGTGGGCCAGGGTTCAACTCCCAGAGAAGTAATGGTTAGCACTTCAGACTCTGGATCCAGTGATCTGAGTTCAAATCTCAGTGGAACCTGCTTTGGTTTATTTCTGCACTTTGCACTCAGAAAGTGTTCTGACACATCTGCCATCGCATCTAATTCAGCCACATGTATTGTCCATGCTATAATGGTTAGTATTTTGAACTCTGAATCCAGTGATCTGAGGTCAAATCTAAGTAGAACTTCCTGGATATTGTCTGTACTTTGCACTCAGAAAGTCTCTGACACATGTGTCTCGGGATTTTAGTCACACATTCTAAAATGAGTCAAATAAGCACTGTTCTGATAAAATTATGTTGTTTGATTACCTCACATGTCATTTGGTTCTCTTCTTTAACAAGTTGACTGTGTATTACAGAGAGTGGGCATTTATTTGAATGCAAGAAATTCCTTCTTACGCAGAGCTTGATGAAAGCATTTGAAATCGATAAGCAATCAAAGAAAACTTGCCCATAAAAATGACTTTGGCATAAAGCTGTATGCAATTCCTTCAGAACCGACCTGAGTTAATTTACCCTCCCTGCTATTCTTCATTCTAACCTGAATCCCAAATAGGTAAAAGCGAAACAGGAAGGAATTGTTCGTTTTACAGTAACCGTGATCCTGTCGCAATGAACTTGATTGAATCAATGCCATCTCATGGGACGAAAGTTATAATAGCTTGGATGAAGGAAATGAACCATTGATAGCTGACTCTCCTACGGTTTTGCCTACAACCAACCAAACTAAAGCTGCCGTTCCCATTTTCTCAGCGACTTCAGCTGAACTCGGCTGGTTGATCTAGTGGCACGATTCTCACTTAGGGTGGGAGTCGGTCAGGGTTCAACTCCCAGAGAAGTAGTGGTTACCACTTTGGACTCTGAATCTAGTGATCTGAGTCCAAATCTTGGTGGAACCAAGTTTAGTTCTGCTCTTTACACTCTCAAAGTCTCTGACACATCTATCTATGAATTTGGGTCACACATTCTTAAATGGGACCCACTGCACACTTCAGGGTCAGTTGGCAGCTTTGCCCTTTTTTTTGCATCATTTGAAAGTGGAGAATCAGAGCTTCCAAACAAGGTGTCCCTTGTGCAAATCAAGCAAATATTTTTAAAGCTATGACTTAATATTGACAAGGTTGTGGCAAACTGTGATGCTGAGATAATCACTTCCAAGTTTTACCCAGACTTGCTTCATTCAGCCAGCTCCCAGAATGCAATTGGGGTTGGCGGACAAACAAAGCCGCTAATTAACATAATGCTGGATGGGCCAATCACAAACAGAGTTGAACCTGTAAACAACACAACTATTTTTGTTTTTAAAAAAGCTTTCATTTAAAAGTTAGAGTATACATGTTTTAAAAAAGTAGAATTATGTTGGAGTTTAAAAGTACAGACAACTCCACAAAATGTAGAGTTAATCAACAATTTGAGTCTCAGAAAACCTGAACTCCGAATATCTGTCATCAACCTTTATGGACTTCATCACGTCATCAACTTCTTCCATTTTAAAAACAACGGGTGTATCGTCGGTCTCCTAAAGTGATTTTTGAAAATATTCCATTTCATCGTCACATTCAGGTTGAAATCCGCTATTTGAAATGTTCTCCAAGTCCGGGATAATATCAGATTCAGCGTCTCTGTCATTCTCAGCGTCGCTGTCAGAAAACTGAAAATTAGTTCCAGTACGCACTGCTAACATTGACTTGGATCTATCGCACTGGTCAGATTAAGGTCCGAGATGTCATTCAGACCTTCCCCTACACGCTTTGAAATTATGGCGTTAGTTTCTCCTTAAAATATTAACAGCAGTCAATTACATTTTACAGCCGTTTCCTCATTTCATTGGAATTTTCTATATTTATATATTATTATCATTAAATAATCTCAGGAATGTTCAATTCATCTAGCTACTCTCCAGGCATTGACTGTGTAATGGACCACGACACAGCGGGAGAAGAGGCAGATGCCCCATGCTGGTAACAATAGACATTTCAGCGTGTCTTCAGCTTTTTCCAGTGGTGATTGCTGTGTTTAAACATTTGCAAATATAAAGTATGTACATTTCTGCGACTCTATGGTAAGAGACACATCTGAGACATCCACTCTGCTTGAGTTCTAGGCCTCTTTGAGGGAGGCAAAGTTTCCAAACACAAAACAACCCTTACAAATATTAACCATAGTTTTACCATGGTAAGCGGACATATGGTTAACTGTGGTTTTTGACGGAGAGAAGAACCATGGTTATACTATGATAAAATCACACTATACTATGTTTTTCCTACAGTATCTCCACTACTTGGCTCCATAGTTTACCAGGGTTTAACATGTGTTTATCACATCACCATGCTTTTACTTAACATTACATAGCTGGTTTCACAAAGGGTTATTTTTTGTCTTTGTAGTGCATTGAAATGGGAATTATATCATTGATCTCAATGAATCACATTTAATTTGCTACATTGGAATATATAACAAAAAACAATCCCACTACTTCATGCTTGCATCTCTCTCTCTCTCTCTCTCTCTCTCTCTCTCTCTGCTAATTCTCCAGAGTGTGAATGTAAATGATTGCTGAGTTAATTAGAACAAGTCCTCCCATTGTAAATATAACTCCTGTTGTCTTTTGAGATGTCTTTGGGCTGTGGATAGGAGCACGGGGTCCCTCTCACCAAGGTGGTGGAGGCTTGTTCCCTCTCTCTCTTTGGTGAGCATATTCTTCATGTCTAAAAGAGAAAATAAACATTCAAATGCTTCTTTTAAGCTTTAAATAACTGCAAAAACCTTGACCACCGCTTTGGAGTTACAGCTGACTCCAAATACAGGGGAAAGAATTGGCCACAGCGCATTACAAGTACATAAAACATCTCAAACACACATTACACGCTTTATGAGCTTGAGTCCATGTAAGTCCGTCCTTGGGGACAATGTTCTCCATAAGGACACAAGTGAACACTGTGGTGAGCATATAGATTGGAAAACTGGATCGCCTGTGAAAATCAACTGATTGATTACAGGTGTGTTCGTGCTGTGCCTCACAAATATATAGACGCTGTGGACCAGCATGTGTGTTTGGTCTATGGAGCGTTTGTGTTTCTGCGGCTTGCCACTCATCGGGTGGGATGCTGTCGTTTGTAGCTGTTTAAGGCTGCCAGCGATGAAGACAGTAAGAGCAGGGGGTTAGATTTTTCAGCGCAAGGAGGGGAGGTCTGCTGCCTCCTGTAGATAGTTATACTGCACTCCTATGGCCCAGCCCCTATAAGAGGGCAGCCGCTGCCACTCCTGTAGCCCAGCCCTAACTAAGCACACTGCACCACCATCCATCAAAATCCCAAAACACAAAACTACACATAAGAAAATACAGAACCAAACCCAACACTAGTCATACAACCCCAACACCATGTCTCCCGGCTTCTCATCCATCAGGTCAGCCCAGGAATAGGACCCGTTGTTGGGGGAAGCAGGGGAACTCACCTGCCCCTCGTGACCGTCATTCCACAAAGTGGAGAGACAGCCCCCGAGGGAGGGGGATCTCCCCCAGACCACCCACCCCAAGTCCCCGTCTGCCACCTCCTTCAGCTTCTTGGGCGCCTCCATTCCTGGCTGGCGGTGATCCTCTCTTCCTCTGAGCCACTGCCAGGGCCTCTGGCCCAGAAGGATCTGAAAGTGGAGTCGCTACTGGGGAGGCCACAGTTGGAACAGCCGCCGCAGTTAGGGACACCGCCAGATGAGACGCCACAGGGGGAGATGCCGCAGTTGGAGCCACCACAGGGACAGCCGCCCCAGGAGCCGCTGCCACAGTTGAAGCTGCCATCAGATTAGCTGCAGCAGGGAGTCCCGCCCCAGGAGGAGCCGACGGTGTGGGAGCAAATGCTGAAGGGGCCACCGTAGGAGGAGCCAAGACCACCACATGTGTCCTGCATGTTTTTAAAATATTGGAGTTTGTTTATTACAATGAAACCTGTATTATTGATGAATATCCTATACTCTACACTAGATATTTTTAGCAAGACATATTACTTTGATTTGCTATTGTTTACTTTGAGTTGTCTGTAATAGGATGAAGTGAATACATTGGGACCTCAGGTATTTTCTTTTTTTACGGTTTTTGAGGGACATTGGTTCTAGGCAGGGAAAGGTCCACTGGAAGGTATGATGGGTCGAACAGCCTGACTTTGGACAAATGTTTTGATTTATTTCTAAAGTTCTAAATGTATGCACAAATATGTAACATCCTATACAGTTTTATAAACCCTTCGTCTTTTTCTGTTAATTGATTTGGAGTACCATAGGTGGTTGCCTGGGGCAGAGGGACTGTGAGAGAATTTTCCTGTCTTGATTGTTTGCTGGATGTTCTCAGAAAGGAAGCTGCCAGATGGGATTTTCGCTCTCACACTCCACAAATTTACTGTATTGCTACGACTAAGCATGGTAAGAAGGGTATATTATAATCGATATTGTTATTATTAAGTGATTTCTATTAAGCCAATTAACATCATCAGTTCAATTACTCTTCTCTCTGTCGAAACTTTGTATAGTCTCGAAGGGGGGAATATGAGGTGTCTGAATGAGGGCCCTGGGTTCTCGAGAATCAGAGCCCATTGTATAGTGATTGTATCGTATAATTACTAACTTAAGTTACTTTTAATTTATTGCTTCCAGGTTATACGGAGAGCGACAATAACAACGTGTCTATTTAGAGGCCCGTATAAGAACGGATGTAGGGAGGCCTCCAGCCTGGCCAGAGGAGGAAATGTGTAGATTAACGTCGGACAAGTGCTGAACTGTCACCTATGTATTGTGACCAGATGGGCTACGTGATGTCCGTACTAGTATATAGGACAAGTCTTTTACTTCAGTCAACAGAGAAAACTTCCGGCTTTGTTCTCTTCTGGACGATCTATGGCAAGTCCGGTTTGATGCTGATTTGTGTAATAAAATTATTATTTTAATCAAGTCAGCGTTAGTGGAGATTCCTTCTTCATCAACACATCAAAATCATCCAGAAACGACACTATCTATCTATCTTTCTATCAAACTATCTATCTATGTATCTGTCTGTCTGTCTAGGGGCAACTCAACCTACCTCTAGGGATCAGTGCTTTCCTGTAGTTGCGCCACACAGATGCCTCTGTGACACAGGGTGGCAACAGCTTTCCAGCTACATTTTTCTGATTCGGAAGGCATCCCAGCAATACTATAGCATGGTCCTCAGCATAGTTTGTGATGAAGGCGACCACTTTTTGGCATTTTCTTGTTGTCTGAAGTCACTTCACTGCGTCTCGTGCAGTTTTTTTTTTCCGTGTTGCTGTCGGAGAACTGACTATCATCGTGGAAGATGTAGACCAGAATGAGCTGCTTACACTGACTTGGATCTATCGCAATGGTCAGATTAAGGTCCGAGATATGATTTAGAGCTTCCATAACAGCACCGAGATTAAAGTTTTCACAGACAAGTGAAACTGAGGAATCCTCGTGCTGCGCTTTAACCATCTGTTTATGGAAGTGATGTCAGCTCTTTTGTTCTTTGTGGGTTATACCCCTGCACAACAATGGATTCAGGTGTGTGTTAAAGTAGTAGGATTAAAAAGTTTAACTCTATAAAAAACGGTTTCACAATGTGTCTTCACATCACATGGAATATGGAGGAATGATCTTCACCTCGACGGTCGATTTAAAGGGAACAATTGATCAGTGTTGTTCAGCACTGTTCAGCAGCTCTGTGAACTGTGTTTCTCCCTGAACGGTTTAACATGTATGTACTATTTATAAGTCAAACTCAGTTTTGAAAATACGTTGAGAGATAAAAAAAAAACACACAATGGAACAATCTAATTTTAATTTTCCTGCGAGAAAGGTTTTTTCAACTTATTTGGCTGCTCATGGTGATTTTAGAAATGCACAAGATTGCGGGATTGCTGTGGTGGGTCCCATTTTTTGTCTTGCAGTTGACTCTCAATATGTGAGATTGGTTGGTGAGATGCGATTTCGGCACAACTTGAGATGCCATTGCCAGCAAGGACGAAATGTGTGACACGGTGTGTCATGGCTGGTCCCCTCTTTGTGTCTTTGGGGGTTTTTCTACAAAATAAACAATTTAATTTGTTTGTGATACTAAGGAACTTGAGCCAGATTTACACTGAATCAGCCAAAAACTCAAGAAGTCCAATTCATTTCCTTGGAGAGTCGAAAACCGCATGCAGAAAGCCCTGACACTCTCATGTCTGGAATGCCTCGAAATTTGACAACCCTTGTGACAAGTTTTGGTTCCGATGCTGCTGCGCCTCAAGCCCAGCGGTGTGCCTTACAAGCTCATTAGGCTTCGATTCAGAGAGCGAGCGTGTGAATCTTTGACTCTCAAACTGAAAATAACTACTGAAGATTAAATTAATGTGGGCAAAAGGTCAAGGCATTTGGCATAATTCATATTGGATGTGACTGATTCACACTTGGCGGTATTCCTGTGAAAATTCCATTCACAACTCAAAGCCAAACCGACTCTTCTGACTCTCATTGGTCGTTCACATCCTCCCTCACTCACTATGCCTTACACCAACTGAATCAAATTACTGAAGTCAAAGAATTGAACAAATAATTTTACAGAGTCACTCTTCAACGAACTAATCCCACAAAAGAGTCAAACTTTTAATCAGTAATTTGAACCTGGTGGAAAAGCGTCGCTTTTTCTCTCTCTGACCATTAGACATCTGCAGTGGTTTCTTGTGTATATCTCTCCAGAGACCTTGTACACACTCACACACACTCTCCTCTTGACCCCACAAATCGATCAGCCGCTGGTAGTTTGTCCTGGACAAGCTCAAATTTCCTCTCTTATTACGGAGGATTGATGTTAGCAGTGGAGTTAAAACAGTGCACGCACACACACACACACACACACACACACACACACACACACACACACACACACACACACACACACACACACACACACACACACACACACACACACATAAACACAAATACATTCACACTAACAAATAAACACACATACATTCACACTCAGCATATGCCCAAAACACACACCAAAAATGAATATGTATCTCACAGCCATACTTAACACACCACTCAGGTGCTCACATTCTCATAGACATGCAGATGCACAATGCCCCCCACCCCCTGACACACACACATATAGACACACAAGTTGATACACACACATACACACACTGAATAAACTCAACAACGTAACACACGTAATTTACAAAACACACACCTACACAAGATGACCAGGACATAACCAGCTCACCTTGACCTCAACTCAAGTAGACAGCCAGAGCTCTGGCCAATCATGATGGCCTGGTAATTGGTTGGATGTGCATGAAGGGGGTGTGCCCTCAATTAACAGCTAGGCCACTTGTTACACGAACACACACACAAGAACCCCAATGTTCAAAAAGCCTTTTGCAAAGGTGGATAATGAAGAGGGTTCATCCACCATGGAACACCGTTAACCACTGGAGAGGTTAAGGGAGATAGATGGAGAGAGAGATTGGGGTAAGGTGGAGGTGGGGTTGCTTCTCGCCAGAGGTATGTAATTAATTATGAACTCTCACCTGCCCCAGCCAAGAGTGGATGTAACTGGTCAAAACTGTTCCTCAGCTTTCTTGTAAATTATATCCTAGGAAATTCTACTCATACATCGTACTCTGGTTTTCATGATGTGGTGCAATTAACTTCACCACTTTACATCTTTTCACTAACATCTGGCTGCTGGAGAGAACTCTAAGGACCTGTTTGAAGACATTCCAACAATATTTTATGCCAACCTATCCAACAAGAACTTTGACAGTAGTCAGCCAACATGATAACAATGGTTTATCTCTAGATTGTTGTCTGGACAACAAATCCAAAGCCTCCACCTGCTCCCTGGACCCTATTCCAACGGCATTGGCATAGGGTCCAGGGAGCTCTGCCCCTCCATCACAGACATAATCAACTCCTCCCTAGCATCTGGTACAGTTCCCCCCAGTCTCAAAATTGCCTCCATCACTCCCATCCTGAAGAAGCCTGGTCTGGACCCTGACGATCTAAACAACTACCGGCCGATCTTCAACCTTCCATTCCTCAGTAAGGGCCTGGAAAGAGCAGTGGCTGCCCAGCTCCATCAACATCTGTCCAACCATGAGCTCTACGAACCCCTGCAGTCAGCCTACGGAACACACCACAGCACAGAGACCGCCCTAATCAAGATTACCCACGACCTCCTCCTCGCTGCAGGCACCAGTAACATCAGTATCCTCATCCTCCTCGACCTTTCCGCTGCTTTTGACATGCTTTCCCACACAATCCTCCTCAAACGCCTATCCGACCTCCTTGGCATCACTGGAACAGCTCTGTCATGGTTTCACTCATATCTATCAAATAGAACTCAGTTTGTCAAGATCAACGGCTTCTCCTCCCCCCATGCCCCAGTCAACCATGGCCTCCCTCAAGGCACTGTGCTTGGTCCAACATTCTTCACCATCTATCTGCTCCCCCTCAACTCCCACTGCTACGCTGACGATACACAGCTTTATCTCAGAACCTCACCATCCACTCTGCTTCCCCCACAGTCTCTGGTCAACTGCCTTCATGCCATAAAAACCTGGATGACAACAAACCTACTCCAACTCAACAGCAAAAAGTCAAAGCTCATGGTTGTGGCCCCAAAGCCGCTGCTCCGGAAGGTTGGAGATCTCCTTCTCCTCGTCGGCGGCTGTTCCATCAAAACATCTCCCGAGGTCCGCAACCTGGGTGTTATCCTGGACTCTACCCTCTCCTTTCAGTCACATATCAAATCCATCACCAACTCCGCCTTCTATCACCTCAAAAACATCTCCGTCTCTCCCTCTCAGACCCCGTGGCTGAAATCCTCATTCACGCTTTCATCACCTCCCGGTTGGACTACTGTATTGGAGTCCTGTCCGGGTTTTCCAAAAAAAGCCCTGGAAAGGCTCCAGTATGTGCAGAACTCAGCTGCCAGGGTTAACACCCACACCAAGCCCTGGCAGCACATCACCTCCACCCTCATTCACCTTCACTGGCTCCCAGTCAAGTTCCGCATCTCCTTCAAACTTCTCCTCCTCAGATACCAATCCCTTCATGCACTCGGCCCCCAATACCTGTCCGACCTCCTCTACCAACACAATCCATCCCGGAACTTGCGTTCCTCAAACATGGGTCTGCTGTCCATCCCCCGTACCAGATTACAAACTTCCGGGGACAGAGCTTTCAGTGTGGCAGCACCCACCCTATGGACCTCTGTCCCTCCTGTAATCCATAATGCCCCATCCCTGGACACTTTCAAAACAACCCTCAAGACCCACCTTTTCACCACGGCCTTTCCCAATTAGTTAGTTGGTTTAGAGATTCCTTTGTTTTGTTTTGGTTCCTCTATCCCTTAATCTGCCACCCCCCTTGCCCCTCTCCTGTAAAGCCATCTTGGGTTTTTTAAAAGGTGCTCTACAAATTTAAGTGAAGTAATTATTTTAGATGATCTTATCAGAATGCAGAAAAAGGCGGGTGTGTATGAATACAGTATGTCGATGAAAAGAGGGGCAAAGGATGAGGACGGCCTGTGGAGGGCCCAGGATGGACAGTTTGTGGCTCCTACAGTATTACTAGGAATTCTCATTACTGAGGCACATGGTTTTGATCATTGTGCAAGGGGGGAAGTGGTAAGGAGAAATAAAAAGCAAGGATTTTGGTCTCCATATGATGATATTGGTCTCACGTCTACAATGAATGGTAGACGTGCGTCTGGCTGAATGTGAAGTATGTGCCCAAAATAACATGCGAAAAGGCATCACTACCCCTTAGGACATATTCCAACACCAGAAGGACCTGGATTATGTGGATATGATAAAAAAGGTATGGTAATGGTCAAAGGTATATGCTAGTGATAGCAGACGGATTCATTAGATGGGTGGAAGTTGTTCCATCAGCAGAGTTTGGAGCAGGGACAGTAATAAAGTTCATGACTACAGCAGTAATACCTAGATTTGGTTTTCCAACAGAGATCAGCTCAGATAATGGATCCTTTACTTCCAGTAAAGGTTCATTCATACAGAAGGCAGTGAAACAAGTGATGCAGCACCTGAGAATAAGCAAAGGCATGTCACATGAATGCATGTCGCAAAGGAAAGGCCTCTGAAAAGCCAGAGGGGTGAGGGGCTCACTTTGAGTGACCTGTGACCTCCCTCAGAGGTAGAGAGGGCTCCTATGTAATTATCTCCATATGGTGGAAAACTTTGAAAAATTGGAAGACAAGGAGGAGTTAATGCTTAATAATAATAATATATCACTTTGTGAAGCAAAGAGTTTTCATCGTACTCTGCAGACCTCACTCAGACTGGTTCTCTCTTAATAAAAAGTATTATCCGTGTATCCAACTTACCTCAAGTGCTGCCTATTTGTTCAAAGAACCTAAGACTGGGGTTTTCTCTACAATATGCCATATGCCATATCCTGTTAGGGACAAATGTAACACCAATTAACATGTTGTTATTGTAGGTTACAATGAACCTTGATTTAGCCAAAGCCATAATTGGCAGCATTTGGATCTGAACCGAGGCATCCGTAGAGACATGAGCCGAAATACAGTGCCTCATGCCTCAATGTGAAGCTGGTGCTTCCCCTGCATGGTGCTTCTAATGACAGAGGAGACAGGTCATTATTGAGTTGCTGTTTTTCATCATTGTTGATGTAATTTGATCATTTGAGTATGAAGTCTCCTTGGCAGAGCAAAGGTTTGGTCTAGGGTTACAAATTAGGTGCAATTTGTATGAGATTCCACAATTGTTGATGACATCTGAACATGTCATTTGAGAGGCTGATATTCAAGGTTAGGAGCAGCAGTTGTATGTTCACTGAGGAAGAGCTTGTTGGTCTGTGCGTGTGATTCACGCTTTGAGGTGGAGCGGTCCCAGGTTCAAATCAGAGATGAGCTCTAAGAGTTAATTTGTATCCTTCCAGGGCATTGTTCATTGTCAGATGGAATGCACAGAATTTGTTCATGGCCATATACCATATCCTGATAGAGACCAATTTACTTGCTCTTATGGTAGGTTACAATGAACCTTGATTTAACCAAAGCCATGTTTGGCAGCATTTGGATCTTAACCGAGGCATCCGTAGAGACTGGAGCAAAAATACAGTGTCTAATGCCACTCTATCTACATTTAAAGACTTCATATGACAAATGTGAAGCTGGTGCTTCCCTGCATGGTTCTTCTAATAACAGAGGAGACAGACAAGGCAACAGGTCATCATTTGATGCCTGCACTGGCTGGCTTGCTAATCAGCATTGTTAAACTAGGGGTCTAGGGCTTTGTTGGGCAAAACATATGATTCTCATTTTGGGTGTGAGAGGTCCTGGTTCATACCCTGGATAGACCCAAAAGTTCTTCCGTACAGGTTTGTAATGTTTTAACAACAACAGTCACATTTCTCTTGAGAAATACAAGGATTGCCCATATACTGTAGCTATAATACTTAGAAAGAGAACTAACACTATTTTAGTGCTGTTAGAGTATGACCTCTCCTTGGCAGAGCACAGGTTTGGTCTAGAATTACATAAATGTGGTGTTCAAACTGCACCTTAGTGGATTTTGAACACCACATTTTTGATGACATCTGAACTTGCAGTTTGAGAGACTGATATTCTAGGTTAGAGGAAGCTCTTGTACTTTAATCTAGAAGAGCCCAATCAAGCTTGGCAGTGGTGGGATTTGAACCCACGCCCCCGAAGAGACTGGAGCCTTAATCCAGCGCCTTAGACCACTCGGCCACACTACCACATTCTGCTGTTACCTTCCGACATACCTTCCGACATACCTTCCGCCGATGTAGGCCTCATAAAACACTGTCCCCCAGTGCACATCAAACCCAAATCCTCATTCCGCCCATCACAAAAACAATATCCATTGCGACAGGAAGCTGTTGATCGCATCACCCCCGTCTTTGAGTCCCTCCTTGACGTGGGAATCATCAGCCCATGTGACGACTCCCCTGTCCAAACACCTATATTCCCAGTCAAGAAAATCCGACCTCAAGGGCAGCCCACCGAGTGGCCCTTTGTCCAAGACCTGCAGGCCGTTAATGCGGCCATCGACTCCCCCGCTCCGAATGTTCCTAACCCAGACACTATCATGAGTCAAATCCCTTCGGGATCCACTTGGTTTTCTGTTATTGACCTCTCCAATGCTTTTTTCTCTGTCCCAGTCCACCCATACTCCCAGTTTTGGTTCGCCTTCCACTTCGCTGGACCTCAAACCTGGACACGCCTCTGCCAGGGCTTAACTTGCAGCCCCACCCTCTTCTGCGAGGCTCTCGCCCGCAGCCTTGCCCCCTTCGTCCTTTCTGAGGGAAGGGTCCTCCTGCAGTATGTGGACGACCCAGTGTGAACAGTACACCCTCACACTCCAGCGGCCTGTCTCATCTGAGGGTCATAAGGTTTTTCTAAGCAAACTTCAGTTTGTCTACCAGAAAGTGGTCTTCCTTGGTCACATCATTACCCCTCAGGGGAAGACTTTGTCCCTGCCAGAATCCAGGCCATCATCAACGTCCCCAGACCATATAACAAAAAGCAAATGCTCTCTTTTCTCGGCATGTGTTGTTACTGCTGCCACTTCATCCCCAATTTTTCAGCCCTTGACCGCCCCCTCAAGGAAATCACCCTGTCCCGCAGCCTTACGGCCTCTTCTCCACTAACATGGACCGAGGACGCCTGCACCGCCTCCGAGGCCCTTAAGATGGCCCTCCGACGTCTCCAAACTTGGCAATTCCAGATCCCCTTTGGCCCTTTGTTCAGTTCATGGACGAACGTCAGGGCAGCATGACCTCTGTCCTATTACCAAAACATGGCGACGCCCTCTGGCCTGTGGGTTTCTTCATATGTTTATTAGATCCGGTGGCTTGTGGCCTTCCTCCTTGCCTACGTGCTGTCGCGGCCTGTGAAAAGGCCGTGCTGGCCACACGCGACTTTGTGGGTTTTGCGCCACTCACCCTTTTTATTCCCCATTCCGTCTCCAACATCTTACAGGAACAAAAATCCTCCCGTCTCTCGCGGCACGTTGGCTCCGCTACCACACAGTGCTCCTTGGGCTTCCACATGTCACGGTGCTCGTCGCCCTGACCGAGGCGCGCAAATTAGCCAAAGGCCGTTCAGCGACAATCTACACGGACTCTCGTTACGCTTTTGGCGTCGTGTTTGACTTTGGAGCACTTTGGAAACACAGACGGTTTTTGAAGTCAGACGGCAAGCCATTCCTGCACCACCATAAAGTGGCGGCCCATTTGGAGGCCATCCTCCTCCCCCTCTCCATCGCTGTTTGTAAATGCGCCGCACACACTCCCAACACAGATCCCGTCTCCCTCGGCAACGCCCGCGCGACGCAGCCACCAAGGCCGCGCCACGCAGCCCCCTCCCTCATTCCTCCTCCCTCTACTCATCCCCCCCTTCCCCCACACCCCCCTCCCTCACTGACCTGCTCTCCCTCTCTTCCCCAGATGAACGCAGACTTTGGTCCAGCTGTGGGGCCACCCTCCGCGACGGCGTTTGGATGAGCCCCGATGACAAACCCTGCCTGCCCAGGCGCCTGTTTCCTTGTTTCGTTAAGTTGTCACATGGTTTGGACCATGTGTCAAAAGGAGGGATGTGCACGGCAGTACAAACACATTGGCTTCACAAAAGGCTTTTCAACATTTGCAGCCACATATTGCAACAAGTTTGTAATTTGCGCCCAACACAACCCTAGCAGGCCAAAGGGCCTCACACACCCCACCGCACACCCAACCCCAACGCGCCCGTTCCAACATGTAATGATAGACTTCGTTGAATTTACACCGTGCAGAAACAAAAAATACTGTCTGGTCATGGTTGACATGTTTTCCAAATGGGTGGAAGCTTTCCTCGCCAAACAGCCACGGCGTCAACAGTGGCGAAAGCCGACAATGGCAGCCATTTTGTAAACAACCTCCTCATACAGTTGTCGACACATTTCCAATTTGATTTAAAAACACACTGCAGCTACCACCCATAATCTGGGGGTGCTGTAGAATGCGAAAACGGGTCGCTGAAAAACAAACTGGCAAAATGCTTCAGCAAAACAAACCTCAACTGGGTAGACGCGCTGCCCATCGTGCTGATGTATATGAGAATGCGAGTGCGCCCGCGAAATAACCTTTCCCCTTTCAAGGTTCTTTTCGCAGCCCCTCCCAATGTGGGACTGGGACCTCCAGGCCCGCTGATGGTCACCAACCTCTGCGAAGACACGCTGGTAAGATATTGCATTTCCTTAACCAAGTCTCTTTCTGAAATCAGACAACAAGTAGGCTCTGCCTTGCCCCAAGCCGCCACTGGGCCCATTGCACAACATTCGACCTGGCGACTTCATGCTGATAAAGAATCACCACCGGAAGTCCTGGAAACACCAGCGATGGCTGGGCCCATACCAGGTCTTCCTGACAACCCACACGACGATAAAAGTCCAGGAAAGGGCAACATGGGTGCATGCCAGTCACTGCAAGACCACCAGCCTCCAACTACAGCCCGGAAACACCCAGCAAGGAGGGTCACACACAACCCCTCCCATCCCCTAAAAAATATTGTTACGAACACTGTTAGTTGCAAGGTGATGCGTGCGGGCAACCGTCCACCTTAGGTCATAGACAAACGCACCCATAGGTCATAGACGAACGACGCTGACCACCACACACCACACTACATCAAGGAAGCAGAAGCAGACGACACCATGGAGCACCGTCCACCCTGGCACCTGTTCCGACTCCCCGGCCTCTTCAGTGTGCGCGGCCCTGGGCGGGACGACAATATATATATGTTATACGTGGATTTCTCATCCTGGAAATGTTCCCCGTCCAGGCAATTGGGGCCCCTGTACAAACTGAGCCCAGGCTGTGTGGAATACAGATCATATCCCCTGGGGTTATACCTTACCCCAAGACCAGTCTGACCTGACCAACCGACTAAAGCTCCAAAAGCTCTCTAATCTTAACGCTATGGTCATGATAAGCATGTCCAGATTCCAGGTAAACAACTTCGGTTTCTCCGTCATATGCGCCTACCTTTCAGGCACCGATCCGTGCGGCTATTTTTGGCTGGTAGTTCGACCCCCGCCCGCCGCGCCGTCGTCTCATCGCCATATTCGCCAGACATATATATTCCTCCCCTGACACCACCGCCTTTAAATCTGTCCATTATGTGAATCTCTGTCTTATGGAGTAGGTCCCACCCGTGTCCCCAGATAACAAAGTCCTAGGAATGAACCTCTGGTGGCGCCTACTGCGCTCCTGGATTGAGGCCGCAGAAGTTAATAACTCCTGCTACGCCTGCACCCTTTTTCTCCATACAGTGACGGGAGTCCTCCCTGTCCGCCCCGTTCCCCTCACCTCCGATGAATGGTATTGCACCTTCCTTTCACTCACCGATCCCGTAGCGGGCCCAAATAGGGGGTGGCTCGCTAGGCCTAATCTACCTTCCCCGTGTTCCCTGTACTCTAATCAGGCTTTACGTGCCCATAACAGCACCACCTTCCGCTCCCGAGCTGGCGCGCTCCTTGAGCCGGTTGCTACCGTTCAACCCAACTTCCTTTTGGGTCTCCGTCACGCCCTCTGCGTTTCACAACATCGTACTTGTGTATATCTTGGCAACACCACAGGCTGTGCGGTTACCTATGATAACAACTGCAGCCTTCTGCCCATTCATAATGTCTCGTCCTGTCTCTTGTTCGCCAACTCTTCCCACGGCGTCAACTCCTACCATCTCTTCCGTATCGTTTCCGGGAGTGAAAATCTCACCTCTACCATGTTGTTCTGGCCAAACGATTGCGCTGCTGGCAGGGGTCACGACGTCTTGTGGCTTTGCGGCCCTCTCCTACATCAGTTCCTTCCCCAGTCTTGGTTCGGCATTTGCTCCCTCATTAAACAACGTCCCGCTGTTACCATACTGGATAGATTACTTCATACCACGCATTATTATCCCCATTATCCCGATCCCGCCACCAACGGCCACCGTATCGCCAGACAAGAACTGACGTCAGGCACCGCAAAATACTTATCCGGAGTCCTCCCTTGGTGGGGTGCAGTCAATAACGCCCACAACATCGACGCTCTTGACATGCGTTGAGAGAACCTCACTGCACTTGTCACTGACGGCTTCTCCACCCTCACTCCCTTTATGACAGCCACGCGTAATATGTTACAACAACACCTCGACATCATCCTAGCTTTCAGTGGCGGCCTCTGTCATGTTATCATGTTATCTCTGCCAAGGAGACATCATACTCGTGCTGCACCTACATTCTAGATGCAGCCGGCAATATCTCCCATACGATTACACAGCTTAACTCCCTTCTCGCAGATATGAAGGCTGACGACGTCCCTCCCCCCTCGGGATGGGACTGGCGGTCCTGGCTCACAGACCTGTGGCTCCTTCGTGCCTGCGCCATCGTTGTGGTCGGCTTTGGCCTCCATTTGGCTTTATCATGGTGTATTGTTCCCCACGCTCATTCAGCCGCCACTAAACTCGTTTCTTCCGCTTTCGTCCGTTACTTTGCCATTCCCCAGATGGACGCCCCCTCCCTCGACGATCCCTTTTCCCTATCCCTCCCCGACTTCGACTCAGACGACGACTTTTCCACAGTTTGCTAGGGACCTCCGTCCCTCTTCCCTTTATGATGGGTTCTCTTAAACCTTGGGGTGTGAGTCCCTAGATGTACTCGGGTTTGCCGACGGAGGTTTTCTATATATCTGTCAATTATCTGCTTATTTTTTGAGTGTTAATACTGTTTTCGCTTATTTTGAGTGCGTTCATATTTTGTTGTTTTTGAGATGATTTTCTTTCGTACTGATGTTTTAAATATAAACAAAAGGAGGGATATGTACATGCAAAATCCTCCTTTTCCGCTTCTACAATAACATGTTTGCCAAACACTATCTGATCAGCATGCACTCTAGGCAAGGGCGCGTTATTCCTACAACAAGGAAAACCTGCGACCCACTTCTAGACTAAAACAACACACTCAAACACATAGTCGAATAGAATCCTTACAAGGACTTCAAGGTCATCACCAGACAGGGCAGTGCATCAACCCACCCCAACGGTCTCACACATCTCACCACATATAGACACACCTACTTCCTGTATCCGGCAGGACGGGTGAGCTCGACTACAGGCTGCGTCCTGCGATTCGCTCTCTCCCTCTCCTCTCATTGCAATGACTAACTCTTTTCCTCTAAAATAAATATACACGCAACAAAGAATTTGTTCACGATCCTTTATTACAGAAATTACCACGACAACAGGTTTGTAATGTTCAAACAACAACAGTAACATTTCTCTTGTAAAATACAAGGATCGCCCAATATAACTATAATTGGGTTAAAGGAAATTAAGAGGAGAGACAGGCAGAGCATAGGTTCAGTATAGGAATAAAAATTAAGTCGAATTTGTATGAGACACAACCATTGTCGATCTTCAGAACTTGTAATTTCCAACCTTGGCAGTGGAGGGATTTGAACCCACGCCCCCGAAGAGACTGGAGCCTTAATCGAGCGCCTTCGACCACTCGGCCACTCTACCACAATTTGTTTGTTTTGGATCACAGATGAGAGATGGGATTGGAGAGCAGCGTTCAATATATCATGCATAATTATATATCGTTCATTCCAATCTAACAAGGCTTTAGCAAAATCTTTCTTGGCTCACAAGTACACATTTAAGGCTTCCACTGTTCGTTTGTCCAGCGGAATAATTCTTACTTTGGGTGCGAGAGGTCCCGGGTCCAAATCCGGATGAGCCCAAAGACTAAAATTGTGAAGCGTTTGAAGCTGTTATTTAAATTCCATGATACTTCTAATAACAGAGGAGACTTGTCATCATTGTTAGCTACACTTGCCTCTTAACAATCGCATGAATGATATTTGAGGCTTGTTGGTCTCTGCATGTGATTCACGCTTTGCGCTGGAACGGTCCCAGGTTCAAATCACAGATGAGCTCTCAGAGTAAATTTGTATCCTTCCTGGGCAGTGTTCATTGTCCAGATGGAAGTCACAGAATTTGTTCATGGCCATATACCATAACCTGATAGACACAAATGTAACACCAACTTTCTTGCGTTTATGGTAGGTTACAATGAACCTTGATTTAACCAAAGCCATCTTTGGTAGCATTCTGATCTTAACCGAGGCATCCGTAGAGACTGGAGCAAAAATACAGCGCCTTATGCCACTCTACCTACATTTAAAGACTTAATATGACAAATGTGAAGCTGGTGCTTGCCTTGCATGGTTCTTCTAATAACAGAGGAGACAGACAAGGTGACAGGTCATGGTTTGTTACCTGCACTGGCTGGCTTGCTAATCAGCATTGTTTAAGTAGGGGTTTAGGGCTTTGTTGGGCTAGACATATAATTCTCATTTTGGGTGTGAGAGGGCCTGGTTCAAACGCTGGATAGACCCACAAGCTTTGATCAGAGTTCTTCTGGACCGGTTTGTAATGTTTAAACAACAACAGTAACATTTCTCTTGTGAAATATATGGACTGCCAATATAGGTATAATTCTTCGAATGGAAATCAACACCACTTTATTGCTGTTTGAGTATGATGTCTCCTTGGCAGAGATAACATGATAACATGACAGAGGCCGCCACTGAAAGCTCGGATGATGTCGAGGGCAGCTTGGTGTTGTAACATATTACACGTGGCTGTCATCAAGGGAGTGAGAGTGGAGAAGACGTTAGTGACAAGTACAGTGAGGTTCTCTCAACGCATGTCAAGAGCGTCGATGTTGTGGCCGTTATTGACTGCACCCCACCAAGGGAGGACTCCGGATAAGTATTTCGCGGTGCCTGACGTCAGTTCTCGTCTGGCGATACGGTGGCCGATGTCTCCTTGGCAGAGCACCAGTACAACTTAAGTGGAAATTGTATGAGAGACCACGACCACCGCTGCTGCTGCTGCTGCTGATCTTCTGACATTGACAAACTCATATTCTAGGTTAGAAGCAGCAGTTGTATGTAAGCTTACAAACAGCATTATCAACCTTTGCAGTGGTGGGATTTGAACCCATTCCCCTGAAGAGACTGGAGCTTAAATCTAGCGCCTTGGGCCACTCGGCCACACTACCACATTTTGCTGACCTTGAACGACAGATGAGGAGTTAAATAAGCAAGATGACAAGTCAAAATTTGTAAACTGTCACTGGAAAGCAGAGTTCAATATAACATGTATAATTATAGATCCTTCATAAAAATCAAATGAGTTGTTGCACTTAACTTTGACGTCACTCTCACCCTACTGGCTCCCTGGACTAACCGCCACATTGTACTTTAGCGTTAGACGTTTTTACATGTCACAAAGTTGAATGACTGAAGTCATTGTTCGCTACAACTATAGTCCATTGTAACCTAGCATAGCTTGAATTAGACTGAGGAGTCAAGAAGAGCAATGTAGGCATACTTGAGAACCTGCAGATTATTTAAAGTGTTTAAGAAATCCATCAGCAAGGAGAAATTTTAGTCTTTGGGCTCATCCGGATTTGGACCCAGGACATCTCATCGACTTGTCATCTTGCTAATTTTAACTCCTCATCTGTGATCCAAAAGTGGCAAATTGTGGTAGTGTGGCCGAGTGGTCTAAGGCACTGGATTTAGGCTCCAGTGGTTCAAATCACATGGTTCCAAAATGCAATGCATGTCATTGACAAATGATATGCCCAGCCCAACAACACACTAGTGACCTAGTTTAACATTGCAAGCCAAAGTAGCGAAGAGCCCATTGTAACCTAGCATAGCTTGCAGATTATTTGAATTGTTTAAGAAATCCATCAGCAAGGAGAAATTTTAGTCTTTCGGCTCATCCGGATTTGGACCCAGGACCTCTCGCAACCAAAGCAAGAATCATTCCGCTGGACGGACGAGCCGTGGAAGCCTCAAATGTGTACTTGTGAGTTCCGACTGAGCAAAGACAGATTTTGCAAACCTTATTAGATTGGTAGGAAGGACATATAAATATGCATGTTATATTGAACACTGCTCTCCAGTTACAGTTTACAAATAATGTCGCGTCATCTTGGATATTTTAACATCACATCTGTGACCCAAAGCTGGAAAGAAGTGGTAGTGTGGCCGAGTCGCTTAAGGTGCTAGATTAAGGCTCCAGTCTCTTTGGGAGCGTGCGTTCAAAACCCACCACTGCCAAGCTTAACAGTGCTCTTCTTAAGTTAACATACAACAGCTTCCTCTAACCTGGAATATTAGTCTCTTAAACTACAAGTTCAGGTGTCATGAACAAATGTGGTGTCTCATACAAATGCCACTTAATTTGTAATTCTTGACCAAACCTGTGCTCTTCCAAGGAGAGATCATACTAAAATAGTTATATTTTTCTTTCTAACTATAATAGCTATTTTGAGCAATCCTTGTATTTCCCAAGAGAAATGTGATAGTTGTTGTTAAAACATTACAAACCTGTCCAGAAGAATTCTGATCAAAGATTCTCAAAGCTTGTGGGTCTCCTCTGTTATTAGAAGCACCATGCCAGGAAAGCGCCAGCATCATATTTGTCATATTTAGTCTTTAAAGGTAGGTAGAGTGGGATAATGCGCTGTATTTTTGCTCCAGTCTCTACGGATGCCTCGGTTAAGATCCGAATGCTGCCAAACATGGCTTTGCTTAAATCAAGGTTCCTTGTAACCTACCATAACAGCAAGTAAATTAATGTTACATTGCTCTCTATCAGGATAGGTTATATGGCGTTGAACACATTTTGTGCCTTCCATTTGGACAATGAACACTGCCCTGGAAGGATACAAATTCACTCTCTGAGCTAATCTGTGATTTGAACCTGGCACCGTTCCACCTAAATGCGTGAATCACACGGCAGACCAACAAGCCTCAAATATCATTCATGCAATTGTTAAGAGGACAAGTGTAGCTAACAACGACCAAATGTCTCCTCTGTTATTAGAAGCATCATGAAAAAATAAGCAGCAGCTTCACAATTGTGATATTAAGTTTCCAGATATTGGTAATGCGACCAAATGGTTCAAGGCACTGGATTTAGGCTCCAGCGGTTCAAATCGCATGGTTCCAAAATGCAAATACAAAATACAAATTTCACTTAATTTCTAACCCTAGACTGGACCTCTGCTCTGCCAAGGAGGCATTATACTCAAACAGCAATAAAATTGTGTTATTTTACTTTCTTAGAATTATAGCTATATTGGGCAATCCTTGTATTTCACAAGAGAAATGTGACTGTTGTTTAAACATTACAAACCTGTCCAGAAGACCTCTAAGTTTCTCAAAGCTTGTGGGTCTTTCCAGGGTTTGGACCAGGACCTCTCACACCCAAAATCAGAATCACATGTCTAGCCCAACAAAGCCCTAGACCCCTAGTTTAACAATGCTGATTAGCAAGCCACCCAGTGCAGGTAACAAATGATGACCTGTCACCTTGTCTGTCTCCTCTGTTATTAGAAGCACCACGCAGGGCAAGCACTGTTGTAGATAAAGTTTACTCTAACACCTGAACAAAGAGAGATCGAGGGAGCCACGTTTGAAAGAAAAAGACTTTCATAATTACTTGTGAACAAGTAACACAAAAGCCTGATTTGGTTTGCAACGAACTCCGGGGCCTATCCTCCGGCTGGCCTATAAACTCCATTCTACACATCTATCATCCATACGTCAACATAACATAGCATAGTTTCACTCCTTATATGGAAATCTGCCCATTGTAGTCTTGTCCACCTCCTTGCTCAGAGCCTGTGTTACAACATATGGAACTCTGTCCACTAGGCCGTTTTACATCTTCCAGCCCTGAGCTCATGTCTCCACATATGGAACATGTTAACTCTACACTTTCCACAGAGCCGTCTTTTTCTCGGACCACGATGGGACCCTCCTCCGGGTCCGGTCCTGTGCTCCGGTCTTCGTCCTGGGGTATTGGAAGTTAAATCTGAGTATCCTCGAGGAGGACGAGTTCGGTGGCAGCTTCGCCACCGAACTCTCGAGGGGCTCAGGCCTCTCTGTGCTGGAGTGGTAGAGCGGTGGGGAGTGGCAAAGGAGGGGATTAAAGCGCACACCTTTAGGTACAGCAAAAGGAAGGCGAAGCAGGGGAAGAGGGAGGTGCTCCGCCTGCAACGCATCCTCGAGCTCGAGTATGCTGTGGGGAACCTCGGTGGCACTGTAGACCAGCCAGCTTGTGACTCCCTTAAAGCGCAGCTTTGGGGGGTCTATGAGAGTAGGGCCCGTGCGTACCTGCTGCGGTCACGTCGGGAGTTCGCAGAGAGCAATGAGACGTGCTCTGCGGCTTTTTTCGGCTCAGTTAGGACCGAGAAGGCGCGGCAGGTGTTCACGGGGGTCAGGGACAGTCAGGGACAGGTGGTGACAGAAGCGGATGCGATGGTGAGGGTCGCCACTGACTACTATCGCTCCTTTTTCTGTGAAAGGGTGGTGGATGAGACCCGGGAAGAAGCCTTCTTAGAGAGGGTTGCCCGGCGGGTGCCGCCTGACCTGGCAGAAGCTTTGGAGACCCCCCTCACTCTGGAGGAGCTTGAGGGTGCCCTCCGAAGGTCCCGGGCATCGACGGCCTGCTGGTCGAGTTTTATCTCAAGTTTTGGGGTGTGCTCGGTCCGGTGGTGCTAAAGGTGCTGACCGAGGTCCTCCGCGCGGGGGCTCTTGGAGGGTCGATGGCTAAGGGGGCGATCTCCCTTCTTTTCAAGAAGGGCGATGCCTCTGACCTTAATAACTGGCTGCCATTGACCATGCTGTGTGTGAACTACAAGCTTCTAGCTAAGGTCCTCGTTGACCGTCTGCACACAGTCCTCCCGGATACGGTCCACGTGGACCAGACGTGTGGAGTGGCTGGGCGCTCTGTGAGGTGGAACCTCCAGCTCATCAGAGACGCTATCGCTTGGGTGGAAGATAGAGGGCTACCCCTAATGGTGGTAGGCCTCGATCAGGCCAAAGCTTTCGATAGGGTTCACTGGGGCTTTATGCTTAGAGTCTTAGAGAGAGTAGGTTTAGGGAGCCTGTTTGCTGGGTGGCTGCGTACGTTGTATGCGGCCGTGGGGTGCGCTGTTTGTGTTAACGGGCACC
Source organism: Zeus faber (assembly GCF_960531495.2). Classification (NCBI taxonomy): domain Eukaryota; kingdom Metazoa; phylum Chordata; class Actinopteri; order Zeiformes; family Zeidae; genus Zeus; species Zeus faber. The sequence continues at coordinate 302,892 of NW_028293078.1, read as the reverse complement.
TAAGGGAACCTTTTGGGTTGCACGCAGGGGTAAGACAGGTGTGTCCGCTTTCACCCCTGCTCTACATCCTTTACATGGAGCCCCTGGCGGCGGCCATTCGGGCTGACCCGGGTGTGAGGGGACTGCTGGTACCAGGCAGCGGCGGCCTTAGGGTCAAACTGTCCCAGTATGCGGATAACACCACCCTGCTGCTGGACAGTGATCCCTGCCTGCTCCACTCCTTGGAGATTTTCCAGGAGTTTGGCTGAGTGTCTGGCGCGGAGCTAAATCTGTCAAAGACCTCGGTCAAGTTCTTTGGGCGGTGAAAGGGAAGGACGGATGTACCAGGGGGGCTGTCGCTCTGCGTAGGATGGCTGAACTTTGAGGCAGCCCACAGCGCCACAGTAAATTGGACCGGGCGAATCGAAGCTGTCCGGAGTAAAGTCGCCCTCTGGAAATCCAGGACACTGACCCTTACAGGCAAGGTGCTGGTTTTGAAGGCGGACATGTTGCCGTCCCTAATGTACTTGTCGTATGTCTTCCCGATGCCGGCATGCATGCGGCCGCCCCTACGTGGCTCATGTTCAGATTCGTGTGGGAGGGACGGTGTGAGTATGCGGCGAGGGCCCGTATGTATGCGCCGATCGGGGAGGGCGGAAGGGGTGTGCCTCACCTCCCACTAAAGCTGGACGGCAATTTTGTTTCCTTTTTGTTGAGGGAGCTGTCCTCTCCGGTGGTCCACCCTTCAGGACACTTCCTCCGGCTGTATTTCTCCTACCAGGCGAGGAGGGTGATGGGGCCTTTGGGCAACTTGCCGCCCCGGTCAGAGCAGGTGCAATGCCTTTGGGCTGGACCAGAGGAGGCTCTACACCGAGACGAGGCGGGGGGTGACCGCACTGGCTGTCGTAAGGATCCCGGCGGCAGTCTGGCTGGCGGTCCAGCCTCCCGGCCTGGACAATGGGCTCAAGGACCTAAACTGGTCCTGCCTCCAGAAAGCACTGCCGGTACGTACCACCTTGTACCGGCGGGGTCTGGCGACATCCCCTGGGTGCCCCCGAGCCGCGTGCTCGGAGGAGGAGATCGTTCATGTCATTTGGGACTGCCCTTTCGAAGGGGTGGTGTGGGCGAGGGTGGGGGTGCTACTAAGCAGGGTGAAGTGAGGGTTCACCCTGACCTGGTCCAGCGTGGAGAGGGGTGTGGGTAGAGGGGGAAACAGGAGGGAAGGTGTCCTGCTCTGGCTGCCCATAAGCCTCTTCAAGAAGGGCTTGTGGGTGGCCAGGCAGGACCTCATCAGGCTTGGGAGGGGCTGCAGAGTGGAGGGGGTCATAAGAAGGGTGGAAGGGGAAGTGAGAGGGAGGATCAGGGCAGACGTGGGGAGATGGGGACAGCACACGGCCCTAGAGAGGTGGAAAGGGGGTTTGGGCTTGGTGTCGGTTTTTGGGGGGAGGGAAATGGCGATTATCTGTCATGGTTCAGTGTATGTATTATGTTAATTATCACATGTTTGACTGTTTTCTTCTATGTTTGTTCCTTTCATGCCTTGTCCCACAGTGGTGTGGGGATTGTATGTCTTGGGGTTTTGTTGAATAAAAAACACATAAACCGCCTTTTACTAAAGACTTCTGTGGAGAGGAACAACTAGAGATTCGTCTATTTTTGGTAGGCTTTTCCAACTGTCGAAGCCCAACAGCATTGTACAAGTAAATAATGGAGTGTTTAACACTAAGATATTTGCCTCGCTCGCAGTAAAAGCGTAAAACTGTGAGTCATTGCTTTTTTTCTGTTGATTAATTACTTATTTCAAACATGTCACAGTAAGTTAAAACAAATACAAAATAACAATGACAATGAACAATAAATCCATACCAGCATAATTATCCAATAACTTCTCCATAACTCAAACAAGTGACTAAATATTTTTCACACATACAACTTACAAAGAACTACTCAAATGCTGTTATATACAAGCCAGATATCTACCCAGTGCCAGTCAGATATAACTCAATCAACTTTTATCCTCCCAACCCTTCCTCGTCCCTAAAACTCTTCAAACATATTTTATTGTTAATCTCCTTGAATTGATTCATATTAGGACTTTGCTTGATTTCTATATCTAAACCATTCACAAATGCCCCTCGCAATTTCATATACACATACAGTACTCTTCAAAGTGGTACGAACACAGCGCTTTAATTTAATTAACCCCCCCCATCTATCAAAGAACATTGTTGCATGTTACCAAGAAGTAAATTGTTTCTTGCTTTATTTGTGCAGTAATGAAGTGTACCAGATCCGTGAACTTCAAAGCATGGCCTAAAATACAGCATGTAAGTATGTTCACAATATCGCGCATTGTTTATAATCCTTATAGCTCTTTTTTTGTACATGTTACCCGACACCTCCACGCAGTAATTCAGTACAGTAATACGAGTGGTTGTGGCATTACTTCTGCTTCCTCATCAACAAATTCAGTTTCCCGGGCGCTGACTTCTGCATAACCAGCACTCAATGTATCTCCTATTCGATAGCAGAACCCATCAGTCCAGTACTCCACAGCTGCCACATGCAGAAGGGAAGCTTGCAAGTATGATCTGAGCTTTGCATATCTCTCTACTTCCTGAACACAATCATGTGGCTCCCCATCCTTTGGTGTTTGCTGGAGTTACCGTGACGCACCTTACTAAGGTGACATCTTCCTGCTCTAAGACCCTATGATAGTCCCTTCGCCGAGACATAGTCAATGTACATTTACCAAAATTCAAAAGATTTCTGAGACTATGATCGGTAAGAATTGTCACTGGGTAACCCATAGTTATTTGATGATGCTTTATCATACATTAGATAAACTCCCACCATTGCTCTGTAGCATAGTGGAAGCCCCAATTCTACTTCTGAATATGCAGAAGAATAATACAATCAGGTTCAGGACCTGTCCCTGTACCTGTGGGCTGACAAAGAACTGAACATGCATATTTACCCCGAGTGGACGTAGCCACATACAGCAAAAAGTTATTAGAATTGTCTGGCAACGCTAGCGCTGGAGCTTGTAACCTCTGTTTGATTGTCTCAAATGCCATATGACCTTCCTGCGACCAGGTGAGGTTACAATGGAGTTCATCATTCTCAGTCTCTTTAATCATGGCTCTCAAAGGCCCTGTTAGGCAGGCATAACACTTCTACCCAGGCTGAAGAATATCCCGCAATACCAAGAAATGTCATCATCTCTCTGACTGTTCTAGGCTTTGGTGTCGTTCGAATGGCTTCCAAATGACTCTCAGAGATGCTTCTGTGTCCATGGGTTATTGTTTGACCCAAATAAATTACTTTTTCTTGACAATACTGCAGCTTCTTCCATAATTTCTCCTATATGCTTCTGCTCAAATCCTTCAGCCACCATTAAAGTCACATGTGGCCCACTTTTCCCAATTTCATGCTCTTTCTCAAAATAATCATCAGTGTTTATCTTCATAGCTGCTCCTTTACTTCCTCATTCCACCACCAAGAATCCTCTTCTTTCGTCTGCTCCCGTTAGGGGGCACCACAGTGCATTATCTACCTAGAATACCTTCTGTTCTGCACATCTATAAACCTTCTCTTTAGCCTTCTTCTCCTCATTCTTCTTATCCACCAACTGTATTTGGTTGAGTTTTTGAGAGTCTCCTGGTCCTGTACCTTCTGCTCATGCTCCTCTTTCCAATATAGCTCCACTTGATGTGCTATGTGATCCGTATCAACACCTTTGGTCGTGCTTCCAAGACCAACCACTTCTGCCAATTTGCTCCTCACTTGTAGAGACAGCCCCTTCTATATTTTGGCTCGGAGAATTGATTTCTCCATTTGATTCAAAACTGGATCATTTCCTGTGACATTTCTCCACACTTCATGAGCCCTTGACACAAAAGCTCTTGGATTTTCCTGTGGTCCCAATAACTCAATAAAGATGTTGTGAAGGTTTGTTGGAAATGCATCTCTCAATGCTCTCCACATCCGACCTCTACTAGCAGCAAAGAATTCTGCCGCCCACAGGATCTCCTCCATCGCTAGGACTCCTATGAGGCTAGCCAAAAGTCTCCTGATATCTCCTCCTCATCAATTTTTCTGTTTCCCTTTCATTTTTCTTGTCTACTTTGTTCTCTTTTTCCTTTTGCAGCTTCAAACCATGTCTGTCCCTCCTTTACGAACAGCTGCAGAATGCCAAGTTCTGTTTGTCTTTTCTCCGTGCGTCACTTTCCTTTTTTGCCTTTCTTTTGATTTACATTAAATGTGGACACAAGCACCTGCATTGTTTTAATCACATCCTTATTAAGAGGTTCTTCAGCTGAAAACGGTTGTTTAATGTCAAGGCCAACGCTTGCTCCATTTTCCTAATATTTTTGCAATATCTTTAATAAGGGGATTATTCTTTCACACTACATCAACAGGAGTGATTGCTTTTGTAATTTTTGTATCCATTCTTGACATCATAATGACCCTCTTATTTTCTTTTATTGTAAATCTAATCAAGTTATTTAAAATGATTAATAATGCACCATGTAATCACACTCAACTAAAAACAACTGAACTGACCAACCCCAAAGGAGACCAATAGCTTCCCACTTATGAAAGCCAATTCACTTGTTCATCATCTGATGCATCTGATCACACACATTCATCTTAAATTATGAAAATGATATCAGTGTTCAATCTCAAAACAGACTCAATCAAGGTAAACCATACTCAGATAATGAAACCAATATTTATAGCACTCAACAGTATTTAAATCAAATCAGCTTTTCCACAAGTGATCAATCAAATCAATAATACTCCATTAATTAGGCAAATGCCTTAATTTGTCAGTGCGTTGCCAAGTCTCCCACTAAATAATTGCAAATGTAATATATGAAAAAGAACTACTGTAAGCCTATATGCGAAAACAAGCTAAACACGTATCAATTATGTCGGTTATAACATAATGTATACACATACTGTACAGGTAAATGCAGGCGTCTATTGAAAGAGTTTGTGGATAAAACCGCACTGGCCTGATTCACTGGATTCAGAATTTCTATACGCTATCATCCGCAAGCTTCCAGTGTCTGTGAAGAACTGCCAGATGTCTTGTCATCTGCCCCTTGGATGGGCCGATTCAGACTCGTTCCATCTTCTCTGTCTTTCCTCCAGCTTTCACTCAGCATAGTAAAAGAGAGGAAGAAAGAAAAAAGAACAACACAAGAGTTCAGCATCTTAGGCTCACTCTAAATTCTTATACACACTGTAATATAATTCAGTGAGACATCCATGAACGGCTTTCTTATTTGTCATGCATTTGAAATAAAGCGATATTTACTTTTATTCATACAATGCATTTAAATCTAAAGAGTATATTAGTAAATCTGATATCACCTTCAATTAATTATTTTAATTCTATTTATCTATTTAATTTAATTGAATTTAATTTTTATCTTTTCTTCGATCATACTGAGATGAAAAGGAGGATGGGGCTACTTCACAGCCCCTCTTGTCAGGAGGAGTTAACTAATCTCCACACTGTATGAAGCACCACCCCTTGCTCCACCTCTTAAATGTAGGTACAGCTTCCAGTCTGGACTGTTCGTCAGCGAGTAAACATCCTGCTTTATCTCCCTCAGGCCACACACAGAGACAACAATCAAAGCTGTTTTCTTTCACTCAGCAGCCGAAACACAAACCTATCTTCTGGCAGCCAAAACAAGCTTCTCCTTCTACTCCAACAAGACTATCTGTTCTTTTAACCAGACAAAATTCACAGCAAGCACATTCACACACACACACAACAAACATGAAACAGACAAAGAAAGAACCCACACACTAATCAAACAATCCATAAATACTACTTACAAAATCAGAACAGGAGATTTTCCTTTCTTTTCTGAATGTGTACATGCATGTGTAAGCAAACTGTTGCTGGTTGGCTCTACTCCTTCTCATCAGGCTCATTTTGTTATCAAATGTATAAACATCCTGTAGAAAGGCTCATTCTTTTTATCAAATGTACAAAACGACCTTCATGAAAGGCTCATAGGTTTTATCAATTGTACAAACATCCTTGAAAAAAGCTCATAAATGTTTTATCACTAAAGAGGCAAACATGTACAATACACAAATCTCTTCACACATCTTTAACCGTGGCACACACACACACACACACACACACACACACACACACACACACACACACACACACACACAATGAACAATGCAGAGTGTGAAATTCCTTTCATTTGAAAGTGAATGGTTGAAGTGATGGTCTGAAAATCCAATGGTTTGTCCCCAAGCTGGTTCAAATCGTTCCAACTACATTTTGTACGTTTGTCCTATCTCTGAAGCGATTTTAATTCCGTGTGCCAGTTTCTGCTCAAAACATGAGGATTCAATTCATCGGAATTTTCTTGCATTTTCTTTTTCCTGCTTGGTAGTCGTGGCCGAGTGGTTAAGGCGATGGACTTGAAATCCATTGGGGATACCGCGCGTAGGTTCAAATGCTGCTGACTACGGTGGGCAAAGATGTTTCTTCTTTCATGATGTTTGTGTCTGTTTTGATCGTTTCTCCTGGAAATATCTCCAAAATTCAAGTGTGTGTGTTTTCTTCATTTGACTGGGGTTTCTTTGCATTTTCGTTCACGAACTATATACGTGGCCGTGTCCCTCTGCGGCTTGAGTCCTGCAGACTACCATTCATAAGGTTATCCTAACTCTGAAAATCTTTTAATTCTTAGTGGCAGTTTCCGCTGAAAATATCTCCAAAAGACAAATACATTTTTCCTGCTTCTTCCTCATTTGATCGTAATTTCCTGCATTTTAGAATAACTGCCCATGTAGTTTTGGCCGAGAGGAAAATACGATGGACTTGAAATCCATTTGGCTGCAATGCTCCCCGTGCAGGCTCAAAGCCTCCCGACTACGATTGGCAAAGATTTGCAGGATGTTTGAAGTCACTGTGCAAGGATCTCCAAGCTTCGAGTGCTTCTTCAAAACTTCTTCCTCATTTGATTGGAATCTGTTTTCATTTTGAAGTTGCAACACACGTCGTGTGTCGTTAGCTGTTTCAGGGTGATTGCTGTGTCAAGTTTGTGTGTCAAGACAAGTTTGAGACATCCACTCTGCCTGAGTTCTCTCTCTCCTCTCTCACCTCTTTGAGGGAGGCAAAGCGTCCGAATACAGGACAACTGGCCCAAAGTAGGTCGGTCCAGTTTGTTTCCACCTACATCTGTGAGCGAACGTTCTCAGTCATAAACATCAACAAGTAGTTGACTGATTCACTACCGCTGAAACAGATCTGAGAAAGTTAATTAATATGATGAGGAATCGGTTGTTTACTGAGCATGGCGGAACAAAATACTCTTCAGAACTCCATCCCGCCCTTGAACCAAAATATTTGCCGATCCCTGGCCTAGGACAAACATCGGCCTATTTAATTTGTCCAGATAACTTAGGCTTACCGTAACCATCAGTCTGCAGTTACTTTTCCTTGTGACAAAAGATATTTTCAACTCTGCTCTGCAAATCAGCAACCTGGGTATCCTCGTTAGTATAGTGGCCAGTATCCTTGCTTGTCACGCAAGGGACGAGGAGGCGGGACCGTATGTTGATGTTCCTTCCTCGCACATGCTTGAATCATGTTCCCACCTCTGAGGCTTTTCATGGAAATGCAGAGCAGACTGTCATGCCAGTGTTTCTGGTTTAATCCCGGAGAAAACTTTCCCTCAATCTTCATGTACATAATCAGTGACACCCGTTCAATGTTCTGATTTGGTATAGATGATTAAAGGGTGGCGTGGACTGCTTGTCAATGTGAGACCTGTCAGTCGCTCTGCAGCTAGCCAAAAAGCAGTACTGATTGGCAAAGGCACCAACACCCTTTTCCATCATTGGCATTAATGTAGTTAATTTCTCTGGTTTCTCTTCAGTGCGAATAAGCCTTTCACCTTTTACTAAAGATACTTACCTGGTAGGGGAGTCACGATGATCATTAAGGTGTTTCACACTTTAAGAAATCATCCGTGAAACCTGCCTGGGGACTCAAGTGTCGGGTGGAAGGGAGCCTTTTTTTTGCCTTTTTGGAGAAACTACAAATCACAGCTGCAACATGGCGCAGGCTGGATCTTCACAGTCAGTCCCGAGGGCTGGTCTGAGGGCTACGCTATGCTATCAGTGGAAGGAGGAATAGGAGCCCATGATGACCAGCAAACTATATGGGAGCGCCGTCCTGTTTGGAGTGCTGAAACTCACGCGGAGGACTTACTCTGCCTGCAGACAAACAACCCGGAGAGGAACTTCAACATTACCTTCATGGGACAGGAGGTGTGCGACAGGGCCCTGGAGGAGAGCCGGCAGCTAGTGGGAGCAAGGCCGGTCTCCCTCTTCAACCTGCAAAGCCTGGAGAGGCCGAACTTTCAAGTGATAACAGTCCACATATTGTCATATAGGACTTAATCATTATCAAAAAAGGTGGCTATTCATGAATTAGTTGGCAACTAATGCAACAATTGTTGCAGCTCCAAAAAAGGAAAATAAAATATTTTTTTTAAATAAAAAACCATGAACTTAAAACTGTGTTAACAGTAAAATAATCTTGAGTGTTCAGTGGAATCCATACACTATGAAGCCTAGTTATCTTTTGTACATATTGCTGGTGTATATTTTATTCTATTGACTTTAATTTATTAATTTTTAATATGTTATTGTTTTATTGTTGCTTTTTAAACATTTTTAATTTAATCTATTGAATGTGGGGTGGTTTCGGGGGGATGAGGCATTTCTGAGAGAGCGCTGCAAATGCAGAATTATTTTGCAATATTTCACAATTGTTTTGATCCCAATAACTCCTAAAAATTGAAATTTCAAAGACCTTTATATTGAAATCAAAAGGCCAACGACTAGAACCTATAAATCTACACACTTGGCCACTTTAAAACAAAGGAAAACCGTGACCTACCTCTCTCTTAGTAGTACATTGCAGTGTTTGTCGGACAACAATGTGTCTATGTTTCCATTCAGTATGACACTATATTATTGTGGCCCACGGATATTAAAGATGTCCACAATCACGTTGAATATCACTATTATTATTGTCTTTATTGTACTAAATTAGATAAACCTGATGTTCATCTTGTTTATTTGCCACTAAATATATAAAACACTGCCAAGCCAGTGCTTAATAAACAACCAGATCGCAAATGCATTGGCTGGGAATCGAACCCAGGTCAACTGCTTGGAAGGCAGCTATGCTCACCACTATACCACCAATGCCCACACTTGTAAATGTGAGGGTTTCTTTGATTGTCGTTTCTTACATTGACGTTAATCTTGTCAATTTGCCTCCAATGTGTGTTGCTCAAATCTGGCTGGAGCAGTTCCTTATTATCCATCAGTTGAGTCAGTACAAAACCAAAACATGTAGTGTGTAAGTCTTTGGCAAGGTAGTTGGACTTAAAAAGAACTCTGTACTTTAAATTACCTTGCCCCAGAATTACTCAAAATGATAAAGGTTGGAACGTACCGTTGTTGTTGAGGCTGTGCAAAGCCTTTTCAGGTGAGGTGGGCGAGTGGTTAAGGTGATGGACTGTTAATCCATTGTGCTCTGCACGTGTGGGTTCAAGTCCCATCATCATAGCTGGTGATAGAACATATATTTCTGTCAACATGCCTTTCAAACGCACTCAGAGAGTGTCTCTGTATCCTCATGGAGAGAGCGCATTGGACATCAAGGCCGCATAAGCAAGAAATTTAAAAGTTGCTTGTTTCACTCCTGTCAGGTGTCTGTCTTGTCATCTTTACACAATTCATAAAACAAAGAGCTGCAAAGTTCAACATTGTTTGCTGTGCAACCCTTGTCCAATCTACAGTAGCTCCTGCCTCGTACTGTTAGAAATTCCCTTCCTTTACTAACTGCTTACTCAAAATGATGAAGAATGCATCTTCTACCCCGATGCCCTTGTCCGGGATATAGACTCCAGAATCCCACAGCTGCTGGATCAAACCCCATCTGCCTCCACTGTTTTGATCCACAAGGGAACCAACGATCTCAGGAACAAACAATCAAAGACACTTAAAGAAGGCATTTTGAAGCTTATTGACAGTCTTCTACAGTCGGACCACCGGTTCATCGTATCCGACCCGCTGCCATGTCCCAGCTTTGGAGACATAAAATACATGCATGTCCTTCAGACACATGGTTCAAGGGATACTGCTGGTCCCTCAACGTACTGTTTGCGGACAACTTTGGCACCTTCCTAAACGTCTTCAGACAACAATGGAGTTCATTACATTTAGCAGACGCTTTTATCCAAAGCCACTTACAATTGTTCAATCACCGACGGACGTAGCCATTAGGAGCAATCAGGGGTTAAGTGTCTTTCTCAAGGACACTACAGCATGCTAGCAGGAGGAGCCTGGGATCGAACCAGCAACCTTTACATCACTAGCTCTACCGCCTGAGCTACCATCCCCATAACTCATTCGTCCAAACTTTCATGGATCACGCCTCCTTGCCTTGAACATGGAACTTATGCTGAAATCCTCTGTTCCCTGCTGATGTTTGGTGAGTCCGATCCACTCCGACATTAATGACTGTCACTCTGCTTTACAAAATCCTGTTGCTATAAACCATAGACCAAAATTACGTAACTTCCCTGTACCATACAGGAATCTAAACAATTTACTCTCAGTTTGGACTCAAACTCAAGTACATTTACATTTAGATTTACATTTAGTCATTTAGCAGACGCTTTTATCCAAAGCGACTTACAAGGGAGAATAACATTCAAGCTACATTGCGACAGGGATTAGTGTAACAACAACATTAGTGTAACAATAAATACTGCAGGGTGGTGCTAAGTAATTGTAGGTTAGGACAGGAGGTACTCACTGAAGAGCTGGGTCTTCAAGTGCTTCTTAAAGACAGAGAGGGAGGTCCCCGCTCTGGTCATTTTTGGCAGCTCGTTCCACCAACGTGGAACTACAAATGAGAATAGCTTGGATTGCTGTGGCTGTATGGCCGGCAGAGCCTGTATCATTAACAATAATACCATTGAAACGTTTAAGAAAATTGTAAATGAGTTATGGATGGTCGAGAGAGAAAAAAAAGCGTAGTGTGTTGCTATTTTTCTCCCATGAACAAATTTAATGCCCTGTGCTCCGTCTTCAATAAAGTGGTGCCACATAGCAGCAACACTAGCAACCTGAGGTGTCTTGGAATGTGTTGCGTCCCAAAACAGCCCCATCGTATAAGATAATTACTGAGAGACGGTGCCAGGGGTCCAGAGAGAGAGCACATCATTTACATTTACATTTACATTTTTGTCATTTAGCAGACGCTTTTATCCAAAGAGACTTACAAGGGAGAATAACATTCAAGCTACATTGCGACAGAGACATTAGTGTAACAATAAATACTGCTAGGTAGTGCTAAGTAATTGTAAGTTAGGAGAGAAGATTAATCTCTGAAGAGCTGGGTCTTCAAGTGCTTCTTAAAGACAGAGAGGGAGGTCCCCGCTCTGGTCATTTTTGGCCACCAACGTGGAACGACAAATGAGAATACCCTGGATTGCCATGGCTGTATGGCCGGCAGAGCCAGGCGACGCTCATTTGACGAGCGCAGCATCTGGGGGGCAACATGTGCTCTTACAAGAGCATTTAAGTAGGCAGGAGCATCCCAGCAATCACTCTGTAGGCCACCATAAGAGACTTGAACTTGATGCGAGCGGCTACAGGTAACCAGTGGAGCTCGATGAGCAGCGGAGTGACATGTGCCCTCTTTGGCTGGTTGAATACCAGTCGCGCCGTCGGCTTCTGTATCATCGGAGTGGCTTCACCGCACAGGCCGGCAAGCCTGTTAAGAGGGCGTTGCAGTAGTCGAGACGGGACATCACCAAGGTTTGTACCAGCAGTTGAGTGGCATATTGGGTCAGGTACGGCCTGACTTTTCGGATATTGAGTAGTGCGAAGCGGCAGGACAGGGAGACGGCGGCAACATGGTCCGAGAATGTCAGTTGGTCATCAATAAGGACACCATGATTCCTTGCAGCCTTGGTAGGAACAAGAGATAGAGAGTCGCTTTTAATATCAATGTTGTTATTAATACCTTGTTTGGCCGGGAAGACCAGCAGTTCTGTTTTCGCCAGATTTAGTTGAAGATGATAATCCTTCATCCATGTGGATATGTCAGCGAGACGATCCGAGATCCGCGTCGAGACAGTGGGGTCGTCGGGCGGGAAGGACAGATAGAGTTGAGTATCATCCACATAGCAGTGATATGAAAAGCCATGTGAGTGGATGATCGGGCCCAGTGAGGTGGGGTATATGGCAAATAGGGGGGGGGGGTCCTAGCACCGATCCTTGGGGCACCCCTGTGGTGAGGTTGTGTGGCACAGACAGCTGGCCTTGCCATGTCACACTGAACGAGCGCCCAGTAAGGTAAGATTCGAACCAGGAAAGTGCACTGCCCGTTATGCCCATACTTGAGAGTATGGACAGGAGTATGCTGTGATTGACAGTGTCAAAAGCAGCTGATAAGCCTAGCAGAATGAGAACCGAGGATGTGGCAGCAGCTCTAGCAGTTTTTAAGGCCTCTGTCACAGACAACAGGGCTGTTTCGGTGGAGTGACCACTTTTGAAGCCAGATTGAATTGTATCGAGAAGGTTGTTTCTTGACAGGTATTCTGTATCCTGTCTAGAGAACGCCCTCTCTAAGGTTTTGGAAAGGAATGGGAGGAGAGAGACCGGCCGATAGTTTTCTACTTGATTGGGATCGAGTGAGGGTTTTTTGAGCAGTGGTGCGACCCGAGCCACTTTGAAAGCGGAAGGGAAAGTGTCGGAAGTTAGGGAAGAATTATTCATATGTGTGATTGCCGGGGTGATAGTCGGTGATATGGCTTGAAGGAGGTTAGATGGGATCTGATCTAGCGGACAGGTAGTTGGACGGCTACATGTTAGTGGTTTAGATACCTCACTTTCAGCGAGGGGGGTGAAACCAGGGAACGATGAGCCTAGGGCTGGAAAAGACAGGTTGTGAGTAAGTTGTTTAGTGAATTGGCTGCTGATGGCTGCCACTTTGTTAATTAAAAAGGAGGCAAGGCAGTCAGCAGTGAGGTTAGTAGCTGGGGGAGGTGGTGGAGGGTAAAGCAGAGACTTGAAGGTGGAGAATAACTTACGTGTGTCTGTGGCACCGTTGATCCTATCGTTGAAGAAGGCCTTCTTAGCAGCAGTGATGCTGGAAGAGAAGGAGCACAGCAGTGTCTGGTAGCTTGCAAGATCTTCAATTGTTTTGGATTTGTGCCATTTCCTCTCGGCTGCTCTGAGGTCAGTGCGCGTTGTCCGAAGTGTGTCAGTCAGCCAAGGGTGCGACTGGGTTGATCAAGCAGGTCTGGTGGATAGTGGGCACAGGCTATCCAGACATGAGCTCAAGGTGGAGCAGAGAGAGTCAGTGGCATCATTACCCTGCAGAGAGGAGGATCATCAGGGGTCTCGGTGATTAGGGAGGTGAAATGTCACCTGTGACCTATGTAGGGGAACCAAATGGTAAATGTTGTCTTTGGCATAAAAGAGCCCGCCTGAGTTAATTCGACAGAGAATCCATCCGGCTCAGTTCTCTCCCTTTGTCTTTCAAGGACTTTTTATACATTTGATAAAGGATATAAACCTTCACAGGACTTTATGTATATGATAACAAAATGAGTCTTCTTGAGAGAAGGACTAGAATCACCAGAAACAGTCTGCCTACACATGCATGTACACATTCAGAAAAGAAAAGAAAATCTTCTGCTCTGAATTATGAGTAGGATTTGTGAATTGTTTGGTTGGTGTGTGAGTTTTTGCTTTTTGTGCTTGGAATGTGTGTGACAGTGCTTGCTGTGATTCCTGTTGGTTAAAAGAGCAGATAGTCTTGGTGAAATAGAAGAACAAGTTGGGCTTTTGGTGGAAGAGAAGAGGTTTTGTGTTTCGGCTGCTGAGTGCAATAAACCAGCTTTGATTTATGACTCAGAGCAAACTGGAAGCTGTGCCTAAATTTAAGAGGTGGCGCAAGTGGTGGTGCTTCATACAGAGTGGAACTTAGTCGACTCCCCCTGAAAAGAGGGGCAGAGAAGAAGTATGATGGAAGAAAATAAATAAATAAATGAATATTACAATAAAATAAAATAAAATAAATAGAAATAAAATCAATTAAATTGGAAAAAAGAATCAAAATAAATAACTAGAGGTGATAATACATTGACTAATATACTCATTAGATTCAAATGCGTGAAAAATAAAAAAGCTGTTAATGTATGTCTCATTGAAATGTATTATAGTATGTATAAGAATTTAGAGTGGTCTTCAAGATTCAAGATTCAAGATTCAAGATTTTTTATTTGTCACATACATATACATACTTTCATACATAAATGCAGTGAAATGTAATGCAACGCACCCGGTGATAGCACACAATATGTCAGAGGAAAAAATAAAAATAAAAAAATTCTTTCTATAGGCCGACTAACTGACTCCTAAAACGTAATACGGTAAGTTGAATTCTTATAGAGTAAAATAAAAATATATAGAATAAAATACAATAAAAATAAAAATAAATAAAATGGAATAGAGAGAGGGAATATGCCTATGTATATACAGATATGTGCATTAAAGTGGCATGTGACTTAAAGTGGCATGTGAATGTGAATAGAGTGAGGTAGTGTTTGGGATAATACAGCACAGTATACAACAGTACGGCGCAGCGATACGGCATCACGAACAACCCTGAACAGTGACACAGTATGCCCTACAGTATGCTCCATTTAGTACAGTAGGTAGTGGAGCCAATGTGTATGGTTAAGTTTGGACCCCTGGTGAGGTCAGCATTGACAGTTCTAATGGCTTGCGGGAAAAAACTCCGTCTCAGTCTCTCTGTTCTAGCTGTGTGACTGCGGAGGCGCTTGCCTGACCGCAGCAGCTGGAACAGTGCGTTGTTGGGGTGATGAGGATCCTTCATGATCCTGTGGGCTCTGCTACTACACCTCCTGGTGTATAACTCCTGCAAGGGGGGGAGGGTAGTTCCAGTGGTACGTTCAGCTGAACGCACCACCCTCTGCAGGGCCCGCCTGTCCTGTGCAGTACAGTTCCCAAACCAGGCAGTGATGTTGCCTGTCAGGATGCTCTCCACTGCTCCAGAGTAGAAGGACTTGAGGATCCTCACCGAGACCCGGAATTTCCTCAGCTGCCTGAGGTGGAAAAGACGCTGCCTCGCCTTTCTCACCAGAGTGTCTGTGTGTACATTCCATGTTAAGTCCTCTGTGATGTGGACTCCCAGATATCGGAAGCTGCTCAACCTGTCAGCTCGTTGGTTTTGCTGACGTTCAGGTGTAGGCTGTTGTCCTGGCACCAGAGTGACAGGTCAGCCACCTCCTCGCGGTAGGCCTTCTCATCGCAGTTGGTGATCAGGCCCACGGCCACGGTGTCGTCAGCAAACTTGATGATGGTGTTGGAGCTGGACCTGGCCACACAGTCATGTGTGTACAGGGAGTACAGTAGGGGGCTGAGGACGCAGCCCTGGGGGGATCCTGTATTCAGGGTGAGGGAGCTTGACCTGTACTTCCCCACCTTGACCACCTGGGGGTGGGCTGTGAGGATGTCCAGGATCCAGGCGCTCAGCGGAGCATTCAGTCCGAGCTCCATCAGCTTGACAGCCAGTCTGGTGGAGACTATGGTGTTGAAAGCTGAACTATAATCGATGAACAGCATTCTCACATAGGCCCCCTTCTGGCCATCCAGATGCGTGAGCGTGGTGTGCAGTACCTGGGAGACCGCGTCATTCGTGGATCTGTTTTGCCGGTATGCGAACTGCAACAGGTCCAAGGTGCGGGGAAGGGAGGCACAGATGTAATCCTTGATCAGCCTCTCGAAACACTCCATGACCACCGAGTCGAGGGCCACCGGACGGTTGTCATTCAGGCAGGTTGGAGAGGCGATCTTCGGGACAGGAACGACCTCTTGAAGCAGGACGGAACCACTGATTCAGCCAGGGAGATGTTGAATATTGTAGTGAACACAGGAGCTAGCTGGTTAGCACAGGTGCCATCTGGGCCCGCAGCTTTCTTGGTGTTCACCCGCATCAAAGCCCTCCTGACCTCGTGCACGGACACAGAGTGCGCGCTCATCCACAGCGGTGTAACTCCAATTAGCCGGCGAGCTAGCGGTGTTGCTGCCAGACTCGAACCGCGCATAAAAGGAGTTCAGTTGGTTGGCTAGGGAGGCGTCCACACTCGTGGCTGGGGGGGAGCCGCTCTTGTAATTCGTAATAGTCCGCAGCCCCTGCCACAAGCGTCTTGTGTCCCCCCGCTCCATCTGTAGCTCCCAAAGTTGTTCGTTTAGGGACATTTTTATAACAATGAGTGCATCGCGGTCGTATAAGGTAACTGTCTATGTTTTTTTGGTGTACATTATGATAAAAAAAGGAAAAAAATACTAAAACGTGAAAGAGTAACCGGAGCGCCGGCACAGGCGACCGCTAGGGGCGGCGCCACTTTCGCCAGATTAGTGTCTTAAGACACTCAACTCTTGGGTTGTTGTTTTTTCTTTCTTCACATACAGGATTACAGTAGTTATTTTTCTTATATTGTGTTTGCAATAAGTTAGTAAGAGACTTGGCAACAGACTGACTAATCAAGGCTTCCGCCTAATTAATGGAGCATTTTTGATTTGATTGATCACACGCGGAAAAACTGATTTGATTTAAATACAATTGAGGGCTGTGAATATTGGTTTCATTATCTGAGTATGGTTTACCTTGATTGAGGCTGTTTGGAGAATGAACATTGATGGACATTTTGATAATTTAAGATAAATGAGAATTATCAGATTTATCAGATCATGAACAAGTGAAGTTGCTTTCATAAGTGGAAAGCTATTGGTCTCCTTTGGGGTTGGTAAATGTAGTTGTTTTTGGTTGAGTGTGATTACACAGTGCTTTATAAATATTTTTTAAATAAATCAATTTGATTTACAATAAAACAAATGGATACAAAAATTACAAAAGTAATCACTGCTATTGATGTAGTGCGAAAGAATAATTCCCTTATTAAAGATATTCAAAAATATCAGGAAAATGGAGCAAGCGGTTGCCTGACATTGAACAACCGTGGCCAGCTGAAGGAACTCTTAACCTGGATGTGATTAAAACAATGCAGGTGCTTGTGTCCACATATTTAGTAAATCAAAAGAAAGTAAAAAGAGGAAAGAGACGCACGGAGAAAAGACAAACAGAACATGGCATTTTGCAGCTGTTCGTAAAGGAGGGACCGACATGGTTTGAAGCTGCAAAAGAAAAAAGAGAACAAAGTCGATAAGAAATAAAGAAAAATGAAAAGGAAGCAGAAAAATTAATGGAGATTACAGATTACCGCACCCTTCTTACATACAGCATCTGTAAAGAAGCCCCCCCCTTATGAGAAGGAGGTGAAGTTCACTGATGTTTATCCCCAGCTCCCAGTGATGACAACGGAGGGCAACTATCTCTTCAAAGATGAGGATGAGCAAAAAATAGAGATGGGCAAGGCTACAACAACCATAAAGATGTATCAGAGCTCCAACAGTACCAAGAGAAGGAACCGTTTGGGGAGCAGGCAACAAGTCAGAAACCTGGAAATAGGAGAAGAGTGAGTGACTCTGATGAAGCTTTTGGAGGATACGACCCCGCAGTCAGACAGATGTTGGCTAAAGCGGAGGAAAAAGGAGCATGACCCAAAGGAACGGGACCAGGAGACTCTCAGAAAACTCAACAAAATACAGTTGGTGGATAAGAAGAATGAGGAGAAGAAGGCCAAAGAGAAGGTTTATAGATGAGCAGAACGGAAAGAATTGTAGATAGATAATGCACTGCGGTGCCCCCTAACGGGAGTAGCCAGAAGGAGAGGATTCTTGGTGGTGGAATGAGGAAGTAAAGGAGCAGCTATATAGATAAATACGGATGATTATCTTGATAAAGAGCGTGACACTGAGAAAAGTGTGCCACATATGACTTTAATGGTGGCTGAAGGATTTGAGCAGAAGCATACAGTATAGGAGAAATGATGGAAGAAGCTGCGTACGTCAAGGGTTACTCAAGGTAACAAACTAGCGGATGAGGCTGCTAGAGCAGTTACAGGAGCAAACAAAGCAGGCAAGGTTCTTCTGGTCACCCATGAAGTGGACTTGGAAGATAAAATTATGCTCAGAGATGTAATCTCGATGCAAGAAGTGGCGTCCGCCATAGATAAACAATTATGGTTGTACCGAGGACAAGAGTCTACTGGTCTGTAGAGAAATCATGAAGGACTGATGGTAGCACCCCCAACCTACTAGGTCTGATGATTCAGGAAGCACATGGGTTAGCCCATGTTGCAAGGGGGGAGATAAGAAGAAAAATCACAAAAGAGTATGGTTTTAGGGCACCGTACTTGCTTGAGCAAATTGATTATGTCATAGGCAGATGTACAATCGGTCTTAAAAACAATGTTCGGAGGGGTGTGAAGAGTCCACCCGGTCACATTCCAACTCCGACAGGTCCCATGTGTGAGTTGGTTGTGGATTTTGTTGACATAGTAAGACCAGTAGGAGGTTAGAGATACATGTAAGTGGACGTGGATAGATTTTCACGGGGGACTGAAGCATGTCCAACAAGGGTAAAGATGCTCAGTCAGTTGCCAAGCCAAGTTCTTGTGTTGTGATGTAATAAGCAGGTGGGGACGTCAAGATCACATATCTTCAGATAATGGGAAAGAGTTTGTGGATAAAACAGTAAAATAAATTATGCAAAAAATGGGAATTAAACAACCTCTAGGAGATGTTTATCATCTGCAAAGCCAAGGTGTTTGTGAAAAAAATGAATGGAGTGCTGAAAAAAAGCATTGTTAAAATCTGTCAGCATTCAGGTCTGAATTGGGTAGTGGTGTGTAGTGAGGAGCTAATATCATATACTCAAGTCTATTTTTGTCTGAGAAAATGCATGGACAAAGGGGGGAAAAGGAAAATGTTAGTCATATATTGGAATAATGTTAAGGTATAATGCAAAAGTGACATTATTATACTGTATTTGATGTGTGTGCAAGATACTGGCTGGTGAATTTTTCTTTCAGGACCAGTCTGAGGGTGGCTGTGTCCAGAGATCCTAACAGCCTCATGGACTAGAACACTCAAACATGGACATTCAAAAATGGAGGATGAAAATGGACGACGGACCCTGAATACCCTTTAAATCACATATCTGTATATACATAATTGCCTATTCCATATACATAAGCATATTCCCTCTATCTATTTCATTGTATTTTGATTGTATTTTATTTTATTCTGTATATTTTTATTTTATTCTATAAGTATTCGACTTACTGTATTACGTTTTAGGAGTCAGTTAGTTGGGCTATTAGAAATTTTTCCTAGGACATATTGTGTGTTTTCACCGGGTGCGTTGCATTACATTTCACTGCATATATGTATGAAAGTATGTATATGTACGTGACGAATAAAAATCTTGAATCTTGAATCTTGAATTTTGAATGAGGATATCATGATCAGGAGTGTCGAGTGAAATATCATTAAGAGTTGATGGAGTTAAAAACCAACAGTTTAATACATACATATGTGTTATGCAGGTTTTGATAATATTGGAGATTGTTTATTACAATGTAACCTGTATTATTGATGAAAAGTCTGTACTCTTCAGTAGATATTTTTAGCAAGACATATTACTTTGATTTAATATTGTTTTCTTTGAAGTTTTCTGTAATAGGGTGTAATGGTTATATTCTGACCTCAGGTGTTTTCTTTTTTTTGCGGGGTTTTGAGGGACATTGATGATAGGCAGGGACAAGTTCATTGGAGGGTCTGATGGGTCGACCAGCCTGTACAGTTTTCTAAACCCTTCTTTGCGGTTAATTGATTTGGAGTCCAATAGGTGGTTGCCTGGGGCAGAGGAACTGTGAGAGAATTTTCCTGTCTTGATTGTTTGTTGAAAGAACTAAGAAAGGAAGCTGCCAGATGGGTTTTTCGCTCTTACACTCCACAAATGTATTGTATTGCTGCGACTAAGCATGTTCAGAAGGGTATATTATAATCATTGTAATCATTTGTTTGTTAGTATGTGAATTCTATTAAGCCAATTATTGTCGTACTTATTGTCCAACTACCCCAAATATGCAACTGAGCTACGTGAATCTTGGATGAGGTCATCTTCACCACTCTTTCATTTAGTTGACAAACGTAAAGGTTCATATACTTGTACTGTATGTATCATAAAATATTCACAAACAGTTTTGTTTCTAGAGTGTTATTAATGGAAGTAAAAATTCTGTATATATCAGGCTATAAATTATAATATTTAGATGGATAAAATATCTTTGCTGAGAACAAAATATCTAAATATATTGGTAAATAAACTGCATTTTTACATTTTGCTGCATGATGATTAAATTATTATCACATTTGGATTTCCCTTTTTGTAATTTGTTCTAAATTGTGTTGTTTTGTTTATAATTCATAATTCAAGTGCCGTTCATAATTCACACAAGGGGTGATGAGAAGTCAGAATGAGGTCAACGTCTGAATTCTCTTTCAGTGTAATTAAAACGAGTGATGTTGCTGCTGATGTTGAGGATGATGATGATGATGATGATGCTTGTGTTGGTGATGATGATGTGTTTTGATGTTTCAATTTAAGAAATGTAATTAATTTTGTATTAATATGAAGTCTTGTATTAATATGAAGTCTAATTATTTATATATTAATTATATTATTTTATTATTATTAAAAAATATTTATTTTCATCTCACTTTTATTTAATTAACTCATTGATCTATTTCATTATCATTTTATAAGCATTTCTTTCAAGTGTTTTTGTAAATGAGTTTTATTTATATTTCGTATTGCCCTTGTAATAAAGTTATGAATGAACACTGTGCAATCATGTGATTTCCCTTTCAGGTGCAAAAAGTATCGGTATCGGTATCGATGAAAAAGTACCATATAGGTACTTTACCAATGGTATCAAAAGGAAAAATGTTGGTATCGCCCATTCCAAGCTGGATGGCAGACCTGCCCTTCTTTGCAGGGCAGCCTATCTGAGTAATAAGCTCCTTGTTTAATAACCTGCATGTGTTGTTCCTCTGGACCAGCTCAGACTGAGGAGATTCAGCCAGCTCTTTGGCCTGGCCAGCCTGGATCCGGAGAGCAAGGAGCTGATTTTTAATCTGTTCTCTCTGCTCTTGGAGGGCAGACTCCAGTCTGTGCACCTCCTTCTGCAGTGTTACCTCTGCTTTCTCTATGTTTGCGAGGCAGTCTGTCTGAGAAATTATCTTTTCATTTAAAATCCTGCAGTCTGCTTGCTCTGGGCCAACTCAGATGCATGGCATTTAGCCATCTCGTGGGCCTGGTCTGCCTGTGCCTATAGAGTTAGGAGCTGCTATTTACCATCTTGCTGCTGCAGTTGGAGTGCAAGCTCCAGCCAATCCACGTCGTCCTGCAGAGATACCACCCTCTCTTGCATGGAGCTTCTCAGTATCAAGGGAATGCACCCTCCCTCGAAGGGCTCTCATCTCCTAGTCTAGGCGATTATTGAGCACCTTGCACAGCTCAACAATTTCACCATTCTTCGGTTGGTCTACTTCCTGCCAGAGCTGTTCCTGCTGTTTACACTTGTAGTTTAGTTTCTTGATGGGTGTGATGTGTTGAAGAATGAAGGAGTGACCGCTGACACTGACTTGAATAAAATAATAGTTTTATTACACAAATCAGCATCAAACCAGACTTGCCATGGATGTCCTGGGAGAGACCCGAGCCGGATGGAATCTCTGCCAAGTGACGCTCTGCACTCGCTTTTAAAGCGGTACAAAGATAACATACCACATCTGGTTCCAATCCATAGGTGCCGCTCAGCCTATATCCTGTCCTAAATGTAAACCTTTCCTCCTCTGGTCGAGCTGGAAGAATCAACAAAATTCCTCTCCCATAGGACCTCTCAATAGACCCATTGTTGTTTTCGTTCTTCGTATGACATCGAGGCAATAAATCTAATACTAACATAGTTAATATTATGACCGCACTATATCTCAGCTTTGGGAGCTCAGTAACCTATTCACCTCAAACCTTCCAGACACCTCACACTCATGAGCTCTCTGCATCAAGTAAGCAGACTCCAACTCATTCGTCAGCCGCCTAGATTTCCATGTGGGCCTTGCGGGGCTCTCTAAAATCAATTATGTGTTTAGAAAAAGAAGGAAGAAACAGTCTTTATTTGTCACGCAACACACCACACGCTTGCACACACACACGCACATGCTTTGATGGTGGCCGGTGAAATGGATCCTCTGCATTTGACCGATCCTGGCTTGTCCTTCCTCCGGGGGCACAGCCAGGAGCAGTGGGCAGCATTCGTGGACGCGCCCGGTTTTTAATTTACTTTCTCTGGTTATGATGTTCAAGGTTTCTCACACCGGGAGAGTTGCCGGAATAGCCTCCCCAGGTGTTATTAAAGGGAATTGTACGACTTCGTAAAACGTTTAAATTGTGTTTTCGCATCAACTGAATGTCCATTTTTGTTTTAAACTTGGCTAAATGACAAGTGGATTAGGCCAATAGACTATTTCAGTTTTAAGGAGGATTGGTACCAGTTAATAATGTATAATAATGTTGGGTTACCGCTGCAACAAAAAAAGGGTCAATAAGACTAAGGTTTTTGCACTTCCTCAGTTGGGGAGGAAGTGGGGTCAAAGGGGGGTATGTAGGGTTTGCTTTGACCTTTTTCTTTGTTTGTTTTTTCGTTTTTTTTTGTTTGTTTCTTATTTCTTTTCTTTCTACTTTTATATTTGCCTTCAATTATGGTACAGGACATACAAATGAATGGCTCAGATAAAACAGTGGCCTGGGCTAAATATCCTAACTGGTTTCATTGGATCTTATATTACCTTTTGGGAAAGATAGATACGTGAAATGACAACTGTAGCGCTTAGGTATTTGACATGGAAAACTAATGACATCAATAAACTGTCCAAACATAAAAAGGTACTTAACTTTCTGAAAAATCATGAAATAGACATAGCTCTATTACAGGAGACACATCTCACAGATGCTGAACATGCCAAACTGCCACGTCAATGGCAGATCTTCTATTCATCGTTTATCGTAAAAAAAGTCCCTTTGCGTGTGGATAACGTTGAGAAAGACACACAGGGCAGATACCTGATACTTAAGTATATGTCCTTCTAAATGTCTACTTTGCGCCAGCATTCACGCAACAGTGGCATTTTCAACAAAGCAGTCATGCAGTTAACTTGGACCTTACTGGCTCCCTGTACTAACTACCACATCTTACTTTAGCATCTGACGTTGTTACATGTCACAAAGTTGAATGACTTCTCTTTTTTGCTGGGCATAGTCGTTGTATCATTTTTTGTTGTTGTTATTTGTACAGAAGTGATCAACATGTCGCAAAAACAACTTATTATCTTCCTGGGGAAGGTGAAAGTTCTCTTCCAAACGGGGCCCTTGGGCTTTCTGCAGCGGGATCCCTCAGAGAAGAAAAAAAAAAATCGTCCTTATCCTAATTGACCGGAGTGAAGTGCTCAGGGAGTATATTCTCTAGTTTTGGAAATATAAGGGCAAATCCTTCAATGTACCTGATCAAGAGTGCCCAGAAGGAAAGAGACACTGGAGTCTTTATGGCTGAAGGGCCCAGCAAGGACAGTCTTATCTTATTTCAGCAGTATGCACTCAGTTTCA
Organism: Zeus faber; assembly: GCF_960531495.2. Taxonomy (NCBI): domain Eukaryota; kingdom Metazoa; phylum Chordata; class Actinopteri; order Zeiformes; family Zeidae; genus Zeus; species Zeus faber. The sequence continues at coordinate 279,173 of NW_028293078.1, read as the reverse complement.
AGGAGATAAGGTCTCTTCTTAAATATGAGGCTGAGAGGTCCAGTGCTCCACCACCTGTGTCAGAAGAAAAAAACCTTTTTGGCTTTGGTGTCAGAGCGAAGGACACCAGGAAGGAAGTGTGGGACAGGAGGGCTGATGGGTATGCAGCATTCATCAATGGGAAAAGGTGTGCTTCAGGTACAACGATGCAGTGTCTGCAGGAGTATCTGTTGAGAGAAAATAGGTCTCTCTCTACACCAGCGTCTGACCTCTGCTGACCCTTACGTTAGTCATTCAAAGTAATTTGTGACATTTTCTCATAATGTGCATTAAGTTGTGCATTACTCTTTGAATTACATTATTTTCCCCATGGACCATTATTAAAAATCTATAATATGTTGTCTTACAGTGATGAAGTATGACCCGGATTTGGAGAAGGAAATGCTCAGCTTATCACAGTCAAAATTCCATGTTGAGCACAATAAGTGGAAACCTTGATGTCACATTTAACATACTTTCATGTTAGATGATGACAATTGTCTTTTCAATTATCAAACATTTCTTTATATATATCTATCGCTGTGTAAATACATCTGCTGATGCCTCTGGACACATCATCAGTGATGTTCCTGGAATCAGTGGGTGTTTCGGGCCTTTCAAAATCATACACCCTCATCCAGGAGACCCAGCCGGCCACCTGGATGAGGTGGCCGGCTGCCAGCCTCTTGCGTAGGTCAGGATGCCTGCAGGTGTTCTTCTGGCAGGGGTTGCCTGCTCCCTAGCTCTGACAAAGGCAATGGTTTTCTTGGAGGGATGGAACTGCTTTGCCCACTCAAGTCCAGTGCTGACGGCTTCAGCGATGGTCTTTATCCTTAAGGGGGTGGTAGCTCAGAGGGTAGCGTTGGTTGTCTAGGAATCTAAAGGTTGCTGCTTCAATCCCAGCATGCTGTGGTGTCCTTGAGCAAGACACTAACCCTCTAATTGCTCCTGATGGCCGCGTCCGTCTGTGTTTGAATAGTTGTAAGTCGCTTTGGATAAAAGCGGCTGCTAAATCTTAACGTTTATCATGCCTCCAGTGGTACCGTAATGCAGCAGCTGAGGATGTGCTCAAGGGTTCCTCACTTGGAACACAATGGGCATGCTGGTGTCTCTGCTATGCCCCATGTGTGCAGGTTAGACAGGCTTGGGAGCACCTTGTAAACTGCTTGGATAAGGAATCTGATGCAGTGAGGCTTTGCTCTCCAGATCTCAGTCCAGGTCACCTTCCTCTCAACTGTGTCCCATCATGCTCCCTGTTGTTTCATCTTGTCTCCTCCTGTGACACAGCATCCTCCACTTCCTGCCAGTCCTCACTTGGATTCCAGCTTTGGCCACCTTCAGATCACTTCAGTCCCTGTACTGCACCACTTCTCGGGCTCTCATCACCTTGCATTTCTCCTCCAAGGATTTGAATGGCAGCTGCAGCTTGTTGTTGCACCCATAGAGTGCAATGCTGCTCAGGCTCGTGGTAGCCCAAGCCATCTCCGGAGGTGGTTGATGTCCTTCCTTTCTAAGGTCTCGACTCTAGAGATTGGGACGGCATAGACGAGAAGGGGCCACAGGATCCTGGGAAGAATGCCATGTTGATAGGCCGAGGCTTTGAATTTTCCAGGTAGGCCGGACTTATCCACGGATTTCAGCCAGCCATCCAACTCAGTACAGGTTGACCGGAACTTGTCCTCCACCTTTCCTTTCCTCAGCACCATAGATCTTGATTTGGCAGGTTTGAAACGCATCCGAGCTCACTCCACCAGCTTTTCGAGTCCCTTCAGAATCCACCGGCAGCTTGGGACTGATTCTGTCGTGACTCTAAGGTCATCCATGAATGCCCTGATGGGTGGCTGTCGTTGTCCGAATTTGTCCGGGGCCCTCTGCACTCTGGCTCAGCTGACTTGGTGAGCATATTCATGGCTAAGGAGAACAGTGTCACAGAGATAGTGGACCCTGTGATGATGCCATTCTCCACCTTGTGCCAACTCGATGTAGTTGCTCCTGAAGAGACCTTTATCCTGAAGTTGTTGTAGTAATCAGTGATGAGGTCTCTACACCTGCTGGGGACATGATGTTTCAACAGAGTAGTGTTATAAAAAATGTACACGTCTATGTTTTGATGTACTTTTTACATGAACTTTTGTACAAGGTATGTGTGATCTGATGGGACAACCAGTCTGTGTTGGACACCTTTTGATTTTTTATTTTGTACCTTCTTCCCTCTTATTACACAGAGATTAAGAATTGTATTATTAATGTTCTCAAAGAGTTGATTCAATTTCACACTGATGACTGTTTTTTGTATACCCCATTAGGATATGGAGTACCAGTGGGTGGTCGCCGAGGCAGAGGGACCGTGAGAGAATATCCCTGTCTGAATGGATATTGAGTTTAGGAAACTGTATAATTGTACTGCCCGGCAGTGTTTTTGCTCTCACACTCCATATGAGATATAAAATATAAAATATAAAATGTTATGCTTGAAAAAGCATAAACAGGGGGGAATGTGATACGAATTTTATTTTTCTATGTTTTGATGTGCTTTTCACTTTTCTACAAGGTATGTGTACTTTACTTTTCTTGTTAAGGCTAAATAGAGTGCATGTCTTAAAAAAGACATGAACTAGTCACTTTATGTGCCATAATTTGAAGAGGAGAAAGGCAACATGTCTCGACCATCAAATAAAGGGAACTTCAACAGATGATCTGTCTCAACATAATTGCCCCATCAGAGAAGTCGTTTCGCGACGTCTGCTGACCGACATCTCAACGACTCGTCAGTTTGGCCACTCCTAGTGGCATTCTGTTGTGTTGCTACACTGAAACTGCTCCTCTTGTACAAGATTAAACACTTTATTAACATAAAATATATTTCTCTGATTTACTCTGTAATGATTAGTCCATCCACCAACAAAGACAATTTAACTTTTACACTAAACCTAACTGAACCTTAACCCTAACCCATTGCTTTTTGGCTTTTTGGGATCCACTAGTCAAAACTGCACAAATTTTGTACATTCTGACAATTTTGGTTGTAGTATGCACAAATCAAACCTGAATGCAAGAAGACGCCATGAACAGGAAGACATCTACTTTTTTGGACCTTGGCTGTCCTGGAAGTATTGGCCGTTGCAAAAGGGCTAAAAATCAAGGAAGACAAATTTGTAAGAAGGCCAAACACTTCGGGGATTTCTACATCTTCTTAGTTAGCCGTCCAGAAAATGAGAAGGTGAAGTGTAGAATGCCACATCTGCTTGTTACTGTTGTGGATGGATTCTGCCTTCGTGAAGCGGTTTACGGCGCTGAGTTCAGGTGGCAGTCCCCGATGGAGGCAAGGGTTAAAATTGAACATCTGACAAGCTCTTTCGGCAGATGTCTGTCTTAAATGCTTACTTCGCACAAGCATTTATGCAACAGCAGCATAATCACCCAAGCATCCGGACAGTTGACCTCACTAGCTCCGGGTAACAACTAACCCATCTTACCTCACTGTCAGCTGTCACAAAGTTGCATGACGTCTTTTTTTTCAGTCTACAACAGACCACTGCATTGGCCAGGAATCAAACCCGGGCCTCACGCGTGGCAGGCGAGAATTCTTCCACTGAACCACCAATGCACACAGTTAATGGCTAACCCTAACCATAACCCTGATAAATAGGTACTGATACTGGACTTTTTTGGATCTTGGCTGTCCTGGAAGTATTGGCCATTGTAGCAAGGAAAACGGTGAGAAATGATTGCCTGTGCAGAGCTTTAATTTGTGAATTAATCAAAACAATGTATTTAGCATTTTGGTAGGCATAATGCACATTGCACCATGAAATGCAATACAATCGCCATTGAGGGATTTACAGATACATTATCTTATATATGTTGTGTTTCACATTTGATACACACACTTTCACAACACAGTCTTAAAAATAATAAGCTATGGGATGTTAATAAATTATAAGTTGCCCCAAACCAGAAGATATTCATCTTGAAATATAAGTCACAATATAACTGTTATTGTGGCGATAACAACACAATCATTACATAAAGTCAAGAAATATTGGTTTTAGAGTTGAAAGGCCCTCTACTGTCTCTGTATTGCACGGATGATCCATCAGCACAGAAGACATGTCTCTGATCTGGATTTTTCAAGATCGTTGCATCACAAAAGGGATATTATGAAAGTATAACAGTACTTACATTTCTGATGAAAAAATATACACACCCCAAGGAACAACAATTGAAGGCCTCTTCAGAATCATATTTGCCTGACACATGACGTGGTCCACTTCCGTAGTTGAAGACAATCCAACTACAGAAATACAGCCTCTCTTTCAAATCAGACTTAAAATCCGGATAGCTACATTCACAAAAATGGGGTCAAAAACCTTCAAGTCAGAACATCAATGCCCTATTCATTGGAAACTGATGGACACAAAATCTATATAATCTATAGATAAATCTTTATCTCTACCCTTTACATGAATAACATAGAGTGGGTAATATGGGAATGGAGAGCTGCTGAAGACGTGGCCTGGCACGTGCATGGTCTTTAGCATCCTATTTCAATTGTCCAGTCGTCGGACGAAGCGGAGGACGTCATCAAGATAACATTTACTGGCCCTAACCAAACCAAAAGTGAGTGCAAGAAGACGCCACGAACAAAAAAACATTTACTTTTGTGGATCTTGGCTGTCCTGGAAGAATTGGCAGTCGCTGAAAGAGCTGGAAATGAGAAACACAAATTTGAAAGGAGGCCAAACACTGATGGGATTTCACTTTCTCTTCGGTGTTTGTCCTGTTAATTACAATAAGTTTTGTAGAATGCCACTTCCAACTTTTTTTGTTTTGGATGGATTGCACTTTATGTGAGTACTTCACTGTCAGGATGGCCGAGCGGTCTAAGGCGCTGCGTTCAGGTCGCAGTCTCCAATGGAGGCGTGGGTTCAAATCCCACTTCTGACAAGCCCTTTAAGTAGATGTCATCCTAAATGTCTGCTTTGCATTTGCATGACAGTGGCATTCTCAACAAAGCAGTCATGCTGTTCAAACTGGGTACTTTTTGCTCCTGGAGCGAATGTGATAACCACTACACCACAGAAACTGTAGGCCTTGCTTCCATTGTGTTTGTATTATGGCCTGGTTCCACAGCACTTACTTATTGAGCATGCAAAATAAAAGCTAGTTTTAGACAGTGACATGCAGTCAGGGGAGGCAGGGGAGGCTGTGCCTCCCCTGTCATCATGAGAGGAAAAAGAAACGAAATAATAAAATAACACAAGTATTAATATTTGTCCTCTGGACTATGATTTTGGTGTGGTTCTTAATGTATTTTGACCATTTTTGTAGTAAAAATCCCAGAAAGTTCTGTATTTCCTGCTTAAATAAACGGAGTCTCTGTCGGAGACGAGAGGTGAGGCATGGACAGCCGAGCCTCCCTCCAGTTTGCGCAATCACTCACAAACTGGATTGAGCGCGTGCAAATGGCGCGTGCTTGTTCCCATTTCTGTGTATGTTTCCAATATGATGGTTGAGGACACTTTTATGTAATAAAAGTATACGTCTTCTTTTCCATGGTGTTCAGTAATGTATTTCACGTATGTGTGTAATATTTACATCTTATTGATATGACATGAATCCACAGGGAAAATGCTTGCCTTGAGGCAGGCAGTACCTCTGCCTCAAGGAGGGCGGCGATAGTGAGCAGCCTGCTAGCCTGCCACCAGCCAGGTCACGGTGAACTCTAACCCGTGTGCAAAAAGTAAACACAAGAAGTGTGCTGTGCGACGCTGTAGAGCTTAGCGACAAGCTGTCATTTCTCGCCCTGAAAATGGAGGATTTGATTTCTAAACTAAGACATTTTTCAAAGCTGGACTTTCAGTCAAAGCAAGAAGTCATAAATACTGGGAGACCGACGCCAGGACTACGAGGTTTGCTTCAAACGACGGGAGTCGGGAATCGACGGGAAACTACTCGTTCTTTTCAAACGATTGGTATACACATAAAGACTGGCTTTGTGGCTGTGCTATAAAAAAACGTCTTTTCTGCTTTCCCTGCCTTTTATTCTCAACGAGTGAGACTGTGTGGACCCATACGGGATTTTGTGACTTGAAAAACTTGCCAAGAAGCCTTGACAAACATGAACGATCAACTGCTCACATTCAAAATCAGATTTATTTAAAAACCTTTGGAACGTCGCGCATTGATCTGGCTCTGAATGAACAACGAAGACTTAATATCAGCCTCCACACTGCCAAGGTAAAGGAAAATCGTGAGATTTTGAAAGACAGGAGCTGGCCTTTCGTGGTAACGATGAGGATGCCGATCCTACTGTATGTTTGTAAATCTGACTTGTGAGTCAGTGCCTCCCCAACCCCAACCCTCACTGCACGTCACTGGTTTTAGAAGGGATGTCTGTTTCTCCAGTGAAGCGGTAATCCTGTTTGTTACGGATGTTAGAGGTCCCCTGTTTGAAAAAGGGCAGAAACACACTTTTATGTTGAGTATCCTCCTTCTTAATTTTTATGCAGCTGGAACCAGGGAGCTGTTTTTAACTATCAAGTCTCCCTCGTTCTATTGCTGAAAAAAAAAAAAAATTTCAAAACTCAGCAACTAGGCTTTTGTCAAGTTTGAAGCACAGTCTTTGTCATTGCTTTGTTTACGTTTTGTTCAAGTCTTGACTTTGTTATTGCTATGTTGAGATTGTTGTGTCAAAAAAAGACATTGCCATAAGTTATTGAATTGCTTCAGATTTGATGAAGATACAAATCTCCTGTAATGAGCTAACATCTACTGTTTCTGCCCAGTTTCGAAGTGAGGACCTTTTGAGTGTAAAGTGAACGTGATAATCGCTACACCACACAAACTGCCTCTTGTTGTTTCCAGTGTATTTACATTTTGGCATATACGCATTACATTGGTTCCATAGCACTACGTCACTGAGCAGGCAAAACAAAATTGAGTTGACACAATGTGTTTCAGTAGTGTAGCTATTATCACCTTGGCCTTTAACGCGAATGGTCCCATGGTTAAAACACTATTAAAAAACACTACAGACATGGCCTTGGTAGCCTTTGGTTTTTACTTTCTCGTGTCCCCTTTTTCAAAGCTGATGAATTTTTTTTTTTACAATTTACACACCCATGATTTCTAATTTTCAACCTCCCATCTATCTTATAAAATACAGACTACTTGAAGCCCTTCCAGTGCATCTCATTTTCCATAACCTGATCTTTGTACAAGGAGAAGACCTTTAGCTGGGAGGTAAATGCACTTCTCTGCTACACCAGGGAAGGCTGTGTGCACATTAGGACGGTTTGCGCCCTGCTTCAGTTCCATGTGACAGAAACGGCATATCCTCCCTTTGTGCTGGTAGTCGGGCCTTTTACTCAATTGTTGCCCTCTTTCCTCTGCCCTCTTCTTTTTGTGCTCCAGTTTCTGTTGGAAGAACTAAGCCTCCATAAAGTCTTGAAAGGGCATTTTGGAGTTTGTCAGGCCGTCAGGACCATAGGCTTTAAAAACCTTCGTGGAACAATATAAATAACGGAGAGGGCCTTGCTGGTAGAAAAAGTGGATGGAGGAGACATTGTTTGGGTACCTGGACTTTGGCTGACCACAGGAAGGGCATGACTTTGTTTGTTTCCTACATCTATGCTTTTGTTTTGATGCCTTGCATAATCCTTTTGATAAAGTCCTCAGTTAAAGGTGCAGCAGGTTAAGGTGGATTTACTACAGCTGGTGGCATTGAAACAAAAGGCACACAGACTGTCTCACTCTCCTCTGCTAAAGTGTGCCATAACTACTATCTCACCTGGAGCGTCTCTGGGCCGGTGTTCAATATAGAGCTGGTGTTCAGTGGCTTGGCCATGGACTTCACAAACTACGCAATGTGAAACATTGTTGTTGGGTGGAGCATACTGTTTGGGTCGGTTGCGGAATTCTGAACCATATCAGCATTTTCCTGGTCCACAAGCTTCAGCATGTTCTCTGTCCACAATGTTTATTTAGCAGGATGTCCATTTTCTCCTTAATAGGGGATATCCAACGCTTGTGGTCTAGGACAAACACTCTCCCACCAGTCTTCACTTGTTTAGTGCGAGCCCCGCATGGTGAAGCCTGCAGGGACAGAGGTGGTGTACAAGTGGTTTCTCGAAGAGGAACATGAGACAAAAAATTAATTATTTCCTTTATGTGAAAAATATACTGTAGATACTAACAATTGACAATTTTTCATGTTGCTATTATAATAATGTGTTTACCTGACTCTGTGAGAGGCTCAAAATCACTACTTGTAGTCATTTGCTTTAATAGCAGGGGGAAATGCAGGAAATTGGTACAGCTTGTTTGGAGGGGAGGGTGACTGAACTGGGCGTGAGGGCTGAAGGCTGCTCTGTGGAGGTGAATTTCCTGGCATGGACTCTTTCTTGCTCCTGTGCTTTTCCCAGGCGAGTGGAACGGGACAGCAAACAGCCTCCACATAATCCATACCAAACCTCTCTCTCTCTGCTGGAAAGATGAAGGTCAGGATACGTCTTATCCCCTAACACCCGTTTGGAGACTGCATTGAGATCTGCAATCAGAACAAGTTCAAATACAGCTGGAAGCCGAACACCTGGATGCTTTAGGCCTACCAGATGTGGATAGTTCCAGCGAGCGAACGCTGTAATCCCCTGGGCTTGAAACAGCTCTGATGAAACCTGCGTTCCATTGACCCACTGAGCCTGTAGGAAGTGGTAGCCCTCTTGCTGAGATGTACCTCTGATGGGGATCCAGACAGGAACGTTAGCCCCCTCACCTCACCTGCCATCCTAAAGGCCTCACAGCAGTCTCTGAAATACAAAACAAAATAAAAAAAACTCATGAATGATGCTGCTGTCATATCATAGTCATTCATATGATTTCAATGCTGTTCAATAATTGTAGAAAAAAATTCATAGTAGAAAATATTAAAGTCATTTCTTACCTGTCTACCCACTGACAATGTTCATTTTCCATCTCTGTCATCCTGTAGCAGTTCACTAACCCCTGGCACATGGGCTCCAGTCACTTCTGTCTCAGACTGCACCATCACCCACCCAAGGATCAGTTTTCATTCATGATGGTGTCGGATGAAATGGTCCTGGATGTAAAGGTGACCTTCCTTGCAACTTTACAGGTGTGGTCTGAGCAGAGGGCCTCCCTAAAGGTGCCCTGCAGGAGCTTCTTAATCACACCCTCCTGGCACTGGTACTCATACAGGAGGCAATGAGTCAGGTAGTATGCAAACACAGAGACTCCGTTCCAGCCATCTGAATCCTCATACTCTCCGAATGGCGCTGGTTTAGTCTACTGTCTAATGAACCCGGTGAGGGTTCTCTGGCCATACATTCCTGACTCAGCATCCATGATGTTTTGGCAGCTGAGGAGGTAGGACAGGTTGGCACGTTCATACTTGAGGTGCTTCATCTCCATGACCCGATAGGCTATATGGTTGAATTTCCTGTGCGCCTAAGCTCATCGATCACTGACCTACAGATAGCCTTTTTGTAGTTCAGAGTTGCTGGCAACAGGTTTGTGAACTTCTTGGGGAGCTTTTACAGTGTGGGTTGTTGGCAATCTACCTCTTCATGCAGATCCTACAGCACAGCCCTGATGATAACCAGTAGTACTGTCCAGTGAGGCCAACAATTACACATGGTCTCCTGACACCTGCAGTGGCCACCTGTGGCTGTGAACATCCTTCAATAGAAGATAGATTGAATTTGTTCTTCAGCCTGGTCATTATCTTGTCATTATCCAGCTTCCAGATGAAAAATGGATGGAGTTGAGAGTATGTTGGGGATGGAAGATCCGCGACGTTGTCAATCAACTCTGGCTCAGGAGGGAAATGCCACAATGACACCATCTTCATGGGGTTTTTCACAGGTGCAGAGCCTGGCCATAGACCCAAAGATTCCAGTTCTGTCTTGATCCATATCTTCTGCTGCTGTGAATAGCTCCACTGACTCACATCGACATCATAGGGAGTTGGGAAGGAGGAACGCTGGGGTGGGTTGAACTGCCTGGTAATGTTTGACCTGGACGGAAAAGAATGAAGATATTTTGAGTGATGGTGACCTACTTCTCTGCCTCACACACACACACACACACACACACACACACACACACACACACACACACACACACACACACACACACACACTTTTCAAACTGTGATGAGCTGTCTTTACAATAAATGATAGCAGAGGTTTACTGGACACTGCTGACCAATCATGAGAGGAGGAGAGATGCTCTGAGATTTTTTTTTTTAAATCCAAGTAATTATTAAAACACAAAATAAAATAGCATCTGTGAGAGAAATTTTTTTACGATCATTTATTTTGAATGAGGACAAAGGTCTCACCAACTTTTTGTAAAGAGAAATGTTCTTTCCATCTACAATGTCAATTCTAACATGGAAGAACCAGATCACATTTCATCCTGTTTACCCTGTATGGAGATGAAGAATAACCACAGGGGAGACTGGAGGTGCATTGTAAGGGATTGTTATTCACGTCTTCCAAGTCATTTACACGTTCCTGTAAATGTAACTGTTTGAGGTTGGCATCCAGGGAGACAGTTCAGGGACACAGACTTGTAAATCATTTATGACCCAAGCCACACCCTCTGTTTCTGTATAAAACCCACGGTCTTCAGAAATGATATCAGACTGGTCAGAACACTGCTTTGGAGCAGGACTGAACCTTTCTCTTTATTCTGCAGAATAAATAATCTTGAATACTCTCAGTTTTTGTTTTCTTGTAGCAGGCAGATTAACCTCACCCATCATTGCAGAAGAATTTCTTCCACGGTTTTGGGATAATCGGCAGGATCTCTGCTTGGCTCTGTTGGACCTCTTCATTAACCAGGTTGTGTGCACAATGGCAGGCAGGAACCGACTGTGAAGACATCCAAGAAGGAGTTGTCTGGACATGACTGGCAGATCCAGAAGGAACAACACGAGATCTTGAAAAAATGAAGGTGAGGACTAACTGAGATATTGTACCGATCAGAGAAGATCGAAGGAAAAGCTATTGTGTAGTAAATGGCTCTGGGTAATCTTCTTTTTTAACTCAGAAATCCCCCCCTCACATTGACATATGGCTTGTTTGCGTGCAGCGCAACTAGGAAGGGGTAGTGGATATATCGGTCTGGAGGACCGTGGAAGTGGCCAATATTGTATCGATCAAGAGGATCGTGGGTTTTTGTTTATCTTATTTTAATGTACATTTTTTATTCAGTAATAACTCGACATTAATGAATAAAATTATAGAATAATATTATAGAGTATTGTTGATTCCTCCTAGCAGAAGCATTGAGGGAAGGTAAGAAACTTTTGGTGTTGTAGGAATACAATACAATTAATTTATAACTAGAGTAAAATTGATTATAAAAAAGGGAATAAAAATAAAAACAAATACAATAATAATAATTGTTAATATTATATTTGTAATTATTGCTTTGTTTATTGTTTTTACTATTTTTTATTATTTTATTTTGGAGGTATTGATAATCCAGCTCTGCGACTTGCTTTCTAACTAGTTTCAGTACGTTTTAAATAAATCAAATAAATTGTGATCAAATTGGTGTCTGGCCGATTGATCACTTTGGAACATGTATCGATGAGATGAGTTCGGAGAGATTCTATCAGTTTCTTTGGCTTTGTTAAGCCTCCTGGCTGATAAAAATCTCAATTAAACAAGCGAATGTATGAACGCAAGATATGCGTGGTATGTGTGCTGTACATAACATGTCAAACTAGTTTCACACATGAGTCCTTGGTCTAAAAGTACCATTATAATCTAAAATATCTGGTAGGATTGCTAGAAAGGATACCGTAAGGTTTTAAATTAATTTGGGGAAAAAAAAAGATATCAATTTTTTTTGTATATGTAACAAGGCGAGAGAGAGCTGTAAAGGTAATGACAGACTGAAAGGATTAGGGAAGTTGAGATATGAAAGACAATGACAATGAAAGTGGGAAAGTTTGCCTATGATGCATTTGGGATTCTTTGTTTTCGGATGAAACTTGGAGAGGAATGCGTGTAAAAGTTATTTTCGCAGGATATTAGAACTGAATGATTTAACTAGTAGTCAAATGGTGTACAACAAAGGTCAATGCTGCGGTAGTATGCATAGATATTGCACGTTTTGAACTGGTGGATTGTGTTTAGAGAGATAATGGTGATGTTGATAATAGTGTTGTGGTGAGTTGAAGCAGGTTTTAAGTTGCTGGAAGGTGTCTTTGGTTCATTAAATGTGACTTTGGTAAGGTTAGGAGTATGGTGAGGTTTTTTTTAACTATAGTTTGTGCGTTGTTAATAGATTTTATTGCAAAGCATTCCAAATTGATAAAACTAAATTGATCAATATAGATTAAAAAAATTGCTTCCAAAATATGTTTTAAGACATTGCAGAGAGCAGATATGATGCATAGCAGCAGCAGAAATTAATTAGCTTTGGGTTGATAAAGAGTTGTTTTTTTTTTTAATATATTTTATCTTCCCCTTTTGTGTTCTTGTGTCAAAGTGATCTGCTGGTTTAGCTAAGATAATCCTTTATCTATCCCACAGAGGGAAAGTCTGCAGTGTTACAACAGTAACAAATTGAATGGCACAAAGCATTAGTAAATTGGTAATTCTAAATCAAAGGACATGATAAATAACAAAATAGTATAGATTTAACACTACACATTAAATCATGATATTGCATGAGTGAATTGTTCGTTTTGGTGTGATATACAACTGTGTTTGTATGTTTCAAATCCTTACCGGTTGTTTTTTGATTATCAGTAAGGCTGGTGATTTTTTAAGTATAATCAAACAAAATTATGAATATTGTTAATTTTTATTTTTTTTGTCTTAATCGAGAAATAATCTCGATTTGACATTGATTAAGGTAGATGTTGATATAGAGCATAAAACTTAACAAGTAGTTTAACAAAGAGGAATAATTGTTTTGTTTTGTATACAAGAGAGGTAATGGATTGTCTACGTCCGCTTACTAAAAAAACTTAAATAAATGTGAAATACGTTGGCCATTTAGATGTTTTTTTTTTTAATTTTCCCCTTATAACTCCAGGCAGCACAAAAGAACGTTCATTATTTGAGTCATGATATTTATTTTATTTTAATTTTGTCTCCTCAGGGTCGCACCCTGGCATGGCCTTTCTTGGCTGTTGTGGTTATTGTTGTTTTTGGATCATGGAACGAGGCAATGCTTGCCAAGCCATTACACGGTTGAACCAATTGTTGTTTTTAAAAAAAATTTTTGGCACCAGCTCCATGTTGGGTTTGCTGGATTAATTTAACTGTGGTTGAATAAGATGGTAAAATGTAAGCTGTGTTGTTGTAATCTTATGGAAATGAATTATGTCTTGTAGCATACTGTGCTCGGAAACTGGGAGCCGGGGTCATTGGGTTGATTACATGCTGTAGCCTTTATCTTGCTACAAAGCAAACCGGCTCATTTCTCTCAGACATCACCTCTCCATCATCGACTTGTGCAACTTTCACTTTGCTTACTCCAACTTCTCTTCTTCACTCTTATGGAGATTCACATGATTGCTTGACAGCGATAGCCCTTGTGACTTCGCCCAGATCTTGCTACTGAAGTTCTTGAAAAGTTCAACTACAATGATTTAAACTCATGAGTACAACAAAAGGAGGATTTTTGTTTGGTTTGTTTGTCCGTCATCTGTTTTTGTATAAAACTGTGTGTCTATCTTTGTACAACCGGTTGTGTTTGTGTTTCTATCTGTGTTAAACTGTTTTTTGTTTTTGTTTTGATTGCATGAATATGTACAGGCAAGTGAGATACGGTGTGGTGTAGCTGTTTGATGAGACATACATAACATGTTTAATGTTGTGATCTCATAACCCCCCATTTTGATCTTCCTATTTGTGTTGTTTACATTAATGTACTTGACCCCATCTCTATAGGAAATGCAGCCAATAGCCAATGCAGCCATCAAAGCCGCCATACCCAATTTTTGCTTTGTCTAATGATGGTTGACGACACAGGCTCACTAACTTTGTCTTTTCCTCTACTCAAAGGTATCCTGCACAAAATTATTGGAGTGGCAGAGCCACTTGGTACAGTATGTACTGAGCGGCATCTTTCCCACGAGTTTTTTCATTGTTTTACTTGTTTGACATAAGGTACCATTTGTCAAAAAGGAGGGGTATAGTTAGAGAATTAAGAAAACATAATGATTGTGCTTAGAACAATGCAGGGACCTCATGATGGACTTTTCAAGCTGACGCTTTGTCATGATTAAAATATTGTTTGGTGATAATTGACATGTTTTTCAGAATGGAATCCCAGTAAAGGTAAGCTCTACTGAGTTTTCATCCTGTCATGAGTGATGATGGGAATGCGAGGACGATCACATGGTACGACAGGACTGTGCCAGCATGAATAGCTGACCAGGAGACCAATGCGGTTAGGTCTGTCTTCTCTTGACAAAAGCCACATATGAATTACATCACATAAACCAGTAGTGATCAGATTGTCCAGTTTAGTATTTATCATTGTTAGATTTACTTTATTAATGGATTGTGTCGATGGGATTATGTTCAGGCAACATTCGAGAAATGTGTCAAGGAAAATTTGATTCATGATTTTTTTTGGTTTGTTTTCTAGTTAGAATTGTAAGATTGTAAGAAGACGCCATTTACGACCACCTCAGAGGCACCTACAGTGACCCCAACAGAGAACAACTATTGGGATCCGTCTGAAGCACTGAGAACAACACCTCCGTAACCAACAGTGGATTTTAACCTGACGAACCCTAGTCTGAAGGAAGTGGAGGAATTTGTGAAGAGGGCAAGAGCCGGCTCTGCGCCAGGGCGAAATCACTTCTTGCCCAGAAAACCTGCCCATAAAAATGCCTTTGGCACAAAGCTGTATGCAATTCCTTCAGAACCGGCCTGAGTTAATTTTCCCTCCCTTCATTCTAACCTGAATCCCAAGTAGGTCATTGCGAAACAGGACGGAATTGTTCATTTTACAGTAACTGTAAGGCTGTCGCAATGAACTTGATTGAATCAATGCCATCTCATGGGAAAAAAGCTATAGTAGCTTGGATGAAGGAAATGAGCCACTGATAGCTGACTCTCCTACGGTTTTGCCTACAAACAACCAAACTAAGGCTGCCGTTCCGGTTTTCTAAGAGACTTCAGCTGAACTTGGTTCATTGATCTCGTGGCATGATTCTCACTTAGGGTGAGAGAGGGCCAGGGTTCAACTCCCGGAGATGCCCAGGAGACCAATTCTAACTCAGCCACATAGAGGTTCAATGCTGTAATGGTTTGCACTTTGGACACTGAATCCAGTGATCTGAGTTCAAATCTCAGTGGAACCTGCATCGGTTCATTTCTGCACTTTGCGCTCAGAAAGTTGTCTGACACATCTGTCCAGGAATTAAAGTCACACATTCAAAAATGAGACAAAGAAACACTGTTCTAATATAATTATGTTGTTTGACAACCTCACATGTCATTGTTGCTCTTCCTTAACAAGTTGACTGTGTTTTACAAAAAGAGGCCTAGAACCCAAGCAGAGTGGATGTCGCAGAAATGTACATACTTTATATTTGCAAATGTTTAAAAACAGCAGTCACCACTGGAAAAAGCTGAAGACACGCTGAAATGTCTATTGGTACCAGCATGGGGCATCTGCCTCTTCTCCCGCTGTGTCGTGGTCCATTACACAGTCACTGCCTGGAGAATAGCTGGAGGAACTGATCATTCCTTAGATTATTTAATGCTTATACTAACACGCTGTATTTAAGGTCACAATGTGAAACCGTTTTTATTGAATTCAACCATTAAATCATACTAATTTCACACACACGGAGCCATTGTTGTCAAACGGGGTAGAAGAAGAAACCTTTGCGTCATGCACCTATGTCACTTCCGTAGACAGACAGTTAAAGCGCAGCACAGGGTGGTTTTGGTCTCACTTTCTTTTCTTCTCCATATCATTATGGATTACGCAAAGCGTGTAGTGGAAGGTCTGAATGACATCTCGGACCTTAATCTGACCAGTGCGATAGATCCAAGTCAGTGTTAGCAGTGCGTACAGGAATTAATTTTCTGTAATGATGGTCAGTTTTCTGACAGCGACACTGAGAACGACAGAGCCGCTGAATCTGATATTATCTCACACTGATTAACTCTACATTTTGTTGAGTTGTCCGTACTTTTAAACTCCAAAATAATTATACTTTTCTAAAACATGTATACTCTTGCTTTTAGTCCAGAGTGCGAACCATTACACCATATTATGAGAAAATCTTAGGAGAGTCAGCTGTCAGTGGTTCATTACCTTCATCCAAGCTAGTATAACTTTTTCTCCCATGAGATGGCATTGATTCAATCAAGGTCATTCATCAAGTGCTGGGCAAATAGGGATTTCTTGCATTGAAATAAAAGCCTACTCTCAGTAATACACAGTCAACCTCCAAGTGCTTCCAATTTTGATGCAGCTACAAGGGGCTTCCATGGTGTAAAGGGTAGCACTTTGGACTCCGAATCCAATAATCTGAGTTCAAATCTCAGTGGAACCTTTTTTGCTTTATTTCTGCACTTCACACTCAGAAAGTCTTCTGACACATATGTCTAGGAATCTCACTCACACATTCTGAAATTAGTCAAATAAGCACTGTTCTGATAAAATGATGTCTGACTACCTCACAGCAATCAAGGAATACTTGCCCATAAAAATGCCTTTGGCACAAAGCTCTTGCAATTTCTTCACAACCAGCATGAGTTAATTTTCCCTCCCTGCTTTCCTTCATTCTAACCTGAATCCCAAATAGGTCATAGCGAAACAGGACAGATTTGTTTGTTTTACAGTAACTGTGAGCCTGTCGCAATGAACTTGATGAATCAATGCCATCTAATTGGAAAAAAGCTATAGTAGCTTGAATGATGGAAATGAACCACTGATAGCTGACTCTCCAACGGTTTTGCCTACAACCAACAAAACTAAGCCTGGGTCAACCTCACCAGACTTAGCTCTGGAGTAGCAAAGACCAAAACCTATCTACATATGATTGGAGAGTCTGCCACAAATCTCTGCGAATGCGGAAAACCACAGACTGTTGAACACATCATTGAGTGCCCAATCTTCAAATCACCACATGGAGTCAGCGGCCTCATTTAACTGGATGACGATACCACTTCTTGGCTAATGTCCCAATTGGCTGTGTAGCCCTACACGAAAGAAAGAACCAGACTAAGGCTGCCGTTCCGGTTTTTAAAGCGACTTCAGCTGAACTTGGCTCATTGATCTAGTGGCATGATTCTCAGTTAGTGTAGGAGCGGGCCAGGGTTCAACTCCCAGAGAAGTAATGGTTAGCACTTCGGACTCTGGATCCAGTGATCTGAGTTCAAATCTCAGTGGAACCTGCTTTGGTTTATTTCTGCACTTTGCACTCAGAAAGTGTTCTGACACATCTGCCATCGCATCTAATTCAGCCGCATGTATTGTCCATGCTGTAATGGTTAGTATTTTGAACTCTGAATCCAGTGATCTGAGTTCAAATCTAAGTGGAACTTCCTGGTTTATGTCTGTACTTTACACTCAAAGTCTCTGACACATGTGTCTCGGAATTTTAGTCACACATTCTAAAATGAGTCAAATAAGCACTGTTCTGATAAAATTATGTTGTTTGATTAGCTCACATGTCATTTGGTTCTCTTCTTTAACAAGTTGACTGTGTATTACAGAGAGTGTGCATTTATTTGAATGCAAGAAATTCCTTCTGACGCAGAGCTTGATGAAAGCATTTCAAATCGATAAGCAATCAAAGAAAACTTGCCCATAAAAATGCCTTTGGCACAAAGCTGTATGCAATTCCTTCAGAACCGACCTGAGTTAATTTTCGCTCCCTGCTTTTCTTCTTTCTAACCTGAATACCAAATAGTTAAAAGCGAAACAGGAAGGAATTGTTCGTTTTACAGTAACAGTGATCCTGTCGCAATGAACTTGATTGAATCAATGCCATCTCATGGGACGAAAGCTATAATAGCTTGGATGAAGGAAATGAACCATTGATAGCTGACTCTCCTACGGTTTTGCCTACAACCAACCAAACTAAAGCTGCCGTTCCGATTTTCTCAGCGTCTTCAGCTGAACTTGGGTGGTTGATCTAGTGGCATGATTCTCAGTTAGGGTGGGAGTCGGTCAGGGTTCAACTCCCGGAGAAGTAGTGGTTACCACTTTGGACTCTGAATCTAGTGATCTGAGTTCAAATCTTGGTGGAACCAAGTTTAGTTCGGCTCTTTACACTCTCAAAGTCTTCTGACACATCTATCTATGAATTTGGGTCACACATTCTTAAGTGGGACCCATTGCACACTTCAGGGTCAGTTGGCAGCCTTGCCCTTTTTTTTGCATCATTTGAAAGTGGAGAATCAGAGCTTCCAAACAAGGTGTCCCTTGTGCAAATCAAGCAAATATTTTTAAAGCTTTGACTTAATATTGACAAGGTTGTGGCAAACTGTGATGCTGAGATAATCACTTCCAACTTTTACCAAGACTTGCTTTATTCAGCCAGCTCCCAGAATGCAAATGGGGTTGGCGGACAAACAAGGCCTCACGGCTTATTAACATAATGCTGAATGGGCCAATCACAAACAGAGTTGAACCTGTAAACAACACAACTATTTTTGTTTTTAAAAAAGCTTTCATTTAAAAGTAAGAGTATAAATGTTTTATAAAAGTAGAATTATGTTGGAGTTTAAAGGTACGGACAACTCAACAAAATGTAGAGTTAATCAACAATTTGAGTCTCAGAAAACCTGAACTCTGAATATCTGTCATCAACCTTTATGGACTTCATCACGTCATCAACTTCTTCCATTGTAAAAACAACGGGTGTACCGTCGGTCTTCTAAAGTGATTTTTGAAAATATTCCATTTCATCGTCACATTCAGGTTGAAATCCGCTATTTGAAATGTTCTCCAAGTCCGGGATAATATCAGATTCAGCGTCGCTGTCAGAAAACTGAGCATCATTACGGAAAATTTATTCCAGTATGCACTGCTAACACTGACTTGGATCTATCGCACTGGTCAGATTAAGGTCCGAGATGTCATTCAGACCTTCCCCTACACGCTTTGAAATTATGGCGTTAGTTTCTCCTTAAAATATTACCAGCAGTCAATTACATTTTAGAGCCGTTTCCTCTTTTCATTGGAATTTTTCTATATTTATATATTATTATCATTAAATAATCTCAGGAATGTTCAATTCATCTAGCTATTCTCCAGGCATTGACTGTGTAATGGACCACGACACAGCGGGAGAAGCGACAGATGCCCCATGCTGGTAACAATAGACATTTCAGCGTGTCTTCAGCTTTTTCCAGTGGTGATTGCTGTGTTTAAACATTTGCAAATATAAAGTATGTACATTTCTGCGACTCTATGGTAAGAGACACATCTGAGACATCCACTCTGTTGAGTTCTAGGCCTCTTTGAGGGAGGCAAAGTTTCCAAACACAAAACAACCCTGACAAATATTAACCATAGTTTTACCATGGTAAGCGGACATATGGTTAACTGTGGTTTTTGACGGAGAGAAGAACCATGGTTATACTATGGTAAAATCACACTATACTATGTTTTTCCTACAGTATCTCCACTACTTGGCTCCATAGTTTACCAGGGTTTAACATCTGTTTATCCCATCACCATGCTTTTACTTAACATAGCTGGTTTCACAAAGGGTTATTTTTTGTCTTTGTAGTGCATAGAAATTGGAATTTTATTATTGATCACAATGAATCACATTTAATTTGCTACATTGGAATATATAACAAAAACCAATCCCACTACTTCATGCTTGCATCTCTCTCTCTCTCTCTCTCTCTCTCTCTGCTGATTCTCCAGAGTGTGAATGTAAATGATTTCTGAGTCAATTAGAACAAGTCCTCCCATTGTAAATATAACTCCTGTTGTCTTTTGAGATGTCTTTGGGCTGTGGATAGGAGCACGGGGTTCCACTCACCAAGGTGGTGGCGACTTGTTCCCTCTCTCTCTTTGGTGAGCATATTCTTCATGTCTAAAAGAGAAAATAAACATTCAAATGCTTCTTTTAAGCTTTAAATAACTGCAAAAACCTTGACCACCGCTTTGGAGTTACAGCTGACTCCAAATACAGGGGAAAGAATTGGCCACAGCGCATTACAAGTACATAAAACATCTCAAACACACATTACTCACATTATGAGCTTGAGTCCATGTAAGTCCGTCCTTCCTAAGGTTCCTTGGGGACAATGTTCTCCATAAGGACACAAGTGAACACTGTGGTGAACATAGAGATTGGAAAAGTGAATCGCCTGTGAAAATTAACTGATTGATTACAGGTGTGTTCGTGCTGTGCGTCACAAATATATAGACGCTGTGGACCAGCATGTGTGTTTGGTCTATGGAGCGTTTGTGTTTCTGCGGCTTGCCACTCATCGGGTGGGATGCTGTCGTTTGTAGCTGTTTAAGGCTGCCAGCGATGAAGACAGTAAGAGCAGGGGGTTAGATGTTTCAACGCAAGGAGGGGAGGTCTGCTGCCTCCTGTAGATAGTTATACTGCCCTCCTATGGCCCAGCCCCTATAAGAGGGCAGCCGCTGCCACTCCTGTAGCCCAGCCCTAACTAAGCACACTGCACCACCATGCATCGAAACCGAAAAACACAAAACTACACATAAGAAAATACAGAACCAAACCCAACACTAGTCATACAACCCCAACACAATGTCTCCCGGCTTCTCATCCATCAGGTCAGCCCAGGAATAAGACCTGTTGTTGGGGGAAGCAGGGGAACTCACCTGCCCCTCGTGACCGTCATTCCACAAAGTGGAGAGACAGCCCCCGAGGGAGGGGGATCTCCCCCAGACCACCCACCCCAAGTCCCCGTCTGCCACCTCCTTCAGCTTCTTGGGCGCCTCCATTCCTGGCTGGCGGTGATCCCCTCTTCCTCTGAGCCACTGCCAGGGCCTCTGGCCCAGAAGGATCTGCAAGTGGAGTCGCAACTGGGTAGGCCACCGCTGGAACAGCCGCCGCAGTTAGGGACACCGCCAGATGAGACGCCACAGGGGGAGATGCCGCAGGTGGAGCCACCACAGGGACAGCCGCCCCAGGAGCCGCTGCCACAGTTGGAGCTGCCGTCAGATTAGCTGCAGCAGGGAGTCCCGCCCCAGGAGGAGCTGACGGTGTGGGAGCAAATGCTGAAGGGGCCACCGTAGGAGGAGCCAAGACCACCACATGTGTCCTGCATGTTTTTATAATATTGGAGTTTGTTTATTACAATGTAACCTGTATTATTGATGAATATCCTGTACTCTACACTAGATATTTTTAGCAAGACATATTACTTTGATTTGCTATTGTTTTCTTTGAGTTGTCTGTAATAGGATGAAGTGAATACATTGGGACCTCAGGTATTTTCTTTTTTTACGGTTTTTGAGGGACATTGGTTCTAGGCAGGGAAAGGTCCACTGGAAGGTCTGATGGGTCCGACCAGCCTGACTTTGGACAAATGTTTTGATTTATTTCTGAGGTTCTAAATGTATGCACTAATATGTAACATCCTATACAGTTTTATAAACCCTTCGTCTTTATCTGATAATTGATTTGGAGTACCATAGGTGGTTGCCTGGGGCAGAGGGACTGTGAGAGAATTTTCCTGTCTTGATTGTTTGCTGGATGTTCTCAGAAAGGAAGCTGCCAGATGGGATTTTCGCTCTCACACTCCACAAATTTACTGTATTGCTACGACTAAGCATGGTAAGAAGGGTATATTTTAATTGATTCTTTGTTTGTTATTAAGTGATTTTTATTAAGCCAATTAACATCATAAGTTCAATTACTCTTCTCTCTGTCGAGACTTTGTATAGTCTCGAAGGGGGGAATATGAGGTGTCTGAATGAGGGCCCTGGGTTCTCGAGAATCAGAGCCCATTGTATAGTGATTGTATCGTATAATTACTAACTTATGTTACTTTTAATTAATTGCTTCCAGGTCAAACGGAGAGCGACAATAACAACGTGTCTATTTAGAGGCCCGTATGAGAACGAATGTAGGGAGGCCTCCAGCCTGGCCAGAGGAGGAAATGTGTAGATTTACGTCGGACAAGTGCTGAACTGTGACCTATGTATTGTGACCAGATGGGCTACGTGATGTCCGTACTAGTATATAGGACAAGTCTTTTACTTCAGTCAACAGAGAAAACTTCCGGCTTTGTTCTCTCCTGGACGTTCTATGCCAAGTCCGGTTTGATGCTGATTCGTGTAATAAAATTATTATTTTAATCAAGTCAGCGTTAGTGGAGATTCCTTCTTCATCAACACATCAAAATCATCCAGAAACTACACTATCTATCTATCTATCAAACTATCTATCTATGTATCTGTCTGTCTGTCTGTCTGTCTGTCTAGGGGCAACTCAACCTACCTCTAGGGATCAGTGCTTTCCTGTAGTTGCACCACACAGATGCCTCTGTGACACAGGGTGGCAACAGCTTTCCAGCTACATTTTTCTGATTCGGATGGCATCCCGGCAATACTATAGCATGGTCCTCAGCATAGTTTGTGATGAAGGCGACCACTTTTTGGCATTTTCTTGTTGTCTGAAGTCACTTCACTGCGTCTCCCATTGCAGAATAGCTGTCCCATGATAAACATGTCTGTTTCCTGCTTTGGTAAGGCTGCTATCATGTAGCTTGATCCATAGAAAAAATCAGTATCCAATTTCTTTGTACATGATTACTGGTCAAGCCTGCCATTTTCTTTTCACCCCTGGCTGCATTTGCAGGTAAACTTGAGAATCTTGTCCATTGCTACTTGGTCATAATCTGCATTACCGACCTCAACCGACTTCATCACGTCATTAACTTCTTCCGTTGTAACAACAACAACGGGCGTCCCCTCTGGGGGTTCTTGAAAATATTCAGTTTCATCATAACATTCAGGTTGAAATCTTTTGTTCTCCGAGTCCAGGATAATATCAGATGCAGCAGTGCAGTTTTTTTTTTCCGTGTTGCTGTCGGAGAACTGACTATCATGGTGGAAGATGTAGACAGAATGAGCTGCTTACACTGACTTGGATCTATCGCAATGGTCAGTTTAAGGTCCGAGATATGATTTAGAGCTTCCATAACAGCACCGAGATTAAAGTTTTCACAGACAAGTGAAACTGAGGAATCCTCGTGCTGTGCTTTAACCATCTGTTTACGGAAGTGATGTCAGCTCTTTTGTTCTTTGTGGGTTATACCCCTGCACAACAATGGATCCAGGTGTGTGTTAAAGTAGTAAGATTAAAAAGTTTAACTCTATAAAAAACGGTTTCACAATGTGTCTTCACATCACATGGAATATGGAGGAATGATCTTCACCTCGACGGTCGATTTAAAGGGAACAATTGATCAGTGTTGTTCAGCACTGTTCAGCAGCTCTGTGAACTGTGTTTCCCCATGAACAGTTTAACATGTATGTACACTTTATAAGTCAAACTCAGTTTTGAAAATACGTTGAGAGATGAAAAAAAACACACAAAGGAACAATCTAATTTTCCTGCTAGAAAGGTTTTTTCAACTTATTTGGCTGCTCATGGTGATTTTAGAAATGCACAAGATTGCGGGATTGCTGTGGTGGGTCACATTTTTTGTCTTGCAGTTGACTCTCAATATGTGAGATTGGTTGGTGAGATGCGATTTAGGCTCAACTTGGGATGCCATTGCCAGCAAGGACGAAATGTGTGACACGGTGTGTCATGGCTGGTCCCCTCTTTGTGTCTTTGGGGGTTTTTTCTACCAAATAAACAATTTAATTTGTTTGTGGTACTAAGGAACTTGAGCCAGATTTACACTGAATCACCCAAAAACTCAAGAAGTCCAATTCATTTCCTTGGAGAGTCGAAAACCGCATGCAGAAAGCCCTGACACTCTCGGGTCTGGAATTCCTTGAAATTTGACAACCCTTGTGAAAGTTTTGGTTCCGATGCTGCTGCGCCTCAAGCCCAGCGGTGTGCCTTACAAGCTCATTAGGCTTCGATTCAGAGAGCGAGCGTGTGAATCTTTGACTCTCAAACTGAAAATAACTACTGAAGATTAAATTAATGTGGGCAAAAGGTCAAGGCATTTGGCATAATTCATATTGGATGTGACTGATTCACACTTGGCGGTATTCCTGTGAAAATTCCATTCACAACTCAAAGCCAAACTGACTCTTCTGACTCTCATTGGTCGTTCACATCCTCCCTCACTCACTATGCCTTACACAAACTGAATCAAATTAATGAAGTCAAAGAATTGAACAAATAATTTTACCGAGTCACTCTTCAACGAACTAATCCCACAAAAGAGTCAAACTTTTAATCACTAATTTGTACCTGGTGGAAAAGCGGCGCTTTTTCTTTCTTTGACCATTAGACATCTGCAGTGGTTTCTTGTGTCTATCTCTCCAGAGACCTTGTACACACTCACACACACTCTCCTCTTGACCCCACAAATCGATCAGCCGCTGGTAGTTTGTCCTGGACAAGCTCAAATTTCCTCTCTTATTACGGAGGATTGATGTTAGCAGTGGAGTTAAAAGAGTGCACGCACACACACACACACACACACACACACACACACACACACACACACACACACACACACAAACACACACACACACATAAACACAAATACATTCACACTCACACATAAACACAAATACATTCACACTCAGCATATGCCCAAAACACACACCAAAAATGAATATGTATCTCACAGCCATACTTAACACACCACTCAGGTGCTCACATTCTCATAGACATGCAGATGTACAACGCCCCCCACCCCCCGACACACACACATACAGACACATAAGTTGATACACACACATACACACACTGAATAAACTCAACAACGTAACACACGTAATTTACAAAACACACACCTACACGAAGATGACCAGGACATAACCAGCTCACCTTGACCTCAACTCAAGTAGACAGCCAGAGCTCTGGCCAATCATGATGGCCTGGTAATTGGTTGGATGTGCATGAAGGGGGTGTGCCCTCAATTAACAGCTAGGCCACTTGTTACACGAACACACACACAAGAACCCCAATGTTCAAAAAGCCTTTCGCAAGGGTGGATAATGAAGAGGGTTCATCCACCATGGAACACCGTTAACCACTGGAGAGGTTAAGGGAGATAGATGGAGAGAGAGATTGGGGTAAGGTGGAGGTGGGATTGCTTCTCGCCAGAGGTATGTAATTAATTATGAACTCTCACCTGCCCCAGCCAAGAGTGGATGTAACTGGTCAAAACTGTTCCTCAGCTTTCTTGTAAGTTATATCCAAGGAAATTCTACTCATACATCGTACTCTGTTTTTCATGATGTGGTGCAATTAACTTCACCACTTTACATCTTTTCACTAACATCTGGCTGCTAGAGAGAACTCTAAGGACCTGTTTGAAGACATTCCAACAATATTTTATGCCAACCTATCCAACAAAAACTTTGACAGTAGTCAGCCAACATGATAACAATGGTTTATCTCTAGATTGTTGTCTGGACAACAAATCCAAAGCCTCCACCTGCTCCCTGGACCCTATTCCAACGGCATTGGCATAGGGTCCAGGGAGCTCTGCCCCTCCATCACAGACATAATCAACTCCTTCCTAGCATCTGGTACAGTTCCCCCCAGTCTCAAAATTGCCTCCATCACTCCCATCCTGAAGAAGCCTGGTCTGGACCCTGACGATCTTAACAACTACCGGCCGATCTTCAACCTTCCATTCCTCAGTGAGGGCCTGGAAAGAGCAGTGGCTGCCCAGCTCCATCAACATCTGTCCAACCATGAGCTCTACGAACCCCTGCAGTCAGCCTACAGAACACACCACAGCACAGAGACCGCCCTAATCAAGATTACCCACAACCTCCTCCTCGCTGCAGGCACCAGTAACATCAGTATCCTCATCTTCCTCGACCTTTCCGCTGCTTTTGACATGCTTTCCCACACAATCCTCCTCAAACGCCTATCCGACCTCCTTGGCATCACTGGAACAGCTTTGTCATGGTTTCACTCATATCTATCAAATAGAACTCAGTTTGTCAAGATCAAGGCTTCTCCTCCCCCCATGCCCCAGTCAACCATGGCCTCCCTCAAGGCTCTGTGCTCGGTCCAACATTCTTCACCATCTATCTGCTCCCCCTCAACTCCCACTGCTACGCTGACGATACACAGCTTTATCTCAGAACCTCACCATCCACTCTGCTCCCCCCACAGTCTCTGGTCAACTGCCTTCATGCCATAAAAACCTGGATGACAACAAACCTACTCCAACTCAACAGCAAAAAGTCAGAGCTCATGGTTGTGGCCCCAAAGCCGCTGCTCCGGAAGGTTGGAGATCTCCTTCTCCTCGTCGGCGGCTGTTCCATCAAAACATCTCCCGAGGTCTGCAACCTGGGTGTTATCCTGGACTCTACCCTCTCCTTTCAGTCACATATCAAATCCATCACCAACTCCGCCTTCTATCACCTCAAAAACATCTCCGTCTCTCCCTCTCAGACCCCGTGGCTGAAATCCTCATCCACGCTTTCATCACCTCCGGGTTGGACTACTGTATTGGAGTCCTGTCTGGGTTTTCCAAAAAAGCCCTGGAAAGGCTCCAGTATGTGCAGAACTCAGCTGCCAGGGTTGACACCCACACCAAGCCCTGGCAGCACATCACCTCCACCCTCATTCACCTTCACTGGCTCCCAGTCAAGTTCCGCATCTCCTACAAACTTCTCCTCCTCAGATGCCAATCCCTTCATGCACTCGGCCCCCAATACCTGTCCGACCTCCTCTACCAACACAATCCATCCCGGAACTTGCGTTCCTCAAACATGGGTCTGCTGTCCATCCCCCGTACCAGATTAAAAAATTCCGGGGACAGAGCTTTCAGTGTGGCAGCACCCACCCTATGGAACTCTGTCCCTCCCGTAATCCCTAACGCCCCAACCCTGGACACTTTCAAAACAACCCTCAAGACCCACCTTTTCACCATGGCCTTTCCCCATTAGTTAGTTGGTTTAGATATTCCTTTGTTTTGTTTTGGTTCCTCTATCCCTTAATCTGCCACCCCCTTGCCCCTCTCCTGTAAAGCCATCTTGGGTTCTTTAAAAGGTGCTCTACAAATTTAAGTGAAGTTATTATTTTAGATGATCTTATCAGAATGCAGAAAAAGGCGGGTGTGTATGAATACAGTATGTCGATGAAAAGAGGGGCAAAGGACGAGGACAGCCTGTGGAGGGCCCAGGATGGACAGTTTGTGGCTCCTACAGTATTACTAGGAATTCTCATTACTGAGGCACATGGTTTTGACCATTGTGCAAGGGGGGAAGTGGTAAGGAGAAATAAAAAGCAAGGATTTTGGTCTCCATATGATGATATTGGTCTCACGTCTACAATGAATGGTAGACGTGCGTCTGGCTGAATGTGAAGTATGTGCCCAAAATAACATGCAAAAAGGCATCACTACCACTTAAGACATATTCCAACACCAGAAGTACCTGGATTATGTGGATATGATAAAAAAGGTATGGTAATGGTCAAAGGTATATGCTAGTGATAGCAGACAGATTCATTAGATGGGTGGAAGCTGTTCCATCAGCAGAGTTGGGAGCAGGGACAGTAATAAAGTTCATGACTACCTAGATTTGGTTTTCCAACAGAGATCAGCTCAGATAATGGATAATCATTCTTACAGAAGGCAGTGAAACAAGTGATGCAGCACCTGAGAATAAGCAAAGGCATGTCACATGAATGCATGTCGCAAAGGAAAGGCCTCTGAAAAGCCAGAGGGGTGAGGGGCTCACTTTGAGTGACCTGTGACCTCCCTCAGAGGTAGAGAGGGCTCCTATGTAATTATCTCCATATGGTGGAAAACTTTGAAAAATTGGAAGACAAGGAGGAGTTAATGCATCGAAAAGAATATATTACTTTGTGAAGTTAAGAGTTTTCATCGTACTCTGCAGACCTCACTCAGACTGGTTCTCTCTTCATGAAAAGTATTATCCGTGTATCCAACTTACCTCAAGTGCTGCCTATTTGTTTAAAGAACCTAAGACTGGGGTTTTCTCCACGATAGGCCATATGCCATATCCTGTTAGGGACAAATGTAACACCAATTAACATGCTGTAATTGTAGGTTACAATGAACCCTGATTTAGCCAAAGCCATGTTTGGCAGCATTTGGATCTGAACCGAGGCATCCGTAGAGACATGAGCCGAAATACAGTGCCTCATGCCTCAATGTGAAGCTGGTGATTCACCTGCATGGTGCTTCTAATGACAGAGGAGACAGGTCATTATTGAGTTGCTGTTTTTCATCATTGTTGATGTAAATTGATCATTTGAGTATGAAGTCTCCTTGGCAGAGCAAAGGTTTGGTCTAGGGTTACAAATTAGGTGCAATTTGTATGGGATTCAACAATTGCTGATGACATCTGAACATGTCACTTGAGAGGCTGATTTTCAAGGTTAGGAGCAGCAGTTGTATGTTCACTGACGAAGAGCTTGTTGGTCTGTGCGTGTGATTCACGCTTTGAGGTGGAGCGGTCCCAGGTTCAAATCACAGATGAGCTCTAAGAGTGAATTTGTATCCTTCCAGGGCATTGTTCATTGTCCAGATGGAATGCACAGAATTTGTTCATGGCCATATACCATATCCTGATAGAGACCAATTTACTTGCTCTTATGGTAGGTTACAATGAACCTTGATTTAACCAAAGCCATGTTTGGTAGCATTTGGATCTTAACCGAGGCATCCGTAGAGACTGGAGCAAAAATACAGTGTCTAATGCCACTCTATCTACATTTAAAGACTCCATATGACAAATGTGAAGCTGGTGCTTCCCTGCATGGTTCTTCTAATAACAGAGGAGACAGACAAGGCAACAGGTCATCATTTGTTACCTGCACTGGCTGGCTTGCTAATCAGCATTGTTAAACTAGGGGTCTAGTGCTTTGTTGGGCTAGACAAATGATTCTCATTTTGGGTGTGAGAGGGCCTGGTTCAAACCCTGGATAGACCCACAAGCTTTGAGAATCTTTGATCAGAGTTCTTCTGTACAGGTTTGTAATGTTTAAACAACAACAGTCACATTTCTCTTGGGAAATACAAGGATTTCCAAAAATACTGTAGCTATAATACTGGCGATAGTGGCGCCGCCCCTAGCGGTCGCCTGCGCCGGCGCTCCGGTTTCTTTCTTACTCTTTAGTATTTTTTTCCTTTTTTTATCACAATGTTCGCCAGAAAAACATCAACAATTAACTCATACGGCCGCGATGCACTCATGGATATAAAAATTTCCCTAAACGAACAACTTTGGGGCTTTTTATCCGTGGGAGCAGAGTGGCCGGCGGAAATCCTACGCGGGAACACTCGCAACAACAACTACAACAACAAAAATGGAGTCGCTGTTCCACGAGCCGGCCCACGGAGGAAGCACCGAGGTAAACGAGGCGGCATTCGGGTCAGAATGAGGACGCAACCTTACCGTCCACCTCTGCCAAGCATCCTTCTTGCGAACGTCCAGTCCCTGGAGAACAAGATGGATGAACTTCGAGCGAGGATTCAATTCCAGCGTGACACGAGGAACTGTTGCGTCCTCTGCCTGACGGAAACATGGCTGAACCCACTGGTGCCGGATGAAGCCATACGTCCAGCCGAGGCCTTCTCCGTGTTCCGCGGCGACAGAACGGCAGAGTCGGGGAAATCCAAAGGTGGAGGCGTCTGCCTAATGGTAAACAACCGCTGGTGTAACGCCAACAACACCAAATTCCTCTCCCACTCCTGCTCGCCGAACCTGGAACAGCTGACCATACTATGCCGTCCATTTTATCTCCCCCGGGAATTCAGCACGGTCATCATTACAGCCGTTTATATCCCACCGCAAGCGGACACCGACGCAGCTCTGTCGGTTCTGCACGATGTGTTGTGCGGATTTCAGAACAGACATCCCGACGCGGCTGTGGTGGTGACTGGGGACTTTAACAGGGCCAACCTGAAAAAAGTTCTGCCGAATTTCCACCAACACATCTCGTGTGCCACCAGGGGAGACAGAACTCTGGACCATTGTTACACTCCTTACAAGAACGGATACAAGCCCGTGTCGCTTCCTGCTTTCGGGAAATCAGATCACGCCGCGATCTCGCTGCTTCCTGTTCACAGGCCTCTGATCGCGCGGGATCTGGTGATGACGAGGGAAGTGAAGCGGTGGACGGACCAATCAGAGGCTGCGCTTCAGGACGCTCTGACTGACGTAGACTGGGACATGTTCCGAGCGAGTTCAAGTGACGTCAGCGAGTTTACGGAGGTTGTAGTGAGTTTCGTGGCTACGCTCGCGGATGAAATCGTTCCCACGGTGAAAGTTCGGATATTTCCAAACCAGAAACCATGGGTTGATAAATCCATCCGCTGCGCTCTGAATGCGCGCACGGCCGCTTACAACGACGGACTTGTATCTGGCAACATGGACAATTACAAAGCGGCGTCGTACAATCTGCGGAGGGCGGTGAGGGACGCTAAACGGACGTACAGAGACACCGTGGAGCTGCAGATGAAGCGGGGGGACACAAGACGCTTGTGGGAGGGGCTGCGAACAATAACTAACTACAAGAGCAGCTCCTCCCCAGCCACGAGTGTGGACGCCTCCCTGGCCAACCAACTGAACTCCTTTTATGCGCGGTTCGAGTCTGGCAGCAGCACCGCTAGCTCGCCGGCTAATTGGAGCTACACCGCTGGGGACGAGTGCGCACTCTCAGTGTCCGTGCACGAGGTCAGGAGGGCTTGATGCGGGTGAACACCAGGAAAGCTGCGGGCCCAGACGGCATATCTGGACGAGTACTGAAGACCTGTGCTAACCAGCTAGCTCCGGTGTTCACCACAATATTCAACATCTCCCTGGCTGAATCAGTGGTCCCATCCTGCTTCAAGAGGTCCACCGTCGTTCCTGTCCCGAAGATCGCCTCTCCAACCTGCCTGAATGACTACCGTCCGGTGGCCCTCACCTCGGTGGTCATGAAGTGTTTCGAGAGGCTGATTAAGGATTACATCTGCGCCTCCCTCCCCCGCACCTTGGACCCGTTGCAGTTCGCGTACCGGCAGAACAGATCCACGGATGACGCGGTCTCTCAGGTACTGCACACCACGCTCACGCACCTGGATGGCCAGAAGGGGGCCTATGTGAGAATGCTGTTCATTGATTATAGTTCAGCTTTCAACACCATAGTCCCCACCAGACTGGCTGTCAAGTTGTTGGAGCTAGGATTGAATGCTCCGCTGTGCACCTGGATCCTGGACTTCCTCACAGGCCGCCCCCAGGTGGTCAAGGTGGGGAAGTACATGTCAAGCTCCCTCACCCTGAATACAGGACCCCCCCAGGGCTGCGTCCTCAGCCCCCTACTGTACTCCCTGTACACACATGACTGTGTGGCCAGGTCCAGCTCCAACACCATCATCAAGTTTGCTGACGACACCGTGGTCGTGGGCCTGATCACCGACTGCGATGAGAAGGCCTACCGCGAGGAGGTGGCTGACCTGTCACTCTGGTGCCAGGACAACAGCCTCCACCTGAACGTCAGCAAAACCAAGGAGCTGATTGTGGACTTTAGGCGTGGATCACAATCGAGGACGCACGCGCCGTTGTGGATTAATGGGACTTCTGTCGATAGGGTGAGCAGCTTCAGATATCTGGGAGTCCACATCACAGAGGACTTAACATGGACTGTTCACACAGACACTCTGGTGAGAAAGGCGAGGCAGCGTCTCTACCACCTCAGGCAGCTGAGGAAATTCCGGGTCTCGGTGAGGATCCTCAAGTCCTTCTACTCTGGAGCAGTGGAGAGCATCCTGACAGGCAACATCACTGCCTGGTTTGGGAACTGTACTGCCCAGGACAGGCGGGCCCTGCAGAGGGTGGTGCGTTCAGCTGAACGTACCACTGGAACTACCCTCCCCCCCTTGCAGGAGTTATACACCAGGAGGTGTAGTAGCAGAGCCCGTAGGATCATGAAGGATCCTCATCACCCCAACAACGGACTGTTTCAGCTGCTGCGGTCAGGCAAGCGCCTCCGCAGTCACGCAGCGAGAACAGAGAGACTGAGACGGAGTTTCTTCCCTCAAGCCATCAGAACTGTCAATGCTGACCTCACCAGGGGTCCTAACTGAGCCATGCACTAGGCTCCACTACCTACTGTACTGTATGTAGCATACTGTACCGCATACTGTATCACTGTTCAGGGTTGTTCGTGATGCCGTATTGCTGCGCCGTACTGTTGTATACTGTGCTGTATTATCCCAAACACTACCTCACACTATTCACATTCACATGCCACTTTAATTCACATGCCACTTTAAATGCACATATCTGTACATACATAGCCATATTCCTTCAACCTATTCCATTTTATTTCAATTTATTTTTTATTGTATTTTATTCTATATATTTTTTATCTTATTCTATAAGTATTCCACTTACTGTATTACGTTTTAGGAGTCAGTTAGTCGGTCTATTAGAAAGTAATTTTCTACTTTTTATTTTATTTTATTTTAGTACTTTTTCCTAGGACTTCTTGTGTGCTATCACCGGGTGCGTTGCATTACATTTCACTGCATATATGTATGGAAGTATGTATATGTATGTGACAAATAAAAATCTTGAATCTTGAATCTTGAATACTTAGAAAGAGAATTAACGCTATTTTAGTGCTGTTAGAGTACTTGGCAGAGCACAGGTCTGGTCTAGAATTACATAAATGTGGTGTTCAAACTCCACCTAAGTGGAATTTGACCACCACATTTTTGATGACAACTTCCAGTTTGAGAGACCGATATTCTAGGTTAGAGGAAGCTCTTGTACTTTAATCTAGAAGAGCCCAGTCAAGCTTGGCAGTGATGGGATTTGAACCCACGCCCCCGAAGAGACTGGAGCCTTAATCCAGCGCCTTAGACCACTCGGCCACACTACCACATTTTTCTGTAACCTTTGGGCGGCCGACAAATACGACGTAGGCCTCATTAAAAACTGTCCCACGGTGCAAATCAAACGCAAATCCTCTTTCTGCCCGTCACAAAAACATCCAATGCGACAGGAAGCAGTTGATCGCATCACCCCCGTCTTTGAGTCCTTCCTTGACGTGGGAATTATCAGCCCATGTGATGACTCCCCTATCCAAACACCTATATTCCCAGTCAAGAAAATGCGACCTCAAGGGCAGCCCACCGAGTGGCCCTTTGTCCAAGACCTGCAGGCCGTTAATGCGGCCATCGACTCCCCCACTCCGAATGTTCCTAACCCATACACTATCATGAGTTAAATCCCTTCGGGATCCATTTGGTTTTCTGTTATTGACCTCTCCAATGCTTTTTTCTCTGTCCCAGTCCACCCAGACTCCCAGTTTTGGTTCGCCTTCCACTTCGCTGGACCTCAAACCTGGACACGCCTCTGCCAGGGCTTAACTTGCAATCCCACCCTCTTCTGTGAGGCTCTCGCCCGCAGCCTCGCCCCATTCGTCCTTTCTGAGGGAAGGGTCCTCCTGCAGTATGTGGACGACCTTCTCAAAGGCCCAGTGTGAACAGTACACCCTCACACTCCTGCGGCCCGTCATAAGGTTTCTCTAAGCAAACTTCAGTTTGTCTACCAGAAAGTGGTCTTCCTTGGTCACGTCATCACCCCTCAGGGGAAGATTTTGTCCCCCGCCAGAATCCAGGCCATCATCGACGTCCCCAGACCATATAACAAAAAGCAAATGCTCTCTTTTCCCGGCATGTGTTCTTACTGCCGCCACTTCATCCCCAATTTTTCAGCCCTCGACCGCCCCCTCAGGGAAATTACCCTGTCCCGCAGCCTTACAGCCTCTTCTCCACTAACACGGACCGAGGACGCCTGCACCGCCTTCGAGGCCCTTAAAATGGCCCTCCCGATGTCTCCAACCTTGGCAATTCCAGATCCCCTTTGGCCTTTTGTCCAGTTCATAGATGAACGTCAGGGCAGCATGACCTCTGTCCTATTACCAAAACATGGCGACGCCCTCTGGCCTGTGGGTTTCTTCTCATGTTTATTAGATCCGGTGGCTTGTGGACTTCCTCCTTGCCTACGTGCTGTCACGGCCTGTGAACACGCGACTTTGTGGGTTTCGCGCCACTCAACCTTTTTGTTCCCCATTCCGTCTCCAACATCTTACAGGAACAAAAATCCTCCCATCTCTCGGCGGCACGTTGGCTCCGCTACCACACAGTGCTCCTTGGGCTTCCACATGTCACGGTGCTCGTCGCCCTGACCGAGGCGTGCAAATTAGCCAAAGGCCGTTCAGCGACAATCTACACCGACTCTCGTTACGCTTTTGGCGTCGTGCTTGACTTGGAGCCCTTTGGAAACACACGGTTTTTGAAGTCAGACGGCAAGGCGTTCCTGCACCATCATAAAGTGGCGGCCCTTTTGGAGGCCATCCTCCTCCCCCTCTCCATCGCTGTTTGTAAATGCGCCGCACACACTCCCAACACAGATCCCGTCTCCCTCGGCAACGCCCGCGCGACGCAGCCGCCAAGGCCGCGCCACGCAGCCCCCTCCCTTATTCCTCCTCCCTCTACTCATCCCCCCCTTCCCCCACACCCCCCTGCCTCACTGACCTCCTCTCCCTCTCTTCCCCAGATGAACGCAGACTTTGGTCAAGCTGTGGGGCCACCCTCCGCAACGGCGTTTGGATGAGCCCCGATGACAAACCCTGCCTGCCCAGGCGCCTGTTTCCTTGTTTCGTTAAGTTGTCACATGGTTTGGACCATGTGTCAAAAGGAAGGATGTGCACGGCAGTACAAACACATAGGTTCACAAAAGACTTTTCCACATTTGCAGCCACATATTGCAACAAGTGTGTAACACAACCCTAGCAGGCCAAAGGGCCTCACACACCCCGCAGCACACCCAACCCCAACGCGCCTGTTCCAACATGTTATGATAGACTTCGTCGAACTTACACCGTGCAGAAACAAAAAATACTGTCTGGTCATGGTTGACATGTTTTCCAAATAGGTGGAAGCTTTCCCCGCCAAACATGCCACGGCGTCAACAGTGGCGAAAACCGACAATGGCAGCCATTATGTAAACAACCTCCTCACACAGTTGTCGACGCATTTCCAATTTGATTTAAAAACACACTGCAGCTACCACCCATAATCCGGGGGTGCTGTAGAATGCGAAAATGGGTCGCTGAAAAACTAACTGGCTAAATGCTGCAGCAAAACAAACCTCAACTGGGTAGACGCGCTGCCCATCGTGCTGATGTATATGAGAATGCGAGTGCGCCCGCGAAATAACCTTTCCCCTTTCAAGGTCCTTTTCCCAGCCCCTTCCAATGTGGGACTGGGGCCTCCAGGCCCGCTGATGGACACCAACCTCTGCGACGACACGCTGGTAAGATATTGCATTTCCTTAACCAAGTCTCTTTCTGAAATCAGACAACAGGTAGGCTCTGCCTTGCCCCAAGCCGCCACTGGGCCCATTGCACAACATTCGACCTGGCGACTTCATGCTGATAAAGAATCACCGCCGGAAGTCCTGGAAACACCAGCGATGGCTGGGCCCATACCAGGTCTTCCTGACAACCCACACGACGATAAAAGTCCAGGAAAGGGCAACGTGGGTGCATGCCAGTCACTGCAAGACCATCAGCCTCCAACAACAGCCCGGAAACACCCAGCAAGGAGGGTCACACACAACCCCTCCCATCCCCTAAAAAACACTGTTACGAACACTGTTAGTTGCAAGGTGACGCGTGCTGGCAACCGTCCACCTTAGGTCATAGACAAACGCACCCATAGGTCATAGACGAACGACGCTGACCACCACACACCACACTACATCAAGGAAGCAGAAGCAGACGACACCATGGAGCGCCGTCCACCCTGGCACCTGTTCCGACTCCCCGGCCTCTTCAGTGTGCGCGGCCCTGGGCGGGACGACAATATATATATGTTATACGTGGGTTTCTCACCCTGGAAATGTTCCCCGTCCAGGCAATTGGGGCCCCTGTACAAACTGAGCCCAGGCTGTGTGGAATACAGATCATATCCCCCAGGGGTTATACCTTACCCCATGACCAGTCTGACCTGACCAACCGACTAAAGCTCCAAAAGCTCTCTAATCTTAACGCTATGGTCATGATAACCATGTCCAGACTCCAAGTAAACAACTTCGGTTTCTTCGTCATATGCGCCTACCTTTCAGGCACCGATCCGTGCGGCTATTTTTGGTTGGTAGTTCGACCCCCGCCCGCCGCACCGTCGTCTCATCGCTATATTCGCCAGACATATATATTCCTCCCCTGACACCACCACCTTTAAATCTGTCCATTATGTGAATCTCTGTCTTATGGAGTAGGTCCACCCGTGTCCCCAGATAACAGATAACAAAGACCTAGGAATGAACCTCTGGTGGCGCCTACTGCGCTCCTGGATTGAGTCCGCAGAAGTTAATAACTCCTGCTACGCCTGCACCCTTTTTCTCCATACAGTGACGGGAGCCCTCCCCGTCCGCCCCGTTCCCCTCACTTCCGATGAATTGTATTGCACCTTCCTTTCACTCACCGATCCCGTAGTGGGCCCAAATAGGTGGTGGCTCTCTAGGCCTAATCTACCTTCCCCGTGTTCCCTGTACTCTAATCAGGCTTTACGTGCCCATAGCAGCACCACCTTCCACTCCCGAGCTGGCGCGCTCCTTGAGCCGGTTGCTACCGTTCACCCCAACTTCCTTTTGGGTCTCCGTCACGCCCTCTGCGTTTCACAACATCGTACTTGTGTATATCTTGGCAACACCACAGGCTGTGCGGTTACCTATGATAGCAACTGCGGCCTTCCGCCCATCCATAATGTCTCGTCCTGTCTCTTGTTCGCCAACTCTTCCCACGGCGTCAACTCCTACCATCTCTTCCGTAACGTTTCCGGGAGTGAAAATCTCACCTCTACCATGTTGTTCTGGCCAAACGATTGCGGTGCTGGCACGGGTCACGACGTCTTGTGGCTTTGCGGCCCTCTCCTACATCAGTTCCTTCCCCAGTCTTGGTTCGGCGATTGCGCCCTCATTAAACAACGTCCCGCTGTTACCATACTGGATAGATTACTTCATACCACGCATTATTATCCCCATTATCCCGATCCCACCACCAACGGCCACAATATCGCCAGACGAGAACTCACGTCAGGCACCGCAAAATACTTATCCGGAGTCCTCCCTTGGTGGGGTGCAGTCAATAACGGCCACAACATCGACGCTTGACATGCGTTGAGAGAACCTCACTGCACTTGTCACTGACGGCTTTCCACTCTCACTCCCTTTATGACAGCCACGCATAATATGTTACAACAACACCAAGCCGCCCTCGACATCATCCTAGCTTTCAGTGGCGGCCTCTGTCATGTTATCGCCGATTCGTGCTGCACCTACATTCCAGATGCAGCCGGCAATATCTCCCATACGATTAGGCTGACGACGTCCCTCCCCCCTCGGAATGGGACTGGCGGTCCTGGCTCACAGACCTGTGGCTCCTTCGTGCCTGCGCCATCGTTGTGGTCGGCTTGGGCCTCCTTTTGGCTTTATCATGGTGTATAGTTGCCCACGCTCGTTCGGCCGTCACTAAACTCGTTTCTTCGGCTTTCGTCCGTTACTCTGCCATTCCTCAGATGGACGCCCCCTGACCCGACGATCCCTTTCCCCTATCCCTCCCCGACTTCGACACAGACGACGACTTCTCCACAGTTTGCTAGGGACCTCCGTCCCTCTTCCCTTTATGATGGGTTATCTTAAACCTTGGGGTGTGAGTCCCTAGATGTCCTCGGGTTTGCCGACGGAGGTTTTCTATATATCTGTCAATTATCTGCTTATTTTTTGAGTGTTAATACTTTGCTGTTTTCGCTTATTTTGAGTGCGTTCATATTTTGCTGTTTTTGAAATGATTTTCTTTCGTACTGATGTTTTAAATATAAACAAAAGGAGGGATATGTACATGCAAAATCCGCCTTTTCCGCTTCTACAATAACATGTTTGCCAAACACTATCTGAACAGCATGCACTCTAGGCAAGGGCACGTTATTCCCGCAACAAGGAAAACCTGCGACCCACTTCTAGACTAAAACAACACACTAAAACACATAGTCGAATAGAATCCTTACAAGGACTTCAAGAACATCACCAGACAGGGCAGTGCATCACCCCACCCCAACGGTCTCACACATCTCACCACATATATACACGCCTACTTCCTGTATCCGGCAGGACGGGTGAGCTCGACTACAGGCTGTGTCCTGCGATTCGCTCTCTCCCTCTCCTATCATTGCAATGACTAACTCTTTTGCTCTAAAATAAATATACACGCAGCAAATAATTTGTTCACGATCCTTTATTACAGAAATTACCACGACAACAGGTTTGTAATGTTCAAACAACAACAGTAACATTTCTCTTGTAAAATACAAGGATCGCCCAATATAACTATAATTGGGTTAAAGGAAATTAAGAGGAGAGACAGGCAGAGCACAGGTTCAGTGTAGGAATTAAAATTAGGTGGAATTTGTATGAGACACAACCATGGTTGATCTTCAGAACTTGTAATTTCCAACCTTGGCAGTGGAGAAATGTGAACCCACGCCCCCGAAGAGACTAGGGCCTTAAGCCAGCGCCTTAGACCACTCGGCCACACTACCACATTTTGTTTGTTTTGGATCACAGATGAGAGATGGGATGGGAGAGCAGCGTTCAATATATCATGCATAATTATATATCGTTCATTCCAATCTAAAAAGGCTTTAGCAAAATCTTTCTTGGCTCACAAGTACACATTTAAGGCTTCCACTGTTTGTTCGTCCAGCGGAATAATTCTTCCTTTGGGTGCGAGAGGTCCCGGGTCCAAATCCGGATGAGCCCAAAGACTAAAATTGTGAAGCTTGTGAAGCTGTTAATTAAATTCCATGATACTTCTAATAACAGAGGAGACATGTCATCATTGTTAGCTACACTTGCCTCTTAACAATCGCATGAATGACATTTGAGGCTTGTTGGTCGCTGCGTGTGATTCACGCTTTGCGCTGGAACGGTCCCAGGTTCAAATCATAGATGAGCTCGGAGAGTAAATTTGTATCCTTCCTGGGCAGTGTTCATTGTCCAGAGGGAAGTCACAGAATTTGTTCATGGCCATATACCATAACCTGATAGACACAAATGTAACACCAACTTTCCTGCGTTTATGGTAGGTTACAATGAACCTTGATTTAACAACAGCCATCTTTGGTAGCATTCTGATCTTAACCGAGGCATCCATAGAGTCTGGAGCAAAAATACAGCACCTTATGCCACTCTACCTACATTAAAAGACTTAATATGACAAATGTGAAGCTGGTGCTTGCCTTGCATGGTTCTTCTAATAACAGAGGAGACAGACAAGGTGACAGGTCATGGTTTGTTACCTGCACCGGCTGGCTTGCTAATCAGCATTGTTGAACTAGGGGTTTAGGGCTTTGTTGGGCTAGACATATGATTCTCATTTTGGGTGTGAGAGGGCCTGGTTCAAACCCTGGATAGACCTACAAGCTTTGAAAAACTTTGATCAGAGTTCTTCTGGACAGGTTTGTAATGTTTAAACAACAACAGTAACGTTTCTCTTGTGAAATATATGGACTGCCAATATAGCTATAATTCTTAGAATGGAAATCAACACCACTTCATAGCTGTTTGAGTATGATGTCTCCTTGGCAGAGCACCATTACAACTTAAGTGGAATTTGTATGAGACACCACCACTACTGCTGCTGCTGTTGCTGTTGCTGCTCTGACCTTGAGAAACCCCTATTCTAGGTTAGAAGCAGCAGTTGTATGTGAACTTACAAACAGCATTATCAACCTTTGCAGTGGTGGGATTTGAACCCATTCCACCAAAGAAACTGGAGCCTAAATCTAGCGCCTTGGCCCACTCGTCCACACTACCACATTTTGCTAGCCTTGAACGACAGATGAGGAGTTAAAAATAAGCAAGATGACAAGTCAAAATTTGTAAACTGTCACTGGAGAGCAGAGTTCAATATAACATGTATAATTATAGATCCTCCATAAAAATCTAATGAGTTGTTGCACTTAACTTGGACGTCACTCTCACCCTACTGGTTCCCTGGACTAACCGTCACATTGTACTTTAGCGTTAGATGTTTTTACATGTCACAAAGTTGAATGACTGAAGTCATTGTCAGCAACAACTATAGTCCATTGTAACCTAGCATAGCTTGAATTAGACTGAGGAGTCAAGAAGAGCAATGTAGGCATACTTGAGAACCTGCCGATTATTTGAAGTGTTTAAGAAATCCATCAGCAAGGACAAATTTTAGTCTTTGGGCTCATCCGGATTTGGACCCGGGACTTCTCGCACCCAAAGCAAGAATCATTCCGCTGGACGCACGAGCCGTGGAAGCCTTAAATGTGTGCTTGTGATTTCCGACTGAGCAAAGACAGATTTTGCAAACCTAATTAGATTGGTATGAAGTATATATATATATACATATATATACGTATATAACGATAACAATAAAGATATATTTATATCTTTATTGTTATTATAACGGTTTTTATAAGATGCTTGCTTCCCAGTCTTATTCTATTTGAGATATAATTTACATTTACATTTAGTCATTTAGCAGACGCTTTTATCCAAAGCGACTTACAAGGGAGAATAACATTCAAGCTACATTGCGACAGGGATAAGTGTAACAACAACATTAGTGTAACAATAAATACTGCAAGGTGGTGCTAAGTAATTGTAGGTTAGGACAGGAGGTACTCACTGAAGAGCTGGGTCTTCAAGTGCTTCTTAAAGACAGAGAGGGAGGTCCCCGCTCTGGTCATTTTTGGCAGCTCGTTCCACCAACGTGGAACTACAAATGAGAATAGCCTGGATTGCCGTGGCTGTATGGCCGGCAGAGCCAGGCGACGCTCATTTGACGAGCGCAGCATCACGGGGGCAACATGTGCTCTTACAAGAGCATTTAAGTAGGCGGGAGCATTTCCAGCAATCACTCTGTAGGCCAGCATAAGAGACTTGAACTTGATGCGGGCGGCTACAGGTAACCAGTGGAGCTCGATGAGCAGCGGAGTGACATGTGCCCTCTTTGGCTGGTTGAACACCAGTCGCGCCGCCGCATTCTGTATCATCTGTAGTGGCTTCACCGCACAGGCCGGCAAGCCTGTTAAGAGGGCGTTGCAGTAGTCGAGACGGGACATCACCAAGGTTTGTACCAGCAGTTGAGTGGCATATTGGGTCAGGTACGGCCTGACTTTTCGGATGTTGAGTAGTGCGAAGCGGCAGGACCGAGAGACGGCGGCAACATGGTCCGAGAATGTCAGTTGGTCATCAATAATGACACCAAGATTCCTTGCAGCCTTGGTAGGAACAAGAGATAGAGAGTCGATTTTAATATCAATGTTGTGATAAATACCTTGTTTGGCCGGGAAGACCAGCAGTTCCGTTTTCGCCAGATTTAGTTGAAGATGATAATCCTTCATCCATGTGGATATGTCAGCGAGACAATCCGAGATCCGCGTCGAGACACTGGGGTCGTCGGGCGGGAAGGACAGAGTTGAGTATCATCCGCATAGTAGTGATATGAAAAGCCATGTGAGCGGATGATCGGGCCCAGTGAGGTGGTGTATATAGCAAAGAGGAGGGGTCCTAGCACCGAGCCTCGGGGCACCCCTGTGGTGAGGTTGTGAGGCACAGACAGCTGGCCTCGCCATGTCACACTGAACGAGCGCCCAGTAAGGTAAGATTCGAACCAGGAAAGTGCACTGCCCGTTATGCCCATACTTGAGAGTATGGACAGGAGTATGCAATGATTGACAGCGTCAAAAGCAGCTGATAAGTCTAGCAGAATGAGAACCTAGGATTTGGCAGCAGCTCTAGCAGTTTGTAAGGCCTCTGTCACAGACAACATGGCTGTTTCGGTGGAGTGACCACTTTTGAAGCCAGATTGAAGTGAATCAAGAAGGTTGTTTCTTGACAGGTACTCTGTAACCTGTCTAGAGACCGCCCTCTCTAAGGTTTTGGAAAGGAATGGGAGGAGAGAGACCGGCCGATAGTTTTCTACTTGATTGGGATCGAGTGAGGGTTTTTTGAGCAGTGGTGCGACCCGAGCCGCTTTGAAAGCGGAAGGGAAAGTGCCGGAAGTTAGGGAAGAATGAATCATATGTGTGATTGCCGGGGTGATGGTCGGTGATATGGCTTGAAGGAGTTTAGATGGGATCGGATCTAGCGGACAGGTAGTAGGACGGCTACATGTTAGTAGTTTAGATACCTCACTTTCAGCGAGGGGGGTGAAACCAGGGAACGATGAGCCTAGGGCTGGTGAAGACAGGTTGTGAGTAAGTTGTTTAGTGAATTGGCTGCTGATGGCTGCCACTTTGTTAGTAAAAAAGGAGGCAAGGCAGTCAGCAGTGAGGTTAGTAGCTGGGGGAGGTGGTGGAGGGTAAAGCAGAGACTTGAAGGTGGCGAATAACTTACGTGTGTCTGTGGCACCGTTGATCCTATCGTTGAAGAAGGCCTTCTTGGCAGCAGTGATGCTGGAAGAGAAGGAGGACAGCAGTGTCTGGTAGCTTGCAAGATCCTCAATTGTTTTGGATTCGTGCCATTTCCTCTCGGCTGCTCTGAGGTCAGTACGCGTTGTCCGGAGGGTGTCAGTCAGCCAAGGGTGGGACTGGGTTGATCGAGCAGGTCTGGTGGATATTGAACACAGGCTATCCAGACATGAGCTCAAGGTGGAGCAGAGGGAGTCAGTGGCATAATTTACCTGCAGAGAGGAGAAAGTGCCGTGGGGTGGAAGAGAAGAGGAGAGCACAGAGGAGAAGTGGGTGGGTGACAGGTTGCGGAGATTGCGGCGGATAGTAACCATGGGTGGGGAGGTGGGGGGTTGTTTTGGTAGCTGGACATTGAAGTGGATGAAGAAGTGGTCAGAGAGATGAAGAGGGGTGACCCTTAGGTTGTCCGTGGTGCAGCTCCGGGCAAGAATGAGATCAAGCTCTTTGCCAGCCTTGTGAGTCGGTGGAGTCAGGACCCGCTCAATCTTATATATATATATATATACATATATATATATAAGAATATAATTGATATTATTATTATGTATTAGCAGTGGAATATGTTTATTATGAATAATAACTGTCAAGTATTATTATATTATAATTATTTAGATGATTCTCTGTACCGGCTCCACGTCACTGTTGAGCCACCAATGAGTGTTATTTTCTTTTGAATATGGATTTATTACGATTATTGTTTCTAAAATGCCAATTTTTCCATCGATAGTTGTCCAAGAAGTGCTCTCTATGAGGGTGTGGGAGCCTCTGAAAAGAGCCTTTGTGGGTTCAACGCAGGGGTGGGCAAACTTTTTGGCTCAGGGGCCACATTGACTTTTAATATTTGACAGGCGGGCCGGGTCAGCACAAGATGCAAACATATCAAACATAAACAGAAAAAAAGCATGACAGTGTTAATACACTTACCTTTTAATGGGAATGGTGTTGTTATTCACCCATTTTTGCCAGAGTCCAAGTCTGGTGTTAATTTTGTTGTGGCAATTCTCAGAACAGATCTGAGGTGTTCATCACTCAACTGCGATCTGTGGGGTGCTTTGTTGGTGTTAAT
This sequence comes from Zeus faber, assembly GCF_960531495.2. Lineage (NCBI taxonomy): Eukaryota > Metazoa > Chordata > Actinopteri > Zeiformes > Zeidae > Zeus > Zeus faber. The sequence continues at coordinate 235,442 of NW_028293078.1, read as the reverse complement.
CACACTAAAAGTCTGTTCACACACATATGTAGAGCCAAACAACACCAGCATCCTCTGCGCCATCTTCTGGATGTTTGGAAATTTGGCTGCGCTTAATGAAGCATAAAACTCATCCAGTTTAAGAGAATTGAACTTCTCCTTTAAGACGGTGTCACATTGGAGATCAATCAGTTCCTACTGCAACTCCTGTGGCGCTGTTTCAGGGTCTTGTGAGAAGGGACATGACACCAGCTGAAGTGACTTTTCAATTTTTCCAAAATCAGAGAACCGACAGCAGAATTCTTCATGAAGGTCATCCAGTGATTTCCTGTATTTTTTCACATGTTGCGGGGCCTCTTTCAATGTAGCCAGTGTGGGGAAATGAGCCAATGACTTGTTTGACATATGCTTTGAGAATAAAGCTAGCTTGGTTTTGAAGGCTCTGACGTTTGTATGCATTTCATGCACAAACTGGTCTTTCCCTTGTAGCCTCACGTTCAGAATTATGCAGTCTAGAAAAATGACCTCCTGCTCAGGGTTGTCCTCTTTCACCCTCTTCTGGATTCTTTTGAACAGTCCGACGTTTTTTCCCGTCAGATTTGGCGATCCATCTGTGGTAACGTTGGCGAGCGTACTCCAAGGTAGCTTGTGCCGCTTAATGACCGCCGACACACTGTCATACAAGTCCTCTCCCCGTGTTTTCCCTTTTAGGGATTCCATGGCCAACAACTCCTCAGTTTTCTCAAAATTGTCATTAATCCCTCTGATAAAAATTAAAAGCGTAGCGGTGTCCTTTATGTCTGTACTTTCGTCCAGTGCCAAAAAATATAATGTAAATGACTCCGCTTTTTTGTTTACTTTGCTAGCTAGGTCTTCGTCAACTAGTTCAACACGGCCAGTGTCTGTCCTGCGTGATAAGCTAATTTTTTCAAACTTGTTCTTGCTCCCAGGACACAAGATACCTGCTGTCTCTACCATGCACTCTTTGAGAAACTCCCTTTCAGAGCAAGGCTTGCTGGCTTTTGCCAATTTGAATGCCAGCAAATAACTTGCCTTCGTGCTTGGTTCTTGGATGGGAGTTTGTCGGATAAAGGTGTTTTGCTGAGCTTGCAAGCCAGCTGCCAACCTCTGAGCGGTAGCCGTCCGATATGCGTTAATCGGTTGTTAGCGTTATTAGCATGCTTGGTAGAAAAGTGAGGGCTGATGTATTCCTTTAAAACCGCCATCGTTTCTTGACAATTAAGACATACAGCCTTTGACCAGACCTAGGTAAAAAAGTATTTAGTTGTCCATTACTTATTAAACACTCGGCACTCACTGTGGACTTTTCTTTTCTTTGGCCCACTCATTGTTGCAGATGGGTTCAGAGTTGTAGCAGAGTAATAACAGAGAGTAGCTTGGGCTCCACAAAATCAAGTCACTGCGGCTAATGCGGCACCTGGTGAAACGCCAGGCATTACAGGTCAAGGTGAAATCAATGCAGTCATAATTATGAATTCTGTACCAATCTTTGGCGGGCTGGATAAAAAAGACCAACGGGCCGGATGTGGCCCGCGGGCCGTAATTTGCCCACCCCTGGTCCAACGGGATGGAATGAATTTTTTTCTTCTTTGGAGCAGTCTTCTTGGCTGCTTTGGGCTTAGCGGCCTTAGCGGTACTCGGGATGGGATAAGGGGCCTGACAGAGCAATTGGATAAAACTAGTTTGATGACGTGGCAAAATCGAATGGCATTGGATATGTTGCTGGCTAAAGATGGTGGTGTTTGTAAGATGTTTGCCGACGTCTGTTGTACTTTCATCCCAAACAACACCGCTCCTGACGGCAGCGTGACTAAAGCATTGGTTGGACTGACAGCATTGTCCGAGGAGATGACGGAACATGCAGGGATAGATAATCCATTCACCAAATGTCTAGAGAGCATGTTTGGTAAATGGAGTGGCATGTTACAATCAATCCTTATATCATGAACAGTAATTATTGCAATTATAGCTACGTGTGGTTGTTGTTGTATTCCATGCATTAGAGGGTTGTCTTAAAGACTCATAGAGAACGCCATGACTAAAACTATGCTGTACACACAAGTTCCTAATGATGCCAACAATGACAGTACAAATGCAAATTATGAATTTATGATCGAACGCAAACAGGAGGATTTTAATGATCTATTAATGATCTCAACGAAAGTTGACGGAAACCACACCAACAGAAATTATGACAATGACACAAAAGTTTAATTAGATAACAAGTTTTGATGATGACGATGACATCCTCCGCTCGGTCTGACGACTGGACAGTTGTAATCGGATGCTAAAGGCAATGCACGTGCCGTGGTATGTCGTCTGCAGCTCTCCATTCCCATAATACTCACTCCGTTATTAATACAAAGGGTAGAGAAAAAAGAGATTTTGTGTCAATCAGTTTCCGATGAAAAGGGCATTGAAGTTCTGACTTGAAGGTTTTTGACCCCATTTTTGTGAATGTAGCTATCCGGATTTTAAGTCTGATTTGAAAGAGAGGCTGTATTTCCGTAGTTGGATTGTCTGATTATTTTGCAAATTATTGTCACTGCTGGATTGCGTCTGAAGGCTTCAGTTCATGTTTTTCAGGTATCAGGACATATCCATATCTATATAATAAGGGTTACGGTTAGGGGTAGCCATTTACCGCAGCCTGGGAAGCCAAAAACCAGCTAGACATGAGCATTGGTGGTTCAGTGGAAGAATTGTAGCCTGCCATGCGGCAGGGCCGGTTTGATTCCCAGCCAATGCAGTGGTGTTTTAAAGACTGTGCCCATCGAAAGAGTGAAGTCATTCAACTTTGTGGCATGAAACAACTTCTAACGCTAAAGTCACTGTGGAAGATAGGCCAGGGAGCAGTAAGGTGAGGGATGTCCAAGTTACCTGCATGACTGCTTTGTTCATAATGCCACTGTCATGCAAATGCTGGTGCAAAGCAGACATTTAGGATAACATCTACTTAAAGGGCTTGTCAGAAGTGAGATTTGAACCCACGCCTCCATTGGAGACTGCGACCTGAACGTAGCGCCTAAGACTGCTCAGCCATCCTGACGGTGAACTGCTGAAATAAGGTGCAATCCATCCAAAACAAAACAAGTCGGATGTCGCATTCTACAATACTCATTCTAATTAACTGGACGAATACCGAAGAGAAAGTGAAATCCCCTCAGTGCTTGGCCTCCTTTCAAATTTGTGTTTCTGATTTCCAGCTCTTTCAGCGACTGCCAATACTTCCAGGACAGCCAAGATCCACAAAAGTAAATGTTTTCTTGTTCATGGCACCTTCTTGCATTCACTTTTGATTTGTGAATACTACAACCAAAAGAGGCATAATGTACAAAAAGAGTGCTGCTTTGACAAGTGGATCAGAAAATACCCAAAAAGAAATGGGTTACGGTTATGGTTAGGTTAGGGTTAGGGTGAGGGCTAGAAAAAGTTATCCTGATGACGTCCTCCGCTTCATCCGATGACTGGACAGTTGAAATCGGATGGTAAAGGCAATGCACGGGCCGGGGCATGTCTTCAGCAGCTGTCCATTCCCATATTACCCACTCAGTTATTCATGTAAAGGGTAGAGAAAAAATAGATTTTGTGTCCATCAGTTTCCGATGATAAGGGCATTGAAGTTCTGACTTGAAGGTTTTTGACCCCATTTTTGTGAATGGAGCTATTCGGATTTTAAGTCTGATTTGAAAGAGAGGCTGTATTTCTGTGGTTGGATTGTCTCTGATGATTTTACAAATTATTTTCACAGCTGGATTGCGTCTGAATGATGTATCAGGACTGGAGCCGAACCTTTTTAATCAGGGTTAGGTTAGGTTTAGGGTTAGGGCTAGTAAAAGTTATCTCGATGGTGCCTCCGCTTCGTCCAACAACTGGACAAGAATGAAAATAGTAGTCCGCAATATTTGAAACTGCGCACCCCAACAGATTTCTTGTCCATCACCTTAAGCACTTGGCCACAGCAACATAGTTTGCGCTTTTGAAGTGCAAGAATATTCCAGTGAAATGAGGAAGAAGCTTTAATATTAATTGACAGCTGGAGATATTTTAAGGAGAAACGACTGTAACAAATTCAAAAATCAAGAAAAGGTAATTTTTGCCAAAGGTGGTGGACAGGATCTGATTCCGCATGGGGACAATTGGATGGAAATCTAGCCCTGCCATGACCACTCAACAACAACCACATTGTTTGTGGGGTTAAAATGCAAGGACATTTTGACCAAATCAGGAAGAAGCTGCAACAAGACAAAGTATTGGGTTATTGGTTTTTTTTGGGAGACAACATCGCAATCAATGAAGACATCATGGAAGCAAGGATATATTTGTGAATTGTAGTCGGCCATGTAGTTCAACCTGTTGGGGGACACCCCAATGGGTTTAGAGTCCATCGCCTTATCAACTCGGATGTTAAATACATGGATAGTCCATTTAAAACGCCAGGAAATTCCGATCAAATGAGGAAGAGGCTCAAAAAATGTATTTGTCTTCTGGAGATATTTTCAGGAGACACTCAGCGCAATGAATTCAAACATAAATAATTGAGGCTGCAAAAACATACTTAACTTTGAAATGTTTCCATCAGAATCTGGCACACAGAATTTCAAGACATTTAGAGTTAGAACAACCTCATGAATCGTAATCTGCAGGACTTGAACCCCCTAGGTGCTGCTGCTGCCAGTCGAAAGAGGGCTGGTACTGGGGCCGCCTGTTAGACCACTGGTGGCTCCAGGGCACCTTTAGGCAGCCCTTCCCTGTCCCTTCCCTGTGCCGGAGCCCTACATTGGGCACCACTGTCACAGTTTCACCACCACGCGCCACCCAAGTGACGTGTTCAGGGACCTATGGCACAGATTACCTTTGGTTGATAGCACCAGTTTATTGTAGCGCTGAGGCTAGGCGGAACTAGCCAAGAGCAGATGAAACATTTCATGACACAGGGCTCCTATTGTGACTGAGTGTGTGGACGGGGTTTTTAAACCGGATGCTCGTTAGCCCAACCAATGAGCATCAGGTGTGGCTACTTAAACCATCCCATCCACAGAGCTATTTCCAGGAGACACTTGCGCAAAAATTCAAACATCATGAAAGCAGTGACATCCCTGATCATCGTAGTCAGCAGGATTTTAATTTGCGCTGGGAAACCCCAATGGAGTTGTCCACCGCCTTAACCACTTGGCCACGACAACATATTGTTGTTTGAAAATGCAAGGAAATTCATATCAAATGAGGAAGAAGCTGCAAAATGGTACTTGACTTTTGGACATATTTTGAGAAAAAACTGGCACATAGAATAAAAATAGGTTCAGAGATAGGACAACAGTACAAATCGTAGTTGGAAGGACTTGAAATGACTCGGGGACACCCCATTGGATTTCTAGACCATCGCTTTAACCACTCTCTTTAAAATAAAAGGAAATCTGCACTTTGTGTTGTTCACTCGTATTCCCGTATCTGAATTACTGCATGGAGGTGTGGGGTAACGTGTACAAAAGCACATTACATTCATTCTGCATACAACAAAAAAGAGCTATAAGGATCGTTAACAATGTAGGACATTGTGACCATACTAACACGCTATATTTAAAAGTCACAGACTTTGAAGTTCATAGATCTGGTAGAATTTAATACTGCACAAATGAAGCGAGAAATAATTTACTTCTTGGTAACACCCAAAAATGCTCTTTGATAGAGAGGGGAAACTCAACAAATATGTCGTAAGCATAGCGAAGGAAGTGAACCACGTCATGTGTCAGGCAAATATGATTCTGAAGAGGCCTTCAATTGCATGTTCCTTGGGGTGTGTATATTTTGTCCTCAAAATGTAAGTACTGTTATACTTCCATAATATCCACTTTTGTGATGCAATGATCTTAAAAAATCGAGAACAGACATGTCTTCTGCGCTATGGTGGATCATCCGTGCACTGCAGAGACAGTAGAGGGGCTTTCAATCCTTAAACCAAAATTTCTTGACTTTAATTAACGATTTGTTTTGCAAGGAAGGCTTTGCTAAAATGTTATCGCCACAATAACAATTATATTGTGACTTATATTTCAAGATAAATATCTTCTGGTTTGGGGCAACTTATAATTGATTAACATCCCATAGCTTATTATTTTTAAGACTGTGTTGTGAAAATGTGTGTATCAAATGTGAAACACCACATATATAAGATAATGTATCTGTAAAACCCTCAATGGTGATTGTATTGCATTTCATGGTGCAATGTGCATTATGCCTACCAAAATGCTAAATACATTGTTTTGATTAATTCACAAATAAAAGCTCTGCACAGGCAATCATTTCTCACACTTTTTTCTGAGAAGAAGAAGTCTATATTACCCTAAACAATAACATAAACTATGTTTTTGTCTCCCAAAATGAGGAATAAAAAAGGTTGCTGTTGAAATTAACCAAAGCATTTATTTTAAAATTTTGCCTGAGTAAAAAGATCTAAAATTGCATGACAACATGCATGTGATCAATACATTACCAAAAATTACTGATTTATCAAATATCTTCCATTCAGGCTAACTCTGCATTAACAGGGTTACGACATAATTTTCAGAATCACTTTTCGGACATGGATTCTGCCAGCGAAATGTAATCAATTTAAATTGAATCCAGCATGGTTGGATAGACTCTTATAATAGTGGATGATGAAGGGATTAATGATATATATATATATCTATATATATATCTATATATATAGATATATATATAGATATATATATGATATATATCTATATATAGATATATATATATATAGATATATATATATATATATATATATATATATATATATATATATAGTAGTGCTTAAATGGTTCTTCAAAGGCCTCAAATTTAATTTTGATATGCAAATATGTGTATTTTACAGTCATTGTACATCACCTAACAGAGACTAAATAATGTAAATTACACAAAAAAAAAATTGATTCATTCTCTGACTAATCATGGCGGCGGTGAGGTGTAGCAGATCCAGTTCGTATGGTGATGTCCCCCACCAAAGGTAAAAACCCACGCGCCGCACAACGCCTCTACGGTGCACCAACATGCCTGGTGTAGTTTGGGCGTGAGAGTTGTTGACTATATAGGAAGGTGATCACAACAATTTAAAATAGAACACTAAATGCAACAACTTCCCTGACTGAAAGAAATTGAATAAATATATTTTTAAACAGAGATGTGATGTTCTGTCCAGTTTTCAATTGTATTCCTATTTTTGATTGATTGGGAATTATTGATAGAGATTAATGTGTAAGGTTTATTATATACTCCAAAATATATTTATTTTTGTTGATTTTTTCAGTAATTATAAATTGCCGTTTTTCCTATCACTATAGGACTGATCATAAGTGCCAAGGGTGTAACATAGGTGACAGGCAAATCTGAATCGATGAATTCAAGTTCTTTTAACACTAGAACACCCAGACTTTTCCTAAAATTGTGTTATGTAGCATCCCCTATTGCTAAAAACAGTAAGGATAAAACCAGATTTAAAATATGGGCAATGGGCATGGGCAGCAGGTAAAATTTACCCGCTATAGAATATAGCTATTTTCGAGCAGTTAATTTTGCATGTTTAAAGTCAATATGGTCAAAAGAAAGAGATTCATGGATGCCACACAAGAATCATTAGAAATGATTACTGCCATGAATGACAATAAGTCTGATGGTGGGGAGGTGTCAGGACTCATCTGACGTGTCATCATTACATTTCACTGCATATATGTATGGAAGTATGTATATGTATGTGACAAATAAAAATCTTGAATCTTGAATCTGACAGCGATTAACCCCCGAGAAAAGTGAGGGTGAAAAAAGAGCAGAGAAGAGGCAGCAAATCAGAGGCTTAGAAGAGAAAGAGTTGAGGAAACAGGCCGAACTGAATAAAACACGAACAACAAGTAATACAGTATATTCTCATATCATAATAAGGTAGTAGTGTGATCAATGCAATGTTTACTGTACCTAGGATCAAGTGTATACAACAAGTATTACAAAGCTAAATGGGATGGAAGTCCTATGAACCTAATTATGAAAAGATGTCGAGCTATGGACATAAGTCTATCCAACGCAGTAGGTGAAGTAACATTACCAATAGGAACAGATTTTCAAATAGAGGAAGGATGAGAGTTTTATCAAAATGACGAAGGAAGCGCAACTGCTAGTCATGTGGGCAGTGTGGAAGAAGCGCAATGTGGGATAATTTGGAATGTCACCATATATGATAACAAGCGGATCGAACTACGAAGACAATCACCTGTTATAAAAGGTGACCAGTACCTAAAAGACCCTGGTCAAATGGCTAAGAAGTCATTTGTGTCATCCCTGCTGGGTGATAGTGTATATCAAAAAAAGGATAAAGTGGTGGCAGACCAATTTTGGATCTGCGGTAATAGGATTCGTTGCCCGTAATATCTAAACTGTGGAGAGGTAGAAGCGCAAGAGTACAAATGTTTACAGAAATTGTGTTATTACCCTCATTAGATGGGGTTGATGGTAACTTTGAAACCAAGGAGCTAAAAAGGCGAAAAAGAGCATACGAATTAGACGAGAGTGTAAAAATTGATAACATAGGACAACCTAGAGGTATACCCCAAAAAGTTCAAAGCACGAGATGAAGTAGCGGCGGGATTTGAAACAATACCAGCCAGAGGAATATCCAAAAACACAGAATGGGTCAATTACATCCATTATAATCACAAAGGTCTATTAATTACACGGATGACGCTTTATCCGCCTTAGGGGAACAATTGAAAGCCACAAGCGCTGTGGCTTGGCAAAATAGGCAAGCTTTAGATTGGCTCTTAGCAGAAAAAGGAGGAGTGTGTGCACTCATAGGCGAAGTGTGTTGCACTTTTATCCCAAATAATATCTCGCCAGATGGATTGTTCCCTCTTGCAATAAATAAACTTAAAAAGCTAAGACAGGAGGTCAAAGACAACGCAGGTAAAAATATGGAATATGGAATATGGAAAAATTTGGTTTGCATGGCTAGATTTAAAAATGGGATGATGGGGAATGATGTTCACCAAAATAGGTATAATACTCTTGGTGCCACTAATAATAATGGGTTTAATTTTTTTCTGTTCTATTCCCATAATGAGATCCATGATAGCGTCAAGGTTGAGCAAACAAATGATCCTCACGTCATGGGACATAGTCCAGTCAAAAGGATTAGAATGGGAACATGTTGGAGAAGGAAGCCAGAGTGATGATGAAGATGATGAAGAATATGGACTCACAAAGGCCTAAGCTTTGAAAGGCCATGACGAATCAATGCATGTTGAAACAAATTGAATGGTCAGGTTTTTCAAGTTTTTATTCTAGTGTCATGTATTCTTTGTTATACTCATATAATGTGTCATATTTTTAATATCATACCAAAGGTTTTTTACTTTTATATTATGATGTGTTTTTCTAATCATATATTTTGTAATATAGGCTAATTGATTGATGGGATGGAAACAATTAAAGGTATAACACATTTGGAAATCAGGTTGTGAATTCTGATTAAAGAAAAAAACATTTTTCTGATAACCAAATGTGAATACTGATGATTTATCTAGCTGTCCGGAAAGTAGCCATATATGATTGTGAATTGACAAATATATGTTAATTGATGTTTGGGACATAGTAAGCCCCAAAGGGGAAGTATATGGGAGAAATTTACTATAACATTCAATGGTAAAATATAAGTATTATCTTGCCTACACGCTATATGAATTAAATAAGTGTGGGGAAATATTGAGTAAAGGAGATACCACTCTCCCCCAGTGCTGGTACAATATGCCACCAAAAGATATTAAAGGGTGAATGAATTGAGGAAGAAGAATCTTTATTTGTCACAGGACAACACATGCACATGCTTTTTTGATGGTGGCCGGTGAAATGCAGACTCTGCATTTCACCCATATTGGCTTGTCCTTCATCCGGGGGGGCAGCCAGGAGCAGTGGGCAGCATTCGATGACGCGCCCGGGGATCTGGTTCCAGATGTCCATCGCTGGTCAGACGATGTTGTGTGCATGTTTTAGGTGGGACGAGATCTCGGACGACATCGGGCTTATTCAGAGCGATATGTGGTGACCACCAAATCGAGCGTGTGGCCTTTGGTGTGGGTGGGTTCTTGAACGTGCTGTATAATGTTAAAACAGTCCAACAGTGACAGGAAATCTATCGCAAACATGATGAGTTCACATCCCAAAGAATGCATTTCTGAGGGAAAATTGTCAGGACTGGTTGTAAATTGTCACGAGTGGTCAAAAGTTCTGATGACTGGTCTGAAATTGTATTGTGAACACCATGACCACCTGTTAATTAAACATTGTGTAGATATGAAGCTGTGTCCTCTTCAGCATATAATAGGCATGAGTTCACATCCTGAATCATATGTGGTTGTAGCAAAGGGGACACCCTTGCAGAGGATGGTGTTGATTCATGAACATTGGGGTTATGGTTACTCTGCTTTCAAGAACCCTGGATAGGACTTTCACCCACAATGTCTGGTGTGGGAGGAAATTGTCAAGAACGCTTGTGTGATCAGCATCAACTGCTCCAGCAAATGGGAGGTGGTAGAAGAGGCTACTCCATTGACATCAGGGATTGGGGTGCAGTACACTCACAATGGACCACGTTACTTTTGAGAGCCCCAGGTAGGGCCCTGAGCCCATGAGCCCTTCATCCCTTGTTTGGAAAGCCAGTGCCTTATCCACTAGGCCGGTACTTTGGCCTGCACCTTGAACAAAGTGCTCAATTTTCATGCACAATGGCAATAAGGTAGAGAAACAATTTCTTGGCAATTTACTGTTATGAAATTGCTCAATTCATGACAGCTTAGGAAAAACCATTGTGAACAGTTTCAACAGCAAGCAAATACTTTTTCTAGATTACAAAGTATACACTTCTTGTTAATAAGCATGAGGTCACATCCCAAAGAAAACATTTCTGAGGGAAAATTGTCATGAGTGATCAAAGGTTCTCATGCCTGGTCTGAAATTGTTTCGCAATCAGCATCAACAACTGTTAAATACACGTTGGTAGGAAGCTTTTTCCATGTCAACATATGTTAGAATGAGTTGAGCATGAGGCCTTGGCAGAAGATGGTTGTGATCCATTGACCTCCGGATTATGGGCCCAGGACACATCCGCTGGTAACTCTGCTCATAAACTCCTTAAGTGGGACTTGAATTCACAATACCTGGTTTAGGAGGGGAGACTTGTCACGACTGGTAAGAAAATGTGAAATTGTTTTGTGAACAGCATGATACCTGTTCATTAAATGTTGTGTAAATAAGAAGCTGATTCCTTTTCAACATATAATTAGCATGAGTTCACATCTTGAATCATATATTGTGGTAGCAAAGCGGAAGCCTTTGTGGAGGATGGTATTGATCCATCAACATCGGGGTGACTCTAATTTTTAGAACCCCAGATAGGACTTGAGCCCACAATCTTTTGTTGAGGAGGTGAAATTGTCATGACTGGTCTTGAAATCTTCATCAGTGTTTGGAAGTTGACGTGACTGGATAGTAATTGTTTTGTGGACAGAATGACCACCTGCTCATATGTCGAAAATTGGTAAAAAGCTTTTTTGGTTGTAGGATGACACTGGCACGAGTCCAGATCCTGGTTTGGGAGGTGAAACTGTCAAGCATGTTTGTGTGATCAGCATCAATACCTCTAGCAAACGGAGGTCTAAAAAGAGGATGGTTTGGATCCATCAACATCATGGTTCTGGGGCCAGTACGCTCTCACTGCACCACTCTGTTTTTGAGAGCCCCAGGTAGGACTTGAGCCCACAATCCCTTGTTTAGGAGGTGAAATCGGCAAGAGTGGAGGGAAATTGTCATGAATGGCTGGAAAATGTTTTCCGATCAGCATCAACACCTGGTAGATAGATGATTATTATTATCCTATCATTAGCGGGAGTTCAGGTCCAAATGCATTTGGTCCAATTGTAATGCTAAGGCCTTATCAGAGGACGGTTTTGATCGAGAAATCTCTGGATTTTAGGGGCAGGAAGCCTCAGCTGTGAGCTCTGCTCATAAGCACATCAGGTGGGACTCGGACGCACAATCCATGCTGAAGGAGGGGATAACTATCAAGACTCGTTGCTCACGAGTGTTTAAAAGCTGTCATGACCACCTGCTCAACACATGGAGAGTATATAACTTGAAATTAGCACAAGTCCACATCCTATGGTACCAAATGCAGGGCCTTAGCAGAGGATGGTTTTGATCCATCGACCACTGGGTTATGGGCCCAGCACGCTTCCGCTGCGCCACTCTGCTTTTGAGAACAGCATGTGGTACTTGAGCAAACAATCCCTTGTTTAGGAGGTGAAATCGTCAAAAGGGAGGGACATTTTCCTGAATGGTTGGAAGATGTTTTGCAATCAGCATCAACACCTGGTAAATAGATTATTTATAGGTAAGAAGCAGTTTCCTCCTCAACATATAGTTAGCTAGAGTTCATGTCCACATGCATTTGGTCTGATAGTAAAGGTAAGGCCTTAACAGAGGATGCTTTTATCAACCAATCTCAGGGTTTTGGGGCCAGCATGCCTCTCCTGGCAACTCTACTTATAAGCACATCAGGTGGGACTCGGACCCACAATCCCTGGTTAAGGAGGGGAAAATTGTCATGACTGGTCTTGAAATCTTCATCAGTGTTTGGAAGTTGTCATCACTGGACAGTAATTGTTTTGTGGACAGCATGACCACCTGCTCAACACGTCGAGAGTTGGTAAAAAGCTTTTTTGTTTGCAAGATGACCTTAGCACGAGTCCACATCCTGGCTTGGGAGATGAAAATGTCAAGAATGTTTGTGTGATCAGCATCAATACCTCTAGCAAACGGGAGGTCTTAAAAGAGGATCGTTTGGAGCCCAAAATCCCTTGTTTAGGAGGTGAAATCATCGAGAGTGGAATGTTTGTGTGATCAGCATCAATACCTCTAGCAAACGGGAGGTCTTAAAAGAGGATGGTTTGGATCCATCAACATCATGGTTCTGGGGCCAGTACGCTCTCACTGCACCACTCTGCTTTGGAGAGCCCCGGGTAGGACTTGAGCCCACAATCCCTTGTTTAGGAGGTGAAATCATCGAGAGTGGAGGGAAATTGTCATGAATGGCTGGAAAATGTTTTCCGATCAGCACCTGGTAGATAGATGATTAATAGGTAAGAAGCATCTCCCTCCTCAACATACTGGTAGCGGGAGTTCAGGTCCAAATGCATTTGGTCCAATTGTAACGGAAAGGCCTTATCAGAGAATGGTTTTGATCAATCAATCTCCGGATTTTAGGGGCGGGAAGCCTCAGCGGTGAGCTCTGCTCAAAAGCACATCAGGTGGGACTCAAACGCACAATCTATGCTTAAGGAGGGGATAATTATCAAGACTCGTTGCTCACGAGTGTTTAAAAGTTGTCATTACCACCTGCTCCACACATGGAGAGTTTATAACTTGAAATCAGCACAAGTCCACATCCTATGGTACCAAATGCGAGGCCTTAGCAAAGGATGGTTTCGATCCATCGACCGCTGGGTTATGGGCCCAGCACGCTTCCGCTGCGCCACTCTGCTTTTGAGAACGGCAATTGGTACCTGAGCACACAATCAGTTTTTTAGGAGGTGAAATTGTCAAGAGTGGAGGGAAATTTTCCTGAATGGTTGGAAGATGTTTTGCAATCAGCATCAACACCTGGTAAATAGATGATTTATAGGTAAGAAACAGTTTCCTCCTCAACATATAGTTAGCTAGAGTTCATGTCCACACGCATTTAGTCTGATAGTTAAGGTAAGGCCTTAACAGAGAATGCTTTCATCAATCAATCTCTGGGTTTTGGGGCCAGCATGCCTCTGCTGGCAACTCTACTTATAAGCACATCAGGTGGGACTCGTACACACAATCCCTGGTAAAGGAGGGGAAAATTGTCATGACTGGTCTTGAAATCTTCATCAGTGTTTGGAAGTTGCCATGACTGGACAGTAATTGTTTTGTGGACAGCATGACCACCTGCTCAAAATGTCCAGAGTTGATAAAAAGCTTCTTTGGTTGCAAGATGACCTTAGCACAAGTCCACATCCTGGTTTGGGAGATGAAAATGTCAAGAATGTTTGTGTGATCAGCATCAATACCTCTAGCAAACGTTAGGTCTTAAAAGAGGATCGTTATGATCCATCAACATTATGGTTCTGGGGCCAGTACGCTCTCACTGCACCACTCTGCTTTTGAGAGCCCCGGGTAGGACTTGAGCCCACAATCCCTTGTTTAGGAGGCGAAATCATCAAGAGTGGAGGGAAATTGTCATGAATGGCTGGAAAATGTTTTACGATCAGCACCTGGTAGATAGATGATTAATAGGTAAGAAGCATCTCCCTCCTCAACATACTGGTAGCGGGAGTTCAGGTCCAAATGCATTTGGTCCAATTGTAACGGAAAGGCCTTATCAGAAAATGGTTTTGATCAATCAATCTCCGGATTTTAGGGGCGGGAAGCCTCAGCAGTGAGCTCTGCTCATAAGCACATCAGGTGGGACTCGGACGCACAATCCATGCTGAAGGAGGGGATAACTATCAAGACTCGTTGCTCACGAGTGTTTAAAAGCTGTCATGACCACCTGCTCAACACATGGAGAGTTTGTAAGAAGCATTTATGTTTATAACTTGAAATTAGAGAAGTTCTCATCCTATGGCACCAAATGCAGGGCCTTAGCAGAGAATGGTTTTGAGCCATCGACCTCTGGGTTATGGGCCCAGCACGCTTCCGCTGCGCCACTCTGCTTTTGAGAGCCCCAGGTAGTACTTGAGCCTACAATCCCTTGTTTAGGAGGTAAAATCATCAAGAGTGGAGGGAAATTGTCATGAATGGCTGGAAAAGGTTTTCCGATCAGCACCTGCTAGATAGATGATTAATAGGTAAGGAGCATTTTCCTCCTCAACATACGGTTAGCGGGGGTTCAGGTCCAAATGCATTTGGTCCTATCGTAACGGTAAGGCCTTATCCGAGGATGGTTTTGATCAATCAATCTCTGGATTTTAGGGGCAGGAAGCCTCAGCGGTGAGCTCTGCTCATAAGCACATCAGGTGGGACTCGGACGCACAATCCCTGCTTAAGGATGGGGAAATTGTCATGACTAGTTGTTCAGCGGTGAGCTCTGCTCATAAGCACATCAGGTGGGACTCGGACGCACAATCCCTGCTTAAGGATGGGGAAATTGTCATGACTAGTTGTTCACGAGTGCTTAAAAGCTGTCATGACCACCTGCTCAACACGTGGAGAGTTGGTAAGAAGCATTTTTGTTTGTGACTTGAAATTAGCACAAATCCACTTCCTATGGTACCAAGTGCCAGGCCTTAGCAGAGGATGGTTTTGATCCATCGACCTCTGGGTTATGGGCCCAGCACGCTTCCGCTGCGCCACTCTGCTTTTGAGAACAGCATGTGGTACTTGAGCAAACAATCCCTTGTTTAGGAGGTGAAATCGTCAAAAGGGAGGGACATTTTCCTGAATGGTTGGAAGATGTTCTGCAATCAGCATCAACACCTGGTAGATAGATTATTTATAGGTAAGAAGCAGTTTCCTCCTCAACATATAGTTAGCTAGAGTTCATGTCCACATGCATTTGGTCTGATAGTAAAGGTAAGGCCTTAACAGAGGATGCTTTTATCAATCAATCTCTGGGTTTTGAGGCCAGCATGCCTCTACTGGCAACTCTACTTATAAGCACATCAGGTGGGACTCGGACCCACAATCCCTGGTTAAGGAGGGGAAAATTGTCATGACTGGTCTTGAAATCTTCATCAGTGTTTGGAAGTAGTCATCACTGGACAGTAATTGTTTTGTGGACAGCATGACCACCTGCTCAACACGTCGAGAGTTGGTAAAAAGCTTTTTTGTTTGCAAGATGACCTTAGCACGAGTCCACATCGTGGTTTGGGAGATGAATTTGTCAAGAATGTTTGTGTGATCAGCAGCAATACCTCTAGCAAACGGGAGGTCTTAATAGAGGATCGTTTGGATCCATCAACATCATGGTTCTGGGGCCAGTACGATCCCTTGTTTAGGGGGTGAAATTATCGAGACTGGAGGGAAATTGTCATGAATGGCTGGAAAATGTTTTCCGATCAGCACCCGGTAGATAGATGATTAATAGGTAAGAAGCATGTCCCGCCTCAACATACTGGTAGTGGGAGTTCAGATCCAAATGCATTTGGTCCAATTATAACGGAAAGGCCTTATCAGAAATTGGTTTTGATCAATCAATCTCCGGATTTTAGGGGCGGGAAGATCGGCGGTGAGCTCTGCTCATAAGCACATCAGGTGGGACTCAAACGCACAATCTATGCTTAAGGAGGGGTAATTATCAAGACTCGTTGCTCACGAGTGTTTAAAAGCTGTCATGACCACCTGCTCAACACATGGAGAGATTATAACTTCAAATTAGCACAAGTCCACATCCTATGGTACCAAATGCGAGGCCTTAGCAGAGGATGGTTTCGATCCATCGACCGCTGGGTAATGGGCCCAGCACGCTTCCGCTGCGCCACTCTGCTTTCGAGAACGGCATGTGGTACCTGAGCACACAATCAGTTTTTTAGGAGGTGAAATCGTCAAGAGTGGAGGGAAATTTTCCTGAATGGTTGGAAGATGTTTTGCAATCAGCATCAACACATGGTAAATAGATGATTTATAGGTAAAAAACAGTTTCCTCCTCAACATATAGTTAGCTAGAGTTCATGTCCACACGCATTTGGTCTGATAGTAAAGGTAAGGCCTTAACAGAGAATGCTTTCATCAATCAATCTCTGGGTTTTGGGGCCAGCATGCCTCTGCTGGCAACTCTACTTATAAGCACATCAGGTTGGACTCGGACCCACAATCCCTGGTTAAGGAGGGGAAAAATGTCATGACTGGTCTTGAAATCTTCATCAGTGTTTGAAAGTTGCCATGACTGGACAGTAATTGTTTTGTGGACAGCATGACCACCTGCTCAAAATGTCCAGAGTTGGTAAAAAGCTTCTTTGGTTGCAAGATGACCTTAGCACGAGTCCACATCCTGGTTTGCGAGGTGAAGCTGTCAAGAATGTTTGTGTGATCAGCATCAATACCTCTAGCAAACGGGAGGTCCTAAAAGAGGATGGTTTGGATCCATCAACATCATGGTTCTGGGGCCAGTACGCTCTCACTGCACCACTCTGCTTTTGAGAGCCCCGGGTAGGACTTGAGCCCACAATCCCTTGTTTAGGAGGCGAAATCATCAAGAGTGGAGGGAAATTGTCATGAATGGCTGGAAAGTGTTTTCCATTCCGCATCAAAAACTGGTAGATAGATGACTAATGGGTAAGAAGCATTTTCCTCCTCAACATACCATTAGCGGGAGTTCAGGTCCAAATGCATTTGGTCCAGTTGTAACGGTAAGGCCTTATCAGAGGACGGTTTTGATCAAGAGATCTCTGGATTTGAGGGGCGGGCAGCCTCAGCGGTGAGCTCTGCTCATAAGCACATCAGGTGGGACTCGGACGCACAATCCATGCTTAAGGAGGGGATAATTATCAAGACTCGTTGCTCATCTGTGTTTAAAAGCTGTCATGACCACCTGCTCAACACATGGAGAGTTTGTAAGAAGCATTTATGTTTGTAACTTGAAATTAGAACAAGTTCTCATCCTATGGTACCAAATGCAGGCCCTTAGCAGTGGATGGTTTCAATCCATCGGCCTCTGGGTTAGGGCCCTGCACGCTTCCGGTGCGCCACTCTGCTTTTGAGAGCCCCAGGTAGTACTTGAGCCCACAATCCCTTGTTTAGGAGGTAAAATCATCAAGAGTGGAGGGAAATTGTCATGAATGGCTGGAAAAGGTTTTCCGATCAGCACCTGGTAGATAGATGATTAATAGGTAAGGAGCATTTTCCTCCTAAACATACCGTTAGCGGGAGTTCAGGTCCAAATGCATTTGGTCCTATCGTTACAGTAAGGCCTTATCAGAGTATGGTTTTGATCAATCAATCTCTGGATTTTAGGGGCAGGAAGCCTCAGCGGTGAGCTCTGCTCATAAGCACATCAGGTGGGACTCGGACGCACAATCCCTTCTTAAGGAGGGGGAAATTGTCATGACTAGTTGTTCACGAGTGCTTAAAAGCTGTCATGACCACCTGCTCAACACGTGGAGAGTTGGTAAGAAGCATTTTTTTTTGTGACTTGAAATTAGCACAAGTCCACGTCCTATGGTAACAAGTGCCAGGCCTTAGCAGAGGATGGTTTTGATCCATCGACCTCTGGGTTATGGGCCCAGCACGCTTCCACTGCGCCACTCTGCTTTTGAGAACAGAATGTGGTACTTGAGCAAACAATCCCTTGTTTAGGAGGTGAAATCGTCAAAAGTGGAGGGACGTTTTCCTGAATGGTTGGAAGATGTTCTGCAATCAGCGTCAACACCTGGTAGATAGATGATTATAAGTTAAGAAGCATTTTCCTCGTTAACATACCATTAGCGGGAGATCAGGTCCAAATGCATTTGTTCCTATTGTAACAGTAAGGTCTTATCAGAGGATGGTTTTGATCAATCAATCTCTGGATTTTAGGGGCAGGAAGCCTCAGCGGTGAGCGCTGCTCATAAGCACATCAGGTGGGACTCGGACGCACAATCCATCCTTTAGGAGGGGGAAATTGTCATTACTAGTTGTTCACGAGTGTTTAAAAGCTGTCATGACCACCTGCTCAACACATGGAGAGAGGGTAAGAAGCGTTTTCGTTTGTAACTTGAAATTAGCACAAGTACACGTCCTATGGTACCAAATGTGAGGCCTTAGCAGAGGATGGTTTCTATCCATCGACCTCTGGGTTATGGGCCCAGCATGCGGCCGCTGCGCCACTCGGCTTTCGAGAACGTCATGTGGTACTTGAGCACACAATCCCTTGTTTAGGAGGTGAAATCGTCAAGAGTGGAGGGACATTTTCCTGAATGGTTGGAATATGTTTGCAATCAGCATCAACACCCGGTAAATAGATGATTTATAGATAAGAAGCAGTTTCCTCTTCAACATATAGTTAGCTAGTGGTCAGGTCCAAAAGCATTTGGTCCGATAGTAAAAATGAGGCATGAACAGAGAACTGTTTTGATCAATCTATCTCTAGGTTACGGGGCCAGCATGCCTTTGCTGGCAACTCTATTTATAAGCACATGAGGTGGGACTCCGGCCCACAATCCATTCTTTCGGAGGGGGAAATTGTCATAACTGGTCGTTCATGAGTGTTTAAAAGCTGTCATGAATGGACTGTAATGCATGACCACCTGTTCAATATGTGGACAGTTGGTAAGAAGCTTTTTTGTTTGTAACATGAAATTAGCACGAGTCCACATTAAGTGGTACCGAATGCGAAGCCTTCGCAGAAGAGGGCTTCGATCCGTCAACCTCTGGGTTATGGGGCCAGCATGCTTCCGCTGCGCCCATCACAAAGCATTCCAAATTGCTAAAAAGAAATATATCAATTTAAAAAAAATAATAATTGCTGCTTCCAAAATATGTTTTAAGACATTGCGGAGCACAGATATGATGCATAGTAGCAGCAGAAATGAATTACTTTTTGGGTTATAAAGAGTTATTCTTTTTAGATACTTTATTTTTCCCTTTTGTGTTCTTTTGTCAAAGTGATGGTTGAGATAAGATAATCCTTTATCTTTCCCACAGTGGGTTGTCTGCAGTGTTAAAACAGTAACAAATTGGCACAATGGCACAAAGCATTAGTAAATTTGTAATTCTAAATGAAAGGATATGATAAATAACTAAATAGTATTGATTAAACACTATTAATGAAATCATGATCTTGCATGAGTGAATCGTTAGTTTTGATGTGATATACAACTGTGTTTGTATGTTTCATATCCTTACCGGTTACTTTGTTTTTCTCAGTAAGGCTGGTGATTGTTTAAGTATAATCAAACAACATTATTATTATTATTATTATTATTTTTATCCCAATTTTACATTGAACAAGATAGATGTTCTTATACACAATAAAACTTAACAAGTAGTTTAACAAAGAGGAATAATTGTTTTGTTTTGTACACAAGAGAGGTAATGGATTGTGTACATTCACTTTCTAAAAATTGAAACACTAAAATAAATGTGAAATACGTCGACCGTTTCAATGTTTTTTAATTTTAAAATAGAAAAAATAGTAATGAAGGCTAAATATTAAAATGTTTTAGTATGTTGATCACATTTTTCCTTACCCTCTTTAGTTGCTTAACTCGTTAGGGTTAGGGTTAGGTTTAGGGTTAGGGTTCGGGTCGGTAATGTTTTTGTCCTGCCACATTACGGAAATTTACTTTGACTGATTTTGAATTCATCAATGGCAGCACATTTTGCAATATTGATGTTTTACTCATCTGCTTGTGTCATGGATACACAGGACTTCCTAAAATTCTTAGTTTGATGTTTTTTCTTTTCTTCTCCTCTATAACTCCAGCCAGCACTAAATAAGTCATTATTTGAGTCATGACATTTATATTTAAATGTTGTCTCCTTAGGGTCACACCCTGGCATGGCCTTTCTTGGCTGTTGTGGTTATTGTTGTTTTTGGATCGTGGAATGAGGCAATGCTTGCCAAGCCATTAGACAGGAGAACCTTTTGTTGCTCTTCAAATAAATCTTTTCACACCAGCTCCATGTTGGGTTTGCTGGATTTCTTTAACTGTGGATGAGGGAGATGGTTTTATGTTAGCTGTGTTGTTGTAATCTTATGGAGATGAATTGTGTCTGGTTATTGGGTTGATTACATTCTGTAGCCTTTATCTTGCTACGAAGCAAACCGGCTCATTTCTCTCAGGCAGCACCTCTCCATCATCAACATGTGCAACACTCACTTTGCTTACTCCAACTTCTCTTCTTCCGTCTTTTGGTGATTCACATGATTACTTGACAGCGTTGCCATTGTGGCTTCGCCCCGCCCAGATCTTGCTACTGAAGTTCTTGAAAAGTTCAACCACAATAATTTAAACTCATGAGTACAACAAAAAGGAGGGTTTTCGTTTGATTTGTCTGTTCATCATCAGTTTTTTTTGTTGAAAACAGTTTGTCTTTCTTGGTACAACTGGTTGTGTTTGTGTATCTATTTGCTGTAAACTGTCTTTTGTTTTATTTGGTTGCATGAAATGTACAGGCAAGTGTGATGTGACGAGCAGCTGATTGATGAGACATACAGACGCTTACCATAACGCTTTGTCATGGTTAAAATATTGTTTGGGGAGCTTGACATGGTTTTCTTAATGGAATCCCAATGAAGGTCAGCTTGACTGAGTTTCATTCCTGCCATTAGTGATGATGGGAATGTGAGGGCGATCACATGGTGCGAGAGCACTGTCCCAGCATGAAGTGCTGACCGGGAGACCGCTTAGGTCAATCTTCTGTCGACAAAAGCCACATATGAATTACATCATGTAAATCAGTAGTGATCAGATTGTCCAGTTTTAGGATATATCATTTTAGACTTGCGTTTATTAATGGATTGTGTAGATGGGATTATGTTCAGGCAACATTCGAGAAATGCATTTTAGGACAATTTAAAAAACCTTGCATGATTTACACATTGTCGGTTATTTTGTAGCCTAATCTATATTCTATTAACATTATCTCCTACATATTAGACAATGTGATAATATTATTCTGTTGTTCCGCTAGGGTGACTGCATATATTTATTTTGTACTGAGACTATAGTTGTCTATTCAACATAACTGTTTGGAAAAACACAGAACTATTCCCCATACCCTATTTTACATTCTTGGACCTAGAGCAAACAATGTTGTCATAATGTAAGTCTCTCACCAAAGTGTTTAAATGTATGTGCCCAGGTCAAAGGAGCCCTTGCCATCCCACTTGAAGGACCACTACACGACCTCCGACCAGGTGACTGGGTGGTGATCTACAACTTCCGGAGGGAACGCTGGAACTCTGCCAGATTCCTTGGACCGTTCCAGATCCTCCTCACCACCGCAGCAGCAGTTAAGGTGGTAAAATGACCTACGTGGGCACACGCATCTCATTTCAAGAAAGTCTGCAACCTTCCAGAGGACCAGATAAACGACTACAACGGTAAATCATCGGATGTGAACTGAGATCACGATCCTAGTGGGATATGTGCGAGTAACCTCCATCTCCACGAAGAGGATATGCCACTAGAGTACTTGTACTTGAAAAAGATGACACCCCGTCAACAGGAAAAAATTGGTCACGTCTGTGTGATAATCCTTCTTGCCATTGCCATCGCCCTGATAATCATCCAACCCTGGAACACAGTTCCACAGCGAGACTTAAAAAATAGCCGCTGCTCCGACCCACTCTCACTCACATCAGATACAGAAGAAGACCCCCAAGTGAGAAATGAACGTTCATAAAAATATTGATACCTGTAGTGATAATGTGTTTAATGCTATGTTGCTGTCTAAAATGTGTAGTACCTATCCTTCGTAAGATGACTACTAATATGACGGCGGGACAGTTTGTCTCCACACCACTAGATGATTGGAAACCACCTCATGATGATCACGGAGATGTCGGGATACTGAGATGTTGAAATGTGAAGATGTTTGTATAATTATGTTTTTCCCTACTTATAGGATGTGTTAGTCATTACATGCACAATGAATTTTGCTGATGTCATTATTAAGTGTTAACCATTGATTAATAGTTCGACATAGTATTATGTAATCGTGGAATCTCTGTTTGTTTTGTTTATTTCACAATGTGATTCATGATTTTAAATTTTTAGTAAGAATTTAGAAGATGGCTTCACACAGGATTTTCCTGCACAACTAAGGGGTTTTTGTCTTGTGCGTTGTCATTGTTTAGTGTAGATAACCCTTACTGGTCTTTTACTCTTCTCTAGCCTGTTAAGGAAATTCTTCCGCAATGATCGGTGAGGTTAATCTGCCCGCTACAAGAAGACAAAACTGAGAATATCCAAGATTATTTATTCTGCAGAATAAAGAGAAAGATTCAGTACTGCTCCAAAGCAGCGCTGGGATCAATCTGATATCACAGAGAAAGACAGGAGGCTTTATACAGTAGAAACAAGGTATGGTTTGGGTCAGAGGTCTCAGACGAGTCTGCCTTCCCCCTAACTGTCTTCCTGGCTTCCTGGCTTCCTAGAATGTAAATAAGGGGTACTTGCAACCTTGACCAGGCTGAATGGGGGTTGCATGACAATGCACTTCTAGGTGTCCCCCATCTCTATAGAAGGTAAACAGGCCACGTGTGATCTGATTCTTTCATATTAGAATTGACATTGTAGGAGCAAGACATTTCTCTTTACATGAACTCTGGGGGGTTCCTGGGAAGACAGACAAATGTTTTCAAACCCCCTTTTGGAGGTAGAGGCCTTTGTCCTCATTCAAAATAGTTGATCGTAATCATTTTTCCCTCACAAGCCAAATGTGAGAAGAGAGGTTTGCCCAACTTGAGGTGAAGATATCCTTGAAGAATATCTGTAATATTTGGTTATGAGTTTATATAGTTACATTTAGTATAAGATGTTTATTTTCCCAGTAGATTCCAATAAGATAGAATTGAAGGATACCTCTGCAGTATAATTGTATTGTATCCAATTTACATTATAGTTATATTCTGATCCCTTTGCCGAAAGTGTATGAAATTTTAACATTATTGCATTTTCCCTTGAGGTGTTGTTCCAGTAGGAGAAAAACTGAGTGTGAGTGAAAAATGCATATGATCAACAATTTGAAAGATGTCTACCTGTTTTAAATAGGACAATTGCCTTTTGTGTATGTTACCTAGCCTTTAAAATACATTGCCTCTGGGTTTTGAAATGAGTCTCTTACAGTTTTACATGAGGAGACTGCTCTTTCTCACAATGTGTATTGGAGTATAAAGACGAGATCTCGGGGGGGAGCATGCTGTGATCTCGCGAGAAGACGGAAGTGGAAGTGAGTAGTGAGGGGAGACCCAACATGGTGGCTCCCTGCTACACTAGCCCCACCTCAGACAAAATAACAAAGCAAATTGCAAATTATATATATATATATATATATATATATATATATATATATATATATATATATATATATATATATATATAAAAAAGGTAACACCGCGCAAAACCAAAGTGGAGGACCTTGAGGATTATATAGGTTTTTTTTATAACGCATACTTGATGGAAGAGGACCAGGACCCCAATAATCAAAAAAAAATGGAAGAAGACCGAATCAGCAATGGACACTGATGATCTCATACCGGGCGCAGTAGAGGTAAGTGTCTTGGATGAGATTAACACGAAGCTGGACATGCTAGGTCCACTTCTCCGAGACATTACCGAGATCCAAGCCAGCCTTGATTTCCTACATCACACGGTCGGCGAGATGCAAAAAGACAACGTGGATCCTCCCCAAAACCTCCGCGAAGTGTCTCACAGCGGAGATGGAAGTTGTAAAAAAATAAAATAAAATAATGAAAGAGACCATCCTGGATTTTTAATCTTTTCTGGGATCCCGGAGAACAACACCGAGTCCCCAAAATATATGGTGAAAGACTTTCTCCGCAATGCCCTGAAACTCCCGACGGACCCAGTGTAGCAGATGACCTTTCACCGAGTTCATGGACTGGGACGTCGCGTGGGGAACCGTCCTTACTCCATCATTGCCAAGTTTGAACACTTCAAGCACAAGGAGCTGGTTAAAAGCAAAGGACGGGAGCTGAAAGGAACCACGCTGCGTATGGACGATCAATTCCCCCAGGAGATCAACAACTGAAGGAAGGTGCTGTATCTTGTCCTGAAGGAGAATCGGCAGAAGGGTAAATGCAGATCGATGGTTGTTGGCAAATTTTATATAGACGGTCTGTTATACGGAGACTCCTCCACCACACCCTGGTTATTCTAATCATAATGTATGTATTCTTGTAATTCCAGTTATAATATACTTAAAGATGCAGTAGTAGGCATGCTATCTATGTCAGGATTTAAAATATCGCTCACTCTCATCTCACCATCCTTATTCCCCCTCCATACTTCTCTCATCATCTCACCTCCCTAATCCCTCTCTCCTTACTTCTCCTATCACTCTCACTCTATAATGTTTCACTTTATGTATGTCTAATCCGGCAATTTTCTGTGTTTTTCTTTGTCTACTCGTCATTTGTTTGTGTAGTTATGTATCCCTACAAATTTCCTACAATATGATGGCAATGAAAAGGAATATAAAGGAGGAAACCCCAGACTTATCTATGGAAAAGCATGGGAACGGTAGTATAGCTATTGCCTTAGATGCATTGTGCCATCACCCCCTAACTAGCTTCAATGACACCCATTAAGTTTGTTGGTTGGAATGTGAGAGGCTTGGGCTCACCTGCTAAACGTAGCAAAATCCTAACTCACCTCACCAAGATGAACCCCAGCTTCTGTCTACTGCAAGAAACCCAACTCACTGCATCTGAGCACCTCAAACTCAAAGCTAAATGGGTTAATCAGATGTTTTCCGCATCATACAACTCAAAAAAAAGAGGTGTATCTATGTATATTGAACAATAAAAGTATCCCATATCAAAATAAAACCACAATATCAGACCCAGAAGGGCGTTTCATAATGATGAATGGGATTTTAGGTAACATCAATGAACCTTAGCTAATATTTATGGCCCCAATGAGGATGACCCAAATTTCTTTGACAATACATTTTCAAAACTTTTAGAATTTTTTGAATAAATTATCATACTGGGAGGAGACTTCAACACAGTACTGGATCCAAATTTAGACCGTTCTCAAACCAGAAATATTCCCAAATCCTGGCGTTCGTCGGACACTATAAAACAATATTTGAGTGATCTTGCTCTTGGGGACTGTTGGCGATCAAATAACCCACATTCTAAGGAATACATATACTATTCACCACATCACCAAAGTTTCTCTCAAATCTACCTTTTCTTGACAAGTAACTCCACTGTCCAAAATCACTAATCCAGAAATCCACCCTATTGTAATTTCCAATCACGGGTCAATTAGTTTCAACCTGATAAATGAAACAATCTGGAACCCTCCCGGCAGGTGGCAGTTTAACACCTCACTTTTAACAGATAAAGAATTTAACCATTTACCGTACTTTCCGGACTATTAGCCGCTACTTTTTTCCTAGGTTTTGAACCATGCGGCTTATACAAAGGTGCGGCTATTCTGTGGATTTTTCTTCCACCGCTTGGGGCGCTCTGGTTTGGGAACTGTACTGCCCAGGACAGGCGGGCCCTGCAGAGGGTGGTGGGTTCAGCTCAACGTACCACTGGAACTACCCTCCCCCGCTTGCAGGAGCTATACACCAGGAGGTGTAGTAGCAGAGCCCGTAGGATCATGAAGGATCCTCATCACCCCAACAACGGACTGTTTCAGCTGCTGCGTCAGGCAAGCGCCTCCGCAGTCACACAGCGAGAACAGAGAGACTGAGACGGAGTTTTTTCCCGCAAGCCATTAGAACTGTCAACGCTGACCTCACCAGGGGTCCTAACCGAGCCATACACTAGGCTCCACTACCTACTGTACTGTATGTAGCATACTGTACCACATACTGTGTCACTGTGCAGGGTTGTTCATGATGCCGTATTGCTGCGCCGTACTGTTGTATACTGTGCTGTATTATCCCAAACACTACCTCACTCTATTCACATTCACATGCCACTTTAATTCACATGCCACTTTAATTGCACATATCTGTACATACATAGGCATAATACCTCTATCTATTCCATTTTATTTCATTTTATTTTTATTGCATTTTATTCTATATATATTTATCCTATTCTATAAGTATTCAACTTACTGTATTACGTTTTAGGAGTCAGTTAGTCGGTCTATTAGAAAGGAATTCTTTACTTTTATTTCTTTTTTTCCTAGGACATATTGTGTGCTATCATCGGGTGCGTTGCATTAAATTTCACTGCATATATGTATGAAAGTATGTATATGTATGTGACAAATAAAAAATCTTGAATCTTGAATCTTGAATCTTGATTCTTGAACGCCAAAGAGCAACAGACGCAAGTCCACTGTGTTTGTAACTTTTGTAACTTGTGCCGCGTTTCACAGAAACTGGAAAACTGTAATAGGTACCAAAATGACTAAACTGGACCCTGTGTATTGCTGCCTGCAGCTATTATTATTATTTTTATTATTATTATTATTATTATTATTGTTATTATTATTGTAATTATTATTATTAGCATCATTATCATTTCCATTAACAAGCAAAGCCTCCCCGCAGGCCTCCACGACATCCTGGATGAACTCATCATCGTTCGTTCTGCTTTAGTCTTCTCTGAAATTCAAAATATAAAGTGTGTCTAAGAAGTCTATGAACAGTAAGGCAAACAGTATATATACTGTACGTTTAAGTTATAGCGCTGAGTAATACCTGGGTGCCTGCAGGTGCAGGGGGGCGCCTCGACAGCCACGGAGACACCATCTTTAAAAGAAAGAACAAAATAGGCACAGTTGAGTGAGCAAAGACTTCTACAGCGATGAAATATAAAAGTACTCTGTACTCTGTGACCGTGAGGGCCAGTTTGACCCTCCCGAATGTGGTGGCGTCTTGTGATCTTAAAAATCAAAAAACAAGTTTGTGTTTCTTCGGACTGTGGTTGCAATAGCTGTATGTCATATACTGTAATCGACAATAAGTACATGATCTTTTTTCACCCTCACTTTTCTCGGGGGTTAATCGCTGTCAGATGACACGTCAGATGAGTCAACCCATGACACGTCGCTCAGTCCTGACACCTCCCCATATCAGACTTTTTGTCATTCATGGCAGTAATCATTTCTAATGATTCTTGTGTGGCATCCATGAATCTCTTTCTTTTGACCATATTGACTTTAAACATGCAAAATTAACTGCTCGAAAATAGTTATATTCTATAGCGGGTAAATTTTACCTGCTGCCCATGCCCATTGCCCATATTTTAAATCTGGTTTAATCCTTACTGTTTTTAGCAATAGGGGATGCTACATAACACAATTTTAGGAAAAGTCTGGGTGTGGCGGTTCTAGTGTTAAATGAACTTGAATTCATCGATTCAGATTTGCCTGTCACCTATGTTACAACATTGGCACTAATGATCAGTCCTATAGTGATAAGAAAAACGGCAATTTATAATTACTGAAAAAATCAACAAAAATAAATATATTTTGGAGTATATAATAAACCCTACACATTAATCTCTATCAATAATTCCCAATCAATCAAAAATAGGAGTACAATTGAAAACTGGACAGAACATCACATCTCTGTTTAAAAATATATTTATTCAATTTCTTTCAGTCAGGGAAGTTGTTGCATTTAGTGTTCTATTTTAAATTGTTGTGATCACCTTCCTATATAGTCAACAACTCTCACGCCCAAACTACACCAGGCATGTTGGTGCACCGTACAGGCGTTGTGCGGCGCGTGGGTTTTTACCTTTGGTGGGGGACATCACCATACGAACTGGATCTGCTACACCTCACCGCTGCCATTATTAGTCAGAGAATGAATCAATTTTTTTTTTGTGTAATTTACATTATTTAGTCTCTGTTAGGTGATGTACAATGACTGTAAAATACACATATTTGCATATCAAAATTAAATTTGAGGCCTTTGAAGAACCATTTAAGCACTACTATATATATATATATATATATATATATATAGATATATAGATATATATATATATCATATATATATATATATCTATATATATATAGATATATATATCATTAATCCCTTCATCATCCACTATTATAAGTGTCTATCCAACCATGCTGGATTCAATTTAAATTGATTACATTTCGCTGGCAGAATCCATGTCCGAAAAGTGATTCTGAAAATTATGTCGTAACCCTGTTAATGCAGAGTTAGCCTGAATGGAAGATATTTGATAAATCAGTAATTTTTGGTAATGTATTGATCACATGCATGCAATTTTAGATCTTTTTACTCAGGCAAAATTTTAAAATAAATGCTTTGGTTAATTTCAACAGCAACCTTTTTTATTCCTCATTTTGGGAGACAAAAACATAGTTTCTGTTATTGTTAAGGGTAATATAGACTTCTCCTTCTCAGAAAAAAGTGTGAGAAATGATTGCCTGTGCAGAGCTTTTATTTGTGAATTAATCAAAACAATGTATTTAGCATTTTGGTAGGCATAATGCACATTGCACCATGAAATGCAATACAATCACCATTGAGGGTTTTACAGATACACTATCTTATATATGTGGTGTTTCACATTTGATACACACATTTTCACAACACAGTCTTAAAAATAATAAGCTATGGGATGTTAATCAATTATAAGTTGCCCCAAACCAGAAGATATTTATCTTGAAATATAAGTCACAATATAATTGTTATTGTGGCGATAACATTTTAGCAAAGCCTTCCTTGCAAAACAAATCGTTAATTAAAGTCAAGAAATTTTGGTTTAAGGATTGAAAGCCCCTCTACTGTCTCTGCAGTGCACGGATGATCCACCATAGCGCAGAAGACATGTCTGTTCTCGATTTTTTAAGATCATTGCATCACAAAAGTGGATATTATGGAAGTTTAACAGTACTTACATTTTGAGGACAAAATATACACACCCCAAGGAACATGCAATTGAAGGCCTCTTCAGAATCATATTTGCCTGACACATGACGTGGTTCACTTCCTTCGCTATGCTTACGACTTATTTGTTGAGTTTCCCCTCTCTATCAAAGAGCATTTTTGGGTGTTACCAAGAAGTAAATTATTTCTCGCTTCATTTGTGCAGTATTAAATTCTACCAGATCTATGAACTTCAAAGTCTGTGACTTTTAAATATAGCGTGTTAGCATGGTCACAATATCCTGCATTGTTAACGATCCTTATAGCTCTTTTTTGTTGTATGCAGAATGAATGTAATGTGCTTTTGTACACGTTACCCCACACCTCCATGCAGTAATTCAGATACAGGAATACGAGTGAACAACACAAAGTGCAGATTTCCTTTTATTTTAAAGAGAGTGGTTAAAGCGATGGTCTAGAAATCCAATGGGGTGTCCCCGAGTCATTTCAAATCCTTCCAACTACGATTTGTACTGTTGTCCTATCTCTGAACCTATTTTTATTCTATGTGCCAGTTTTTTCTCAAAATATGTCCAAAAGTCAAGTACCATTTTGCAGCTTCTTCCTCATTTGATATGAATTTCCTTGCATTTTCAAACAACAATATGTTGTCGTGGCCAAGTGGTTAAGGCGGTGGACAACTCCATTGGGGTTTCCCAGTGCAAATTAAAATCCTGCTGACTACGATGATCAGGGATGTCACTGCTTTCATGATGTTTGAATTTTTGCGCAAGTGTCTCCTGGAAATATCTCTGTGAATGGGATGGTTTAAGTAGCCACACCTGATGCTCATTGGTTGGGCTAACGAGCATCCGGTTTAAAAACCCCGTCCACACACTCAGTCACAATAGGAGCCCTGTGTCATGACATGTTTCATCTGCTCTTGGCTAGTTCCGCCTAGCCTCAGCGCTACAATAAACTGGTGCTATCAACCAAACGTAATCTGTGCCATAGGTCCCTGAACACGTCACTTG
This sequence comes from Zeus faber, assembly GCF_960531495.2. Classification (NCBI taxonomy): domain Eukaryota; kingdom Metazoa; phylum Chordata; class Actinopteri; order Zeiformes; family Zeidae; genus Zeus; species Zeus faber. Next base: position 204,846 of record NW_028293078.1, on the reverse strand, counting down.
GGTGGCATGTGGTGGTGAAACTGTGACAGTGGTGCCCAATGTGGGGCTCCGGCACAGGGAAGGGACAGGGAAGGGCTGCCTAAAGGTGCCCTGGAGCCACCAGTGGTCAAACAGGCGGCCCCAGTACCAGCCCTCTTTCGACTGGCAGCAGCAGCACCTAGGGGGTTCAAGTCCTGCAGATTACGATTCATGAGGTTATTCTAACTCTAAATGTCTTGAAATTCTGTGTGCCAGACTCTGATGGAAACATTTCAAAGTTAAGTATGTTTTTGCAGCCTCAATTATTTATGTTTGAATTCATTGCGCTGAGTGTCTCCTGAAAATATCTCCAGAAGACAAATACATTTTTTGAGCCTCTTCCTCATTTGATCGGAATTTCCTGGCGTTTTAAATGGACTATCCATGTATTTAACATCCGAGTTGATAAGGCGATGGACTCTAAACCCATTGGGGTGTCCCCCAACAGGTTCAACTACAGGGCCGACTACAATTCACAAATATATTCTTGCTTCCATGATGTCTTCATTTATTGCGATGTTGTCTCCCAAAAAAAAACAATAACCCAAGACTTTGTCTTGTTGCAGCTTCTTCCTGATTTGGTCAAAATGTCCTTGCATTTTAACCCCACAAACAATGTGGTTGTTGTTGAGTGGTCATGGCAGGGCTAGATTTCCATCCAATTGTCCCCATGCGGAATCAGATCCTGTCCACCACCTTTGGCAAAAATTACCTTTTCTTGATGTTTGAATTTGTTACAGTCGTTTCTCCTTAAAATATCTCCAGCTGTCAATTAATATTAAAGCTTCTTCCTCATTTCACTGGAATATTCTTGCACTTTAAAAGCGCAAACTATGTTGCTGTGGCCAAGTGCTTAAGGTGATGGACTAGAAATCTGTTGGGGTGCGCAGTTTCAAATATTGCGGACTACTATTTTCATTCTTGTCCAGTTGTTGGACGAAGCGGAGGCACCATCGAGATAACTTTTACTAGCCCTAACCCTAAACCTAACCTAACCCTGATAACAAGGTTCGGATACAGTCCTGATACATCATTCAGACGCAATCCAGCTGTGAAAATAATTTGTAAAATCATCAGAGACAATCCAACCACAGAAATACAGCCTCTCTTTCAAATCAGACTTAAAATCCGAATAGCTACATTCACAAAAATGGGGTCAAAAACCTTCAAGTCAGAACTTCAATGCCCTTATCATCGGAAACTGATGGACACAAAATCTATTTTTTCTCTACCCTTTACATGAATAACTGAGTGGGCAATATGGGAATGGACAGCTGCTGAAGACATGCCCCGGCCCGTGCATTGCCTTTAGCATCCGATTTCAACTGTCCAGTCATCGGATGAAGCGGAGGACGTCATCAGGATAACTTTTTCTAGCCCTCACCCTAACCCTAACCTAACCATAACCGTAACCCATTTCTTTTTGGGTATTTTCTGATCCACTTGTCAAAGCAGCACTCTTTTTGTACATTATGCCTCTTTTGGTTGTAGTATTCACAAATCAAAAGTGAATGCAAGAAGGTGCCATGAACAAGAAAACATTTACTTTTGTGGATCTTGGCTGTCCTGGAAGTATTGGCAGTCGCTGAAAGAGCTGGAAATCAGAAACACAAATTTGAAAGGAGGCCAAGCACTGAGGGGATTTCACTTTCTCTTCGGTATTCGTCCAGTTAATTAGAATGAGTATTGTAGAATGCGACATCCGACTTGTTTTGTTTTGGATGGATTGCACCTTATTTCAGCAGTTCACCGTCAGGATGGCTGAGCAGTCTTAGGCGCTACGTTCAGGTCGCAGTCTCCAATGGAGGCGTGGGTTCAAATCTCACTTCTGACAAGCCCTTTAAGTAGATGTTATCCTAAATGTCTGCTTTGCATTTGCATGACAGTGGCATTATGAACAAAGCAGTCATGCAGGTAACTTGGACATCCCTCACCTTTCTGCTCCCTGGCCTATCCTCCACAGTGACTTTAGCGTTAGAAGTTGTTACATGCCACAAAGTTGAATGACTTCACTCTTTCGATGGGCACAGTCTTTAAAACACCACTGCATTGGCTGGGAATCAAACCGGCCCTGCCGCATGGCAGGCTACAATTCTTCCACTGAACCGCCAATGCTCATGTCTAGCTGGTCTTTGGCTTCCCTGGCTGCGGTAAATGGCAACCCCTAACCGTAACCCTGATTATATGGATATGGATATGTCCTGATACCTGAAAAACATGAACTGAAGCCTTCAGACGCAATCCAGCAGTGACAATAATTTGCAAAATAATCAGACAATCCAACTACGGAAATACAGCCTCTCTTTCAAATCAGACTTAAAATCCGGATAGCTACATTCACAAAAATGGGGTCAAAAACCTTCAAGTCAGAACTTCAATGCCCTTTTCATCGGAAACTGATTGACACAAAATCTCTTTTTTCTCTACCCTTTGCATTAATAACGGAGTGAGTATTATGGGAATGGAGAGCTGCAGACGACATACCACGGCACGTGCATTGCCTTTAGCATCCGATTACGTCAGACCGAGCGGAGGATGTCATCGTCATCATCAAAACTTGTTATCTAATTAAACTTTTGTGTCATTGTCATAATTTCTGTTGGTGTGGTTTGCGTCAACTTTCGTTGAGATCATTAATAGATCATTAAAATCCTCCTGATTGGGTTAGATCATAAATTCATAATTTGCATTTGTCCTGTCATTGTTGGCATCATTAGGAACTTGTGTGTACAGCATAGTTTTAGTCATGGTGTTCTCTATGAGTCTTTAAGACAACCCTCTAATGCATGGAATACAACAACAACCACACGTAGCTATAATTGCAATAATTACTGTTAATGATATAATGATTGATTGTAACATGCCACTCCATTTACCAAACATGCTCTCTACACATTTGGTGAATGGATTATCTATCCCTGCATGTTCCGTCATCTCCTCGGACAATGCTGTCAGTCCAACCAATGCTTTAGTCACGCTGCCGTCAGGAGCGGTGTTGTTTGGGATGAAAGTACAACAGACGTCGGCAAACATCTTACAAACACCACCATCTTTAGCCAGCAATATATCCAATGCCATTCGATTTTGCCACGTCATCAAACTAGTTTTATCCAATTGCTCTGTCAGGCCCCTTATCCCATCCCGAGTACCGCTAAGGCCGCTAAGCCCAAAGCAGCCAAGAAGACTGCTCCAAAGAAGAAAAAAATTCATTCCATCCCGTTGGACCAGGGGTGGGCAAATTACGGCCCGCGGGCCACATCCGGCCCGTTGGTCTTTTTTATCCGGCCCGCCAAAGATTGGTACAGAATTCATAATTATGACTGCATTGATTTCACCTTGACCTGTAATGCCTGGCGTTTCACCAGGTGCCGCATTAGCTGCAGTGACTTGATTTTGTGGAGCCCAAGCTACTCTCTGTTATTACTCTGCTACAACTCTGAACCCATCTGCAACAATGAGTGGGCCAAAGAAAAGAAAGTCCACAGTGAGTGCCGAGTGTTTAATAAGTAATGGACAACTAAATACTTTTTTACCTAGGTCTGGTCAAAGGCTGTATGTCTTAATTGCCAAGAAACGATGGCGGTTTTAAAGGAATACATCAGCCCTCACTTTTCTACCAAGCATGCTAATAAAGCTAACAACCGATCAACGCATATCGGACGGCTACCGCTCAGAGGTTGGCTTGCAAGCTCAGCAAAACACCTTTATCCGACAAACTCCCATCCAAGAACCAAGCACGAAGGCAAGTTATTTGCTTGCATTCAAATTGGCAAAAGCCAGCAAGCCTTGCTCTGAAAGGGAGTTTCTCAAAGAGTGCATGGTAGAGACAGCAGGTATCTTGTGTCCTGGGAGCAAGAACAAGTTTGAAAAAATTAGCTTATCACGCAGGACAGTGACTGGCCGTGTTGAACTAATTGACGAAGACCTAGCTAGCAAGCTAAACAAAAAAGCGGAGTCATTTACATTATATTTTTTGGCACTGGACGAAAGTACAGACATAAAGGACACCGCTACGCTTTTAATTTTTATCAGAGGGATTAATGACAATTTGGAGAAAACTGAGGAGTTGTTGGCCATGGAATCCCTAAAAGGGAAAACACGGGGAGAGGACTTGTATGACAGTGTGTCGGCGGTCATTAAGAGGCACAAGCTACCTTGGAGTACGCTCGCCAACGTTACCACAGATGGATCGCCAAATCTGACGGGAAAAAACGTCGGACTGTTCAAAAGAATCAAGAAGAGGGTGAAAGAGGACAACCCTGAGCAGGAGGTCATTTTTCTAGACTGCATAATTCTGCTGAACGTGAGGCTACAAGGGAAAGACCAGTTTGTGCATGAAATGCATACAAACGTCAGAGCCTTCAAAACCAAGCTAGCTTTATTCTCAAAGCAAATGTCAAACAAGTCATTGGCTCATTTCCCCACACTGGCTACATTGAAAGAGGCCCCGCAACATGTGAAAAAATACAGGAAATCACTGGATGACCTGCATGAAGAATTTTGCCGTCGGTTCTCTGATTTTGGAAAAATTGAAAAGTCACTTCAGCTGGTGTCATGTCCCTTCTCACAAGACCCTGAACAGCGCCACAGGAGTTGCAGTTGGAACTGATTGATCTCCAATGTGACACCGTCTTAAAGGAGAAGTTCAATTCTCTTAAACTAGATGAGTTTTATGCTTCATTAAGCGCAGCCAAATTTCCAAACATCCAGAAGATGGCGCAGAGGATGCTGCTGTTGTTTGGCTCTACATATGTGTGTGAACAGACTTTTAGTGTGATTAACACCAACAAAGCACCCCACAGATCGCAGTTGAGTGATGAACACCTCAGATCTGTTCTGAGAATTGCCACAACAAAATTAACACCAGACTTGGACTCTGGCAAAAATGGGTGAATAACAACACTGTTCCCACTAAAAGATAAGTGTATTAACACTGTCATGCTTTTTTTCTGTTTATGTTTGATATGTTTGCATCTTGTGCTGACCCGGCCCGCCTGTCAAATATTAAAAGTCAATGTGGCCCCTGAGCCAAAAAGTTTGCCCACCCCTGCGTTGAACCCACAAAAGCTCTTTTCAGAGGCTCCCACACCCTCATAGAGAGCACTTCTTCGACAACTATCGATGGAAAAATTGGCATTTTAGAAACAATAATCATAATAAATCCATATTCAAAAGAAAATAACACTCATTGGTGGCTCAACAGTGACGTGGAGCCGGTACAGAGAATCATCTAAATAATTATAATATAATAATACTTGACAGTTATTATTCATAATAAACATATTCCACTGCTAATACATAATAATAATATCAATTATATTCTTATATATATATATGTATATATATATATATATACATTGAGTCCTGACTCCACCGACTCACAAGGCTGGCAAAGAGCTTGATCTCATTCTTGCCCGGAGCTGCACCACGGACAACCTAAGGGTCACCCCTCTTCATCTCTCTGACCACTTCTTCATCCACTTCAATGTCCAGCTACCAAAACAACCCCCCACCTCCCCACCCATGGTTACTATCCGCCGCAATCTCCGCAACCTGTCACCCACCCACTTCTCCTCTGTGCTCTCCTCTTCTCTTCCACCCCACGGCACTTTCTCCTCTCTGCAGGTAAATTATGCCACTGACTCTCTCTGCTCCACCTTGAGCTCATGTCTGGATAGCCTGTGTCCAATATCCACCAGACCTGCTCGATCAACCCAGTCCCACCCTTGGCTGACTGACACCCTCCGGACAACGCGTACTGACCTCAGAGCAGCCGAGAGGAAATGGCACAAATCCAAAACAATTGAGGATCTTGCAAGCTACCAGACACTGCTGTCCTCCTTCTCTTCCAGCATCACTGCTGCCAAGAAGGCCTTCTTCAACGATAGGATCAACGGTGCCACAGACACACGTAAGTTATTCGCCACCTTCAAGTCTCTGCTTTACCCTCCACCACCTCCCCCAGCTACTAACCTCACTGCTGACTGCCTTGCCTCCTTTTTTACTAACAAAGTGGCAGCCATCAGCAGCCAATTCACTAAACAACTTACTCACAACCTGTCTTCTCCAGCCCTAGGCTCATCGTTCCCTGGTTTCACCCCCCTCGCTGAAAGTGAGGTATCTAAACTACTAACATGTAGCCGTCCTACTACCTGTCCGCTAGATCCGATCCCATCTAAACTCCTTCAAGCCATATCACCGACCATCACCCCGGCAATCACACATATGATTCATTCTTCCCTAACTTCCGGCACTTTCGCTTCCGCTTTCAAAGCAGCTCCGGTCGCACCACTGCTCAAAAAACCCTCACTCGATCCCAATCAAGTAGAAAACTATCGGCCGGTCTCTCTCCTCCCATTCCTTTCCAAAACCTTAGAGAGGGCGGTCTCTAGACAGGTTACAGAGTACCTGTCAAGAAACAACCTTCTTGATACACTTCAATCTGGCTTCAAAAGTGGTCACTCCACCGAAACAGCCATGTTGTCTGTGACAGAGGCCTTAAAAACTGCTAGAGCTGCTGCCAAATCCTCGGTTCTCATTCTGCTTGACTTATCAGCTGCTTTTGACACTGTCAATCATAGCATACTCCTGTCCATACTCTCAAGTATGGGCATAACGGGCAGTGCACTTTCCTGGTTCGAATCTTACCTTACTGGGCGCTCGTTCAGTGTGACATGGCGAGGCCAGCTGTCTGTGCCTCACAACCTCACCACAGGGGTGCCCCGAGGCTCGGTGCTAGGACCCCTCCTCTTTGCCATATACACCACCTCACTGGGCCCGATCATCCGCTCACATGGCTTTTCATATAACTGCTATGCGGATGATACTCAACTCTATCTGTCCTTCCCGCCCGACGACCCTACTGTCTCGACGCGGATCTCGGATTGTCTCGCTAATATATCCACATGGATGAAGGATTATCATCTTCAACTAAATCTGGCGAAAACGGAACTGCTGGTCTTCCCGGCCAAACAAGGTATTTATCACAACATTGATATTGAAATCGACTCTCTATCTCTTGTTCCTACCAAGGCTGCAAGGAATCTTGGTGTCATTATTGATGACCAACTGACATTCTCGGACCATGTTGCCGCCGTCTCTCGGTCCTGCCGCTTCGCACTACTCAACATCCGAAAAGTCAGGCCGTACCTGACCCAATATGCCACTCAACTGCTGGTACAAACCTTGGTGATGTCCCGTCTCGACTACTGCAACGCCCTCTTAACAGGCTTGCCGGCCTGTGCGGTGAAGCCACTACAGATGATACAGAATGCGGCGGCGCGACTGGTGTTCAACCAGCCAAAGAGGGCACATGTCACTCCGCTGCTCATCGAGCTCCACTGGTTACCTGTAGCCGCCCGCATCAAGTTCAAGTCTCTTATGCTGGCCTACAGAGTGATTGCTGGGAATGCTCCCGCCTACTTAAATGCTCTTGTAAGAGCACATGTTGCCCCCGTGATGCTGCGCTCGTCAAATGAGCGTCGCCTGGCTCTGCCGGCCATACAGCCACAGCAATCCAGGTTATTCTCATTTGTAGTTCCACGTTGGTGGAACGAGCTGCCAAAAATGACCAGAGCGGGGACCTCCCTCTCTGTCTTTAAGAAGCACTTGAAGACCCAGCTCTTCAGTGAGTACCTCCTGTCCTAACCTACAATTACTTAGCACCACCTTGCAGTATTTATTGTTACACTAATGTTGTTGTTACACTTATCCCTGTCGCAATGTAGCTTGAATGTTATTCTCCCTTGTAAGTCGCTTTGGATAAAAGCTAAATGACTAAATGTAAATGTAAATTATATCTCAAATAGAATTAGACTGGGAAGCAAACATCTTATAAAAACCGTTATAATAACAATAAAGATATAAATATATCTTTATTGTTATCGTTATATACGTATATATATGTATATATATATATAGTTCATACCAATCTAATTAGGTTTGCAAAATCTGTCTTTGCTCAGTCGGAAATCACAAGCACACATTTAAGGCTTCCACGGCTCGTGCGTCCAGCAGAATGATTCTTGCTTTGGGTGCGAGAAGTCCCGGGTCCAAATCCGGATGAGCCCAAAGACTAAAATTTGTCCTTGCTGATGGATTTCTTAAACACTTCAAATAATCTGCAGGTTCTCAAGTATGCCTACATTGCTCTTCTTGACTCCTCAGTCTAATTCAAGTTATGCTAGGTTACAATGGACTATAGTTGTTGCTGACAATGACTTCAGTCATTCAACTTTGTGACATGTAAAAACATCTAACGCTAAAGTACAATGTGGCGGTTAGTCCAGGGAACCAGTAGGGTGAGAGTGACGTCCAAGTTAAGTGCAACAACTCATTAGATTTTTATGGAGGATCTATAATTATACATGTTATATTGAACTCTGCTCTCCAGTGACAGTTTACAAATTTTGACTTGTCATCTTGCTTATTTTTAACTCCTCATCTGTCATTCAAGGTTAGCAAAATGTGGTAGTGTGGACGAGTGGGCCAAGGCGCTAGATTTAGGCTCCAGTTTCTTTGGTGGAATGGGTTCAAATCCCACCACTGCAAAGGTTGATAATGCTGTTTGTGAGTTTACATACAACTGCTGCTTCTAACCTAGAATAGGGGTTTCTCAAGGTCAGAGCAACAGCAGCAGCAGTAGTGGTGGTGTCTCATACAAATTCCACTTAAGTTGTAATGGTGCTCTGCCAAGGAGACATCATACTCAAACAGCTATGAAGTGGTGTTGATTTCCATTCTAAGAATTATAGCTATATTGGAAGTCCATATATTTCACAAGAGAAACGTTACTGTTGTTGTTTAAACATTACAAACCTGTCCAGAAGAACTCTGATCAAAGTTTTTCAAAGCTTGTAGGTCTATCCAGGGTTTGAACCAGGCCCTCTCACACCCAAAATGAGAATCATATGTCTAGCCCAACAAAGCCCTAGACCCCTACTTTAACAATGCTGATTAGCAAGCCAGCCAGTGCAGGTAACAAACCATGACCTGTCACCTTGTCTGTCTCCTCTGTTATTAGAAGAACCATGCAAGGCAAGCACCAGCTTCACATTTGTCATATTAGGTCTTTTAATGTAGGTAGAGTGGCATAAGGCGCTGTATTTTTGCTCCAGTCTCTATGGATGCCTCGGTTAAGACCAGAATGCTACCAAAGATGGCTTTTGTTAAATCAAGGTTCATTGTAACCTACCATAAACGCAGGAAAGTTGGTGTTACATTTGTGTCTATCAGGTTATGGTATATGGCCATGAACAAATTCTGTGACTTCCCTCTGGACAATGAACACTGCCCAGGAAGGATACAAATTTACTCTCCGAGCTCATCTATGATTTGAACCTGGGACCGTTCCAGCGCAAAGCGTGAATCACACGCAGCGACCAACAAGCCTCAAATGTCATTCATGCGATTGTTAAGAGGCAAGTGTAGCTAACAATGATGACATGTCTCCTCTGTTATTAGAAGTATCATGGAATTTAATTAACAGCTTCACAAGCTTCACAATTTTAGTCTTTGGGCTCATCCGGATTTGGACCCGGGACCTCTCGCACCCAATGGAAGAATTATTCCGCTGGACGAACAAACAGTGGAAGCCTTAAATGTGTACTTGTGAGCCAAGAAAGATTTTGCTAAAGCCTTTTTAGATTGGAATGAACGATATATAATTATGCATGATATATTGAACGCTGCTCTCCCATCCCATCTCTCATCTGTGATCCAAAACAAACGAATTGTGGGAGTGTGGCCGAGTGGTCTAAGGCGCTGGCTTAAGGCCCTAGTCTCTTCGGGGGCGTGAGTTCACATTTCTCCACTGCCAAGGTTGGAAATTACAAGTTCTGAAGATCAACCATGGTTGTGTCTCATACAAATTCCACCTAATTTTAATTCCTACACTGAACCTGTGCTCTGCCTGTCTCTCTTCTTAATTTCCTTTAACCCAATTATAGTTATATTGGGCGATCCTTGTATTTTACAAGAGAAATGTTACTGTTGTTGTTTGAACATTACAAACCTGTTGTCGTGGTAATTTCTGTAATAAAGGATCGTGAACAAATTATTTGCTGCGTGTATATTTATTTTAGAGGAAAAGAGTTAGTCATTGCAATGAGAGGGGAGGGAGAGAGCGAATAACAGGACGCAGCCTGTAGTCGAGCTCACCCGTCCTGCCGGATACAGGAAGTAGGCGTGTATATATGTGGTGAGATGTGTGAGACCGTTGGGGTGGGGTGATGCACTGCCCTGTCTGGTGATGACCTTGAAGTCCTTGTAAGGATTCTATTCGACTATGTGTTTTAGTGTGTTGTTTTAGTCTAGAAGTGGGTCGCAGGTTTTCCTTGTTGCGGGAATAACGTGCCCTTGCCTAGAGTGCATGCTGCTCAGATAGTGTTTGGCAAACATGTTATTGTAGAAGCGGAAAAGGAGGATTTTGCATGTACATATCCCTCCTTTTGTTTATATTTAAAACATCAGTACGAAAGAAAATCATCTCAAAAACAGCAAAATATGAACGCACTCAAAATAAGCGAAAACAGCAAAGTATTAACACTCAAAAAATAAGCAGATAATTGACAGATATATAGAAAACCTCCGTCGGCAAACCCGAGGACATCTAGGGACTCACACCCCAAGGTTTAAGATAACCCATCATAAAGGGAAGAGGGACGGAGGTCCCTAGCAAACTGTGGAGAAGTCGTCGTCTGTGTCGAAGTCGGGGAGGGATAGGGGAAAGGGATCGTCGGGGCAGGGGGCGTCCATCTGAGGAATGGCAGAGTAACGGACGAAAGCCGAAGAAATGAGTTTAGTGACGGCCGAACGAGCGTGGGCAACAATACACCATGATAAAGCCAAAAGGAGGCCCAAACCGACCACAACGATGGCGCAGGCACGAAGGAGCCACAGGTCTGTGAGCCAGGACCGCCAGTCCCATTCCGAGGGGGGAGGGACGTCGTCAGCCTAATCGTATGGGAGATATTGCCGGCTGCATCTGGAATGTAGGTGCAGCACGAATCGGCGATAACATGACAGAGGCCGCCACTGAAAGCTAGGATGATGTCGAGGGCGGCTTGGTGTTGTTGTAACATATTATGCGTGGCTGTCATAAAGGGAGTGAGAGTGGAGAAGCCGTCAGTGACAAGTCCAGTGAGGTTCTCTCAACGCATGTCAAGCGTCGATGTTGTGGCCGTTATTGACTGCACCCCACCAAGGGAGGACTCCGGATAAGTATTTTGCGGTGCCTGACGTGAGTTCTCCTCTGGCGATATTGTGGCCGTTGGTGGTGGGATCGGGATAATGGGGATAATAATGCGTGGTATGAAGTAATCTATCCAGTGTGGTAACAGCGGGACGTTGTTTAATGAGGGCGCAAACGCCGAACCAAGACTGGGGAAGGAACTTATGTAGGAGAGGGCCGCAAAGCCACAAGACGTCGTGACCCATGCCAGCACCGCAATCGTTTGGCCAGAACAACATGGTAGAGGTGAGATTTTCACTCCCGGAAACGTTACGGAAGAGATGGTAGGAGTTGACGCCGTGGGAAGAGTTGGCGAACAAGAGACAGGACGAGACATTATGGATGGGCGGAAGGCCGCAGTTGTTATCATAGGTAACCGCACAGCCTGTGGTGTTGCCAAGATATACACAAGTACGATGTTGTGAAACGCAGAGGGCGTGACGGAGACCCAAAAGGAAGTTGGGGTGAACGGTAGCAACCGGCTCAAGGAGCGCGCCAGCTCGGGAGTGGAAGGTGGTGCTGCTATGGGCACGTAAAGCCTGATTAGAGTACAGGGAACACGGGGAAGGTAGATTAGGCCTAGAGAGCCACCACCTATTTGGGCCCACTACGGGATCGGTGAGTGAAAGGAAGGTGCAATACCATTCATCGGAGGTGAGGGGAACGGGGCGGACGGGGAGGGCTCCCGTCACTGTATGGAGAAAAAGGGTGCAGGCGTAGCAGGAGTTATAAACTTCTGCGGACTCAATCCAGGAGCGCAGTAGGCGCCACCAGAGGTTCATTCCTAGGTCTTTGTTATCTGTTATCTGGGGACACGGGTGGACCTACTCCATAAGACAGAGATTCACATAATGGACAGGTTTAAAGGCGGTGGTGTCAGGGGAGGAATATATATGTCTGGCGAATATAGCGATGAGACGACGGTGCGGCGGGCGGGGGTCGAACTACCAACCAAAAATAGCCGCACGGATCGGTGCCTGAAAGGTAGGCGCATATGACGAAGAAACCGAAGTTGTTTACTTGGAGTCTGGACATGGTTATCATGACCATAGCGTTAAGATTAGACAGCTTTTGGAGCTTTAGTCGGTTGGTCAGGTCAGACTGGTCATGGGGTAAGGTATAACCCCAGGGGATATGATCTGTATTCCACACAGCCTGGGCTCAGTTTGTACAGGGGCCCCAATTGCCTGGACGGGGAACATTTCCAGGGTGAGAAACCCACGTATAACATATATATATTGTCGTCCCGCCCAGGGCCGCGCACACTGAAGAGGCCGGGGAGTCGGAACAGGTGCCAGGGTGGACGGCGCTCCATGGTGTCGTCTGCTTCTGCTTCCTTGATGTAGTGTGGTGTGTGGTGGTCAGCGTCGTTTGTCTATGACCTATGGGTGCGTTTGTCTATGACCTAAGGTGGACGGTTGCCAGCACGCGTCACCTTGCAACTAACAGTGTTCGTAACAGTGTTTTTTAGGGGATGGGAGGGGTTGTGTGTGACCCTCCTTGCTGGGTGTTTCCGGGCTGTAATTGGAGGCTGATGGTCTTGCAGTGACTGGCATGCACCCACGTTGCCCTTTCCTGGACTTTTATCGTCGTGTGGGTTGTCAGGAAGACCTGGTATGGGCCCAGCCATCGCTGGTGTTTCCAGGACTTCCGGCGGTGATTCTTTATCAGCATGAAGTCGCCAGGTCGAATGTTGTGCAATGGGCCCAGTGGCGGCTTAGGGCAAGGCAGAGCCTACCTGTTGTCTGATTTCAGAAAGAGACTTGGTTAAGGAAATGCAATATCTTACCAGCGTGTCGTCGCAGAGGTTGGTGTCCATCAGCGGGCCTGGAGGTCCCAGTCCCACATTGGAAGGGGCTGCGAAAAGGACCTTGAAAGGGGAAAGGTTATTTCGCGGGCGCACTCGCATTCTCATATACATCAGCACGATGGGCAGCGCGTCTACCCAGTTGAGGTTTGTTTTGCTGCAGCATTTAGCCAGTTTGTTTTTCAGCGACCCATTTTCGCATTCTACAGCACCCCCGGATTATGGGTGGTAGCTGCAATGTGTTTTTAAATCAAATTGGAAATGCGTCGACAACTGTGTGAGGAGGTTGTTGAAAAATGGCTGCCATTGTCGGCTTTCGCCACTGTTGACGCCGTGGCATGTTTGGCGGGGAAAGCTTCCACCTATTTGGAAAACATGTCAACCATGACCAGACAGTATTTTTTGTTTCTGCACGGTGTAAGTTCGACGAAGTCTATCATAACATGTTGGAACAGGCGCGTTGGGGTTGGGTGTGCTGTGTGAGGCCCTTTGGCCTGCTAGGGTTGTGTTACACACTTGTTGCAATATGTGGCTGCAAATGTGGAAAAGTCTTTTGTGAACCTATGTGTTTGTACTGCCGTGCACATCCTTCCTTTTGACACATGGTCCAAACCATGTGACAACTTAACGAAACAAGGAAACAGGCGCCTGGGCAGGCAGGGTTTGTCATCGGGGCTCATCCAAACGCCGTTGCGGAGGGTGGCCCCACAGCTTGACCAAAGTCTGCGTTCATCTGGGGAAGAGAGGGAGAGGAGGTCAGTGAGGCAGGGGGGTGTGGGGGAAGGGGGGGATGAGTAGAGGGAGGAGGAATAAGGGAGGGGGCTGCGTGGCGCGGCCTTGGCGGCTGCGTCGCGCAGGCGTTGCCGAGGGAGACGGGATCTGTGTTGGGAGTGTGTGCGGCGCATTTACAAACAGCGATGGAGAGGGGGAGGAGGATGGCCTCCAAAAGGGCCGCCACTTTATGATGGTGCAGGAACGCCTTGCCGTCTGACTTCAAAAACCGTGTGTTTCCAAAGGGCTCCAAGTCAAGCACGACGCCAAAAGCGTATCGAGAGTCGGTGTAGATTGTCGCTGAACGGCCTTTGGCTAATTTGCACGCCTCGGTCAGGGCGACGAGCACCGTGACATGTGGAAGCCCAAGGAGCACTGTGTGGTAGCGGAGCCAACGTGCTGCCGAGAGATGGGAGGATTTTTGTTCCTGTAAGATGTTGGAGACGGAATGGGGAACATAATGGTTGAGTGGCGCGAAACCCACAAAGTCGCGTGTTCACAGGCCGTGACAGCAAGTAGGCAAGGAGGAAGTCCACAAGCCACCGGATCTAATAAACATGAGAAGAAACCCACAGGCCAGAGGGCGTCGCCATGTTTTGGTAATAGGACAGAGGTCATGCTGCCCTGACGTTCATCTATGAACTGGACAAAAGGCCAAAGGGGATCTGGAATTGCCAAGGTTGGAGACGTCGGGAGGGCCATTTTAAGGGCCTCGAATGCGGTGCAGGCGTCCTCGGTCCGTGTTAGTGGAGAAGAGGCCGTAAGGCTGCGGGACAGGGTAAGGGCGGTCGAGGGCTGAAAAATTGGGGATGAAGTGGCGGCAGTAAGAACACATGCCGGGAAAAGAGAGCATTTGCTTTTTGTTATATGGTCTGGGGACGTCGATGATGGCCTGGATTCTGGCGGGGGACAAAGTCTTCCCCTGAGGGGTGATGACGTGACCAAGGAAGACCACTTTCTGGTAGACAAACTGAAGTTTGCTTAGAGAAACCTTATGACGGGCCGCAGGAGTGTGAGGGTGTACTGTTCACACTGGGCCTTCGAGAAGGTCGTCCACATACTGCAGGAGGACCCTTCCCTCAGAAAGGACGAATGGGGCGAGGCTGCGGGCGAGAGCCTCACAGAAGAGGGTGGGATTGCAAGTTAAGCCCTGGCAGAGGCGTGTCCAGGTTTGAGGTCCAGCGAAGTGGAAGGCGAACCAAAACTGGGAGTCTGGGTGGACTGGGACAGAGAAAAAAGCATTGGAGAGGTCAATAACAGAAAACCAAGTGGATCCCGAAGGGATTTAACTCATGATAGTGTATGGGTTAGGAACATTCGGAGTGGGGGGGTCGATGGCCGCATTAACGGCCTGCAGGTCTTGGACAAAGGGCCACTCGGTGGGCTGCCCTTGAGGTCGCATTTTCTTGACTGGGAATATAGGTGTTTGGATAGGGGAGTCATCACATGGGCTAATAATTCCTACGTCAAGGAAGGACTCAAAGACGGGGGTGATGCGATCAACTGCTTCCTGTCGCAATGGATGTTTTTGTGACGGGCAGAAAGAGGATTTGCGTTTGATGTGCACCGTGGGACAGTTTTTTATGAGGCCTACGTCGTATTTGTCGGCCGCCCAAAGGTTACAGAAAAATGTGGTAGTGTGGCCGAGTGGTCTAAGGCGCTGGATTAAGGCTCCAGTCTCTTCGGGGGCGTGGGTTCAAATCCCACCACTGCCAAGCTTGACTGGGCTCTTCTAGATTAAAGTACAAGAGCTTCCTCTAACCTAGAATATCGGTCTCTCAAACTGGAAGTTGTCATCAAAAATGGGGTGGTCAAATTCCACTTAGGTGGAGTTTGAACACCACATTTATGTAATTCTAGACCAGACCTGTGCTCTGCCAAGTACTAAAATAGCGTTAATTCTCTTTCTAAGTATTATAGCTACAGTATTTTGGGCAATCCTTGTATTTCCCAAGAGAAATGTGACTGTTGTTGTTTAAACATTACAAACCTGTACAGAAGAACTCTGATCAAAGATTCTCAAAGCTTGTGGGTCTATCCAGGGTTTGAACCAGGCCCTCTCACACCCAAAATGAGAATCATTTGTCTAGCCCAACAAAGCACTAGACCCCTAGTTTAACAATGCTGATTTGCAAGCCAGCCAGTGCAGGTAACAAATGATGACCTGTTGCCTTGTCTGTCTCCTCTGTTATTAGAAGAACCATGCAGGGAAGCACCAGCTTCACATTTGTCATATGAAGTCTTTAAATGTAGATAGGGTGGCATTAGACACTGTATTTTTGCTCCAGTCTCTACGGATGCCTCGGTTAAGATCAGAATGCTGCCAAACATGGCTTTGGTTAAATCAAGGTTCATTGTAACCTACCATAAGAGCAAGTAAATTGGTCTCTATCAGGATATGGTATATGGCCATGAACAAATTCTGTGCATTCCATCTGGACAATGAACAATGCCCTGGAAGGATACAAATTCACTCTTAGAGATCATCTGTGATTTGAACCTGGGACCGCTCCACCTCAAAGCGTGAATCACACGCACAGACCAACAAGCTCTTCGTCAGTGAACATACAACTGCTGCTCCTAACCTTGAAAATCAGCCTCTCAAGTGACATGTTCAGATGTCATCAACAATTGTTGAATCCCATACAAATTGCACCTAATTTGTAACCCTAGACCAAACCTTTGCTCTGCCAAGGAGACTTCATACTCAAATGATCAAATTACATCAACAATGATGAAAAACAGCAACTCAATAATGACCTGTCTCCTCTGTCATTAGAAGCACCATGCAGGTGAATCACCAGCTTCACATTGAGGCATGAGGCACTGTATTTCGGCTCATGTCTCTACGGATGCCTCGGTTCAGATCCAAATGCTGCCAAACATGGCTTTGGCTAAATCAGGGTTCATTGTAACCTACAATAACAGCATGTTAATTGGTGTTACATTTGTCCCTAACAGGATATGGCATATGGCCTATCGTGGAGAAAACCCCAGTCTTAGGTTCTTTAAACAAATAGGCAGCACTTGAGGTAAGTTGGATACACGGATAATACTTTTCATGAAGAGAGAACCAGTCTGAGTGAGGTCTGCAGAGTACGATGAAAACTCTTAACTTCACAAAGTGATATATTCTTTTCGATGCATTAACTCCTCCTTTTCTTCCAATTTTTCAAAGTTTTCCACCATATGGAGATAATTACATCGGAGCCCTCTCTACCTCTGAGGGAGGTCACAGGTCACTCAAAGTGAGCCCCTCACCCCTCTGGCTTTTCAGAGGCCTTTCCTTTGGGACATGCATTCATGTGACATGCCTTTGCTTATTCTCAGGTGCTGCATCACTTGTTTCACTGCCTTCTGTAAGAATGATTATCCATTATCTGAGCTGATCTCTGTTGGAAAACCAAATCTAGGTAGTCATGAACTTTATTACTGTCCCTGCTCCCAACTCTGCTGATGGAACAGCTTCCACCCATCTAATGAATCAGTCTGCTATCACTAGCATATACCTTTGACCATTACCATACCTTTTTTATCATATCCACATAATCCAGGTACTTCTGGTGTTGGAATATGTCTTAAGGGGTAGTGATGCCTTTTTGCATGTTATTTTGGGCACATACTTCACATTCAGCCAGACGCACGTCTACCATTCATTGTAGACGTGAGACCAATATCATCATATGGAGACCAAAATCCTTGCTTTTTATTTCTCCTTACCACTTCCCCCCTTGCACAATGGTCAAAACCATGTGCCTCAGTAATGAGAATTCCTCGTAATACTGTAGGAGCCACAAACTGTCCATCCTGGGCCCTCCACAGGCCGTCCTCATCCTTTGCCCCTCTTTTCATCGACATACTGTATTCATACACACCTTTTTCTGCATTCTGATAAGATCATCTAAAATAATAACTTCACTTAAATTTGTAGAGCACCTTTTAAAGAACCCAAGATGGCTTTACAGGAGAGGGGCAAGGGGGTGGCAGATTAAGGGATAGAGGAACCAAAACAAAACAAAGGAATATCTAAACCAACTAACTAATGGGGAAAGGCCATGGTGAAAAGGTGGGTCTTGAGGGTTGTTTTGAAAGTGTGCAGGGTTGGGGCGTTAGGGATTACGGGAGGGACAGAGTTCCATAGGGTGGGTGCTGCCACACTGAAAGCTCTGTCCCCGGAATTTTTTAATCTGGTACGGGGGATGGACAGCAGACCCATGTTTGAGGAACGCAAGTTCCGGGATGGATTGTGTTGGTAGAGGAGGTCGGACAGGTATTGGGGGCCGAGTGCATGAAGGGATTGGCATCTGAGGAGGAGAAGTTTGTAGGAGATGCGGAACTTGACTGGGAGCCAGTGAAGGTGAATGAGGGTGGAGGTGATGTGCTGCCAGGGCTTGGTGTGGGTGTCAACCCTGGCAGCTGAGTTCTGCACATACTGGAGCCTTTCCAGGGCTTTTTTGGAAAACCCGGACAGGACTCCAATACAGTAGTCCAACCCGGAGGTGATGAAAGCGTGGATGAGGATTTCAGCCACGGGGTCTGAGAGGGAGAGACTGAGATGTTTTTGAGGTGATAGAAGGCGGAGTTGGTGATGGATTTGATATGTGACTGAAAGGAGAGGGTAGAGTCCAGGATAACACCCAGGTTGCAGACCTCGGGAGATGTTTTGATGGAACAGCCGCCGACGAGGAGAAGGAGATCTCCAACCTTCCGGAGCAGCGGCTTTGGGGCCACAACCATGAGCTCTGACTTTTTGCTGTTGAGTTGGAGTAGGTTTGTTGTCATCCAGGTTTTTATGGCATGAAGGCAGTTGACCAGAGACTGTGGGGGGAGCAGATTGGATGGTGAGGTTCTGAGATAAAGCTGTGTATCGTCAGCGTAGCAGTGGGAGTTGAGGGGGAGCAGATAGATGGTGAAGAATGTTGGACCGAGCACAGAGCCTTGAGGGAGGCCATGGTTAACTGGGGAATGGGGGGAGGAGAAGCCTTGATCTTGACAAACTGAGTTCTATTTGATAGATATGAGTGAAACCATGACAGAGCTGTTCCAGTGATGCCAAGGAGGTCGGATAGGCGTTTGAGGAGGATTGTGTGGGAAAGCATGTCAAAAGCAGCGGAAAGGTCGAGGAAGATGAGGATACTGATGTTTCTGGTGCCTGCAGCGAGGAGGAGGTTGTGGGTAATCTTGATTAGGGCGGTCTCTGTGCTGTGGTGTGTTCTGTAGGCTGACTGCAGGGGTTCGTAGAGCTCATGGTTGGACAGATGTTGATGGAGCTGGGCAGCCACTGCTCTTTCCAGGCCCTTACTGAGGAATGGAAGGTTGAAGATCTGCCGGTAGTTGTTAAGATCGTCAGGGTCCAGACCAGGCTTCTTCAGGATGGGAGTGATGGAGGCAATTTTGAGACTGGGGGGAACTGTACCAGATGCTAGGAAGGAGTTGATTATGTCTGTGATGGAGGGGCAGAGCTCCCTGGACCCTATGCCAATGCCGTTGGCATAGGGTCCAGGGAGCAGGTGGAGGCTTTGGATTTGTTGTCCAGACAACAATCTGGAGATAAACCATTGTTATCATGTTGGCTGACTACTGTCAAAGTTTTTGTTGGATAGGTTGGCATAAAATATTGTTGGAATGTCTTCAAACAGGTCCTTAGAGTTCTCTCTAGCAGCCAGATGTTAGTGAAAAGATGTAAAGTGGTGAAGTTAATTGCACCACATCATGAAAAACAGAGTACGATGTATGAGTAGAATTTCCTTGGATATAACTTACAAGAAAGCTGAGGAACAGTTTTGACCAGTTACATCCACTCTTGGCTGGGGCAGGTGAGAGTTCATAATTAATTACATACCTCTGGCGAGAAGCAACCCCACCTCCACCTTACCCCAATCTCTCTCTCCATCTATCTCCCTTAACCTCTCCAGTGGTTAACGGTGTTCCATGGTGGATGAACCCTCTTCATTATCCACCCTTGCAAAAGGCTTTTTGAACATTGGGGTTCTTGTGTGTGTGTTCGTGTAACAAGTGGCCTAGCTGTTAATTGAGGGCACACCCCCTTCATGCACATCCAACCAATTACCAGGCCATCATGATTGGCCAGAGCTCTGGCTGTCTACTTGAGTTGAGGTCAAGGTGAGCTGGTTATGTCCTGGTCATCTTCGTGTAGGTGTGTGTTTTGTAAATTACGTGTGTGTTACGTTGTTGAGTTTATTCAGTGTGTGTATGTGTGTGTATCAACTTGTGTGTCTGTATGTGTGTGTGTCGGGGGGTGGGGGGCATTGTACATCTGCATGTCTATGAGAATGTGAGCACCTGAGTGGTGTGTTAAGTATGGCTGTGAGATACATATTCATTTTTGGTGTGTGTTTTGGGCATATGCTGAGTGTGAATGTATTTGTGTTTATGTGTGAGTGTGAATGTATTTGTGTTTATGTGTGTGTGTGTGTGTGTGTGTGTGTGTGTGTGTGTGTGTGTGTGTGTGTGTGTGTGTGTGTGTGTGTGTGTGTGTGTGTGTGTGTGTGTGTGCGTGCACTCTTTTAACTCCACTGCTAACATCAATCCTCCGTAATAAGAGAGGAAATTTGAGCTTGTCCAGGACAAACTACCAGCGGCTGATCGATTTGTGGGGTCAAGAGGAGAGTGTGTGTGAGTGTGTACAAGGTCTCTGGAGAGATAGACACAAGAAACCACTGCAGATGTCTAATGGTCAAAGAAAGAAAAAGCGCCGCTTTTCCACCAGGTACAAATTAGTGATTAAAAGTTTGACTCTTTTGTGGGATTAGTTCGTTGAAGAGTGACTCGGTAAAATTATTTGTTCAATTCTTTGACTTCATTAATTTGATTCAGTTTGTGTAAGGCATAGTGAGTGAGGGAGGATGTGAACGACCAATGAGAGTCAGAAGAGTCGGTTTGGCTTTGAGTTGTGAATGGAATTTTCACAGGAATACCGCCAAGTGTGAATCAGTCACATCCAATATGAATTATGCCAAATGACTTGACCTTTTGCCCACATTAATTTAATCTTCAGTAGTTATTTTCAGTTTGAGAGTCAAAGATTCACACGCTCGCTCTCTGAATCGAAGCCTAATGAGCTTGTAAGGCACACCGCTGGGCTTGAGGCGCAGCAGCATCGGAACCAAAACTTTCACAAGGGTTGTCAAATTTCAAGGAATTCCAGACCCGAGAGTGTCAGGGCTTTCTGCATGCGGTTTTCGACTCTCCAAGGAAATGAATTGGACTTCTTGAGTTTTTGGCTGATTCAGTGTAAATCTGGCTCAAGTTCCTTAGTACCACAAACAAATTAAATTGTTTATTTGGTAGAAAAAACCCCCAAAGACACAAAGAGGGGACCAGCCATGACACACCGTGTCACACATTTCGTCCTTGCTGGCAATGGCATCCCAAGTTGAGCCTAAATCGCATCTCACCAACCAATCTCACATATTGAGAGTCAACTGCAAGACAAAAAATGTGACCCACCACAGCAATCCCGCAATCTTGTGCATTTCTAAAATCACCATGAGCAGCCAAATAAGTTGAAAAAACCTTTCTAGCAGGAAAATTAGATTGTTCCTTTGTGTGTTTTTTTTCATCTCTCAACGTATTTTCAAAACTGAGTTTGACTTATAAAGTGTACATACATGTTAAACTGTTCATGGGGAAACACAGTTCACAGAGCTGCTGAACAGTGCTGAACAACACTGATCAATTGTTCCCTTTAAATCAACCGTCGAGGTGAAGATCATTCCTCCATATTCCATGTGATGTGAAGACACATTGTGAAACCGTTTTTTATAGAGTTAAACTTTTTAATCTTACTACTTTAACACACACCTGGATCCATTGTTGTGCAGGGGTATAACCCACAAAGAACAAAAGAGCTGACATCACTTCCGTAAACAGATGGTTAAAGCGCAGCACGAAGATTCCTCAGTTTCACTTGTCTGTGAAAACTTTAATCTCGGTGCTGTTATGGAAGCTCTAAATCATATCTCGGACCTTAAACTGACCATTGCGATAGATCCAAGTCAGTGTAAGCAGCTCATTCTGGTCTACATCTTCCACCATGATAGTCAGTTCTCCGACAGCAACACGGAAAAAAAAAAATGCACTGCTGCATCTGATATTATCCTGGACTCGGAGAACAAAAGATTTCAACCTGAATGTTATGATGAAACTGAATATTTTCAAGAACCCCCAGAGGGGACGCCCGTTGTTGTTGTTACAACGGAAGAAGTTAATGACGTGATGAAGTCGGTTGAGGTCGGTAATGCAGATTATGACCAAGTAGCAATGGACAAGATTCTCAAGTTTACCTGCAAATGCAGCCAGGGGTGAAAAGAAAATGGCAGGCTTGAC
Organism: Zeus faber; assembly: GCF_960531495.2. NCBI lineage: Eukaryota > Metazoa > Chordata > Actinopteri > Zeiformes > Zeidae > Zeus > Zeus faber. The sequence continues at coordinate 182,671 of NW_028293078.1, read as the reverse complement.
CAGTAATCATGTACAAAGAAATTGGATACTGATTTTTTCTATGGATCAAGCTACATGATAGCAGCCTTACCAAAGCAGGAAACAGACATGTTTATCATGGGACAGCTATTCTGCAATGGGATACGCAGTGAAGTGACTTCAGACAACAAGAAAATGCCAAAAAGTGGTCGCCTTCATCACAAACTATGCTGAGGACCATGCTATAGTATTGCCGGGATGCCATCCGAATCAGAAAAATGTAGCTGGAAAGCTGTTGCCACCCTGTGTCACAGAGGCATCTGTGTGGTGCAACTACAGGAAAGCACTGATCCCTAGAGGTAGGTTGAGTTGCCCCTAGACAGACAGACAGACAGACAGACAGACAGATACATAGATAGATAGTTTGATAGATAGATAGATAGTGTAGTTTCTGGATGATTTTGATGTGTTGATGAAGAAGGAATCTCCACTAACGCTGACTTGATTAAAATAATAATTTTATTACACGAATCAGCATCAAACCGGACTTGGCATAGAACGTCCAGGAGAGAACAAAGCCGGAAGTTTTCTCTGTTGACTGAAGTAAAAGACTTGTCCTATATACTAGTACGGAGATCACGTAGCCCATCTGGTCACAATACATAGGTCACAGTTCAGCACTTGTCCGACGTAAATCTACACATTTCCTCCTCTGGCCAGGCTGGAGGCCTCCCTACATTCGTTCTCATACGGGCCTCTAAATAGACACGTTGTTATTGTCGCTCTCCGTATGACCTGGAAGCAATTAATTAAAAGTAACATAAGTTAGTAATTATACGATACAATCACTATACAATGGGCTCTGATTCTCGAGAACCCAGGGCCCTCATTCAGACACCTCATATTCCCCCCTTCGAGACTATACAAAGTCTCGACAGAGAGAAGAGTAAATGAACTTATGATGTTAATTGGCTTAATAAAAATCACTTAATAACAAACAAAGAATCGATTAAAATATACCCTTCTTACCATGCTTAGTCGTAGCAATACAGTAAATTTGTGGAGTGTGAGAGCGAAAATCCCATCTGGCAGCTTCCTTTCTGAGAACATCCAGCAAACAAACAAGACAGGAAAATTCTCTCACAGTCCCTCTGCCCCAGGCAACCACCTATGGTACTCCAAATCAATTAACAGAAAAAGACGAAGGGTTTATAAAACTGTATAGGATGTTACATATTAGTGCATACATTTAGAACCTCAGAAATAAATCAAAACATTTGTCCAAAGTCAGGCTGGTCGGACCCATCAGACCTTCCAGTGGACCTTTCCCTGCCTAGAACCAATGTCCCTCAAAAACCGTAAAAAAAGAAAATACCTGAGGTCCCAATGTATTCACTTCATCCTATTACAGACAACTCAAAGAAAACAATAGCAAATCAAAGTAATATGTCTTGCTAAAAATATCTAGTGTAGAGTACAGGATATTCATCCATAATACAGGTTACATTGTAATAAACAAACTCCAATATTATAAAAACATGCAGGACACATGTGGTGGTCTTGGCTCCTCCTACGGTGGCCCCTTCAGCATTTGCTCCCACACCGTCAGCTCCTCCTGGGGCGGGACTCCCTGCTGCAGCTAATCTGACGGCAGCTCCAACTGTGGCAGCGGCTCCTGGGGCGGCTGTCCCTGTGGTGGCTCCACCTGCGGCATCTCCCCCTGTGGCGTCGCATCTGGCGGTGTCCCTAACTGCGGCGGCTGTTCCAGCGGTGGCCTACCCAGTTGCGACTCCACTTGCAGATCCTTCTGGGCCAGAGGCCCTGGCAGTGGCTCAGAGGAAGAGGGGATCACCGCCAGCCAGGAATGGAGGCGCCCAAGAAGCTGAAGGAGGTGGCAGACGGGGACTTGGGGTGGGTGGTCTGGGGGAGATCCCCCTCCCTCGGGGGCTGTCTCTCCACTTTGTGGAATGACGGTCACGAGGGGCAGGTGAGTTCCCCTGCTTCCCCCAACAACGGGTCTTATTCCTGGGCTGACCTGATGGATGAGAAGCCGGGAGACATTGTGTTGGGGTTGTATGACTAGTGTTGGGTTTGGTTCTGTATTTTCTTATGTGTAGTTTTGTGTTTTTCGGTTTCGATGCATGGTGGTGCAGTGTGCTTAGTTAGGGCTGGGCTACAGGAGTGGCAGCGGCTGCCCTCTTATAGGGGCTGGGCCATAGGAGGGCAGTATAACTATCTACAGGAGGCAGCAGACCTCCCCTCCTTGCGTTGAAACATCTAACCCCCTGCTCTTACTGTCTTCATCGCTGGCAGCCTTAAACAGCTACAAACGACAGCATCCCACCCGATGAGTGGCAAGCCGCAGAAACACAAACGCTCCATAGACCAAACACACATGCTGGTCCACAGCGTCTATATATTTGTGACGCACAGCACGAACACACCTGTAATCAATCAGTTAATTTTCACAGGCGATTCACTTTTCCAATCTCTATGTTCACCACAGTGTTCACTTGTGTCCTTATGGAGAACATTGTCCCCAAGGAACCTTAGGAAGGACGGACTTACATGGACTCAAGCTCATAATGTGAGTAATGTGTGTTTGAGATGTTTTATGTACTTGTAATGCGCTGTGGCCAATTCTTTCCCCTGTATTTGGAGTCAGCTGTAACTCCAAAGCGGTGGTCAAGGTTTTTGCAGTTATTTAAAGCTTAAAAGAAGCATTTGAATGTTTATTTTCTCTTTTAGACATGAAGAATATGCTCACCAAAGAGATAGAGGGAACAAGCCTCCACCACCTTGGTGAGAGGAACCCCGTGCTCCTATCCACAGCCCAAAGACATCTCAAAAGACAACAGGAGTTATATTTACAATGGGAGGACTTGTTCTAATTGACTCAGAAATCATTTACATTCACACTCTGGAGAATCAGCAGAGAGAGAGAGAGAGAGAGAGAGAGAGAGAGAGAGAGAGAGAGAGAGAGAGAGAGAGAGAGAGAGAGAGAGAGAGAGAGAGAGAGATGCAAGCATGAAGTAGTGGGATTGGTTTTTGTTATATATTCCAATGTAGCAAATTAAATGTGATTCATTGTGATCAATAATAAAATTCCCATTTCTATGCACTACAAAGACAAAAAATAACCCTTTGTGAAACCAGCTATGTTAAGTAAAAGCATGGTGATGGGATAAACAGATGTTAAACCCTGGTAAACTATGGAGCCAAGTAGTGGAGATACTGTAGGAAAAACATAGTATAGTGTGATTTTACCATAGTATAACCATGGTTCTTCTCTCCGTCAAAAACCACAGTTAACCATATGTCCGCTTACCATGGTAAAACTATGGTTAATATTTGTCAGGGTTGTTTTGTGTTTGGAAACTTTGCCTCCCTCAAAGAGGCCTAGAACTCAAGCAGAGTGGATGTCTCAGATGTGTCTCTTACCATAGAGTCGCAGAAATGTACATTCTTTATATTTGCAAATGTTTAAACACAGCAATCACCACTGGAAACAGCTGAAGACACGCTGAAATGTCTATTGTTACCAGCATGGGGCATCTGTCTCTTCTCCCGCTGTGTCGTGGTCCATTACACAGTCAATGCCTGGAGAATAGCTAGATGAATTGAACATTCCTGAGATTATTTAATGATAATAATATATAAATATAGAAAAATTCCAATGAAAAGAGGAAACGGCTCTAAAATGTAATTGACTGCTGGTAATATTTTAAGGAGAAACTAACGCCATAATTTCAAAGCGTGTAGGGGAAGGTCTGAATGACATCTCGGACCTTAATCTGACCAGTGCGATAGATCCAAGTCAGTGTTAGCAGTGCATACTGGAATAAATTTTCCGTAATGATGCTCAGTTTTCTGACAGAGCCGCTGAATCTGATATTATCCCGGACTTGGAGAACATTTCAAATAGCGGATTTCAACCTGAATGTGACGATGAAATGGAATATTTTCAAAAATCACTTTAGGAGACCGACGATACACCCGTTGTTTTTACAATGGAAGAAGTTGATGACGTGATGAAGTCCATAAAGGTTGATGACAGATATTCAGAGTTCAGGTTTTCTGAGACTCAAATTGTTGATTAACTCTACATTTTGTTGAGTTGTCCGTACCTTTAAACTCCAACATAATTCTACTTTTATAAAACATTTATACTCTTACTTTTAAATGAAAGCTTTTTTAAAAACAAAAATAGTTGTGTTGTTTACAGGTTCAACTCTGTTTGTGATTGGCCCATTCAGCATTATGTTAATAAGCCGTGAGGCCTTGTTTGTCCGCCAACCCCATTTGCATTCTGGGAGCTGGCTGAATAAAGCAAGTCTGGGTAAAAGTTGGAAGTGATTATCTCAGCATCACAGTTTGCCACAACCTTGTCAATATTAAGTCATAGCTTTAAAAATATTTGCTTGATTTGCACAAGGGACACCTTGTTTGGAAGCTCTGATTCTCCACTTTCAAATGATGCAAAAAAAAGGGCAAGGCTGCCAACTGACCCTGAAGTGTGCAATGGGTCCCACTTAAGAATGTATGACCCAAATTCATAGATAGATGTGTCAGAAGACTTTGAGAGTGTAAAGAGCAGAACTAAACTTGGTTCCACCAAGATTTGAACTCAGATCACTAGATTCAGAGTCCAAAGTGGTAACCACTACTTCTCCGGGAGTTGAACCCTGACCGACTCCCACCCTAACTGAGAATCATGCCACTAGATCAACCACCCAAGTTCAGCTGAAGACGCTGAGAAAATCGGAACGGCATCTTTAGTTTGGTTGGTTGGAGGCAAAACCGTAGGAGAGTCAGCTATCAATGGTTCATTTCCTTCATCCAAGCTATTATAGCTTTCGTCCCATGAGATGGCATTGATTCAATCAAGTTCATTGCGACAGGATCACTGTTACTGTAAAACGAACAATTCCTTCCTGTTTCGCTTTTAACTATTTGGGATTCAGGTTAGAATGAAGAAAAGCAGGGAGGGAAAATTAACTCAGGTCGGTTCTGAAGGAATTGCATACAGCTTTGTGCCAAAGGCATTTTTATGGGCAAGTTTTCTTTGATTGCTTATCGATTTCAAATGCTTTCATCAAGCTCTGCGTCAGAAGGAATTTCTTGCATTCAAATAAATGCACACTCTCTGTAATACACAGTCAACTTGTTAAAGAAGAGAACCAAATGACATGTGAGGTAATCAAACAACATAATTTTATCAGAACAGTGCTTATTTGACTCATTTTAGAATGTGTGACTAAAATTCCGAGACACGTGTCAGAGAATTTGAGTGCAAAGTACAGACATAAACCAGGAAGTTCCACTTAGATTTGACCTCAGATCACTGGATTCAGAGTTCAAAATACTAACCATTACAGCATGGACAATACATGCGGCTGAATTAGATGTGATGGCAGATGTGTCAGAACACTTTCTGAGTGCAAAGTGCTGAAATAAACCAAAGCAGGTTCCACTGAGATTTGAACTCAGAACACTGGATCCAGAGTCCGAAGTGCTAACCATTACTTCTCTGGGAGTTGAACCCTGGCCCGCTCCTACACTAACTGAGAATCATGCCACTAGATCAATGAGCCAAGTTCAGCTGAAGTCGCTTTAAAAACCGGAACGGCAGCCTGAGTTTGGTTCGTTCTTTCGTGTAGGGCTACACAGCCAAATGGGACATTAGCCAAGAAGTGGTATCGTCATCCAATTAAATGAGGCCGCTGACTCCATGTGGTGATTTGAAGATTGGGCATTCATCAATGATGTGTTCAACAGTCTGTGGTTTTCCGCATTCGCAGAGATTTGTGGCAGACTCTCCAATCATATGCAGATAGGTTTTGGTCTTTGCTACTCCAGAGCTAAGTCTGGTGAGGTTGACCCAGGCTTAGTTTTGTTGGTTGTAGGCAAAACCGTTGGAGAGTCAGCTATCAGTGGTTCATTTCCATCATTCAAGCTACTATAGCTTTTTTCCAATTAGATGGCATTGATTCATCAAGTTCATTGCGACAGGCTCACAGTTACTGTAAAACAAACAAATCTGTCCTGTTTCGCTATGACCTATTTGGGATTCAGGTTAGAATGAAGGAAAGCAGGGACGGAGGTGTTGTTCTCAGTGCTTCAGACGGATCCCAATAGTTGTTCTCTGTTGGGGTCACTGTAGGTGCCTCTGAGGTGGTCATAAATGGCGTCTTCTTACAATCTTACAATTCTAACTAGAAAACAAACCAAAAATTTTCCTAAAACACATTTCTCGAATGTTGCCTGAACATAATCCCATCGACACAATCCATTAATAAAGTAAATCTAACAATGATAAATACTAAACTGGACAATCTGATCACTACTGGTTTATGTGATTTAATTCATATGTGGCTTTTGTCAAGAGAAGACAGACCTAAGCGCATTGGTCTCCTGGTCAGCTATTCATGCTGACACAGTCCTGTCGCACCATGTGATCGTCCTCGCATTCCCATCATCACTCATGACAGGATGAAAACTCAGTAGAGCTTACCTTTACTGGGATTCCATTCTGAAAAACTTGTCAATTATCACCAAACAATATTTTAATCATGACAAAGCGGTCAGCTTGAAAAGTCCATCATGAGGTCCCTGCATTGTTCTAAGCACAATCATTATGTTTTCTTAATTCTCTAACTATACCCCTCCTTTTTGACAAATGGTACCTTATGTCAAACAAGTAAAACAAAGAAAAAACTCGTGGGAAAGATGCCGCTCAGTACATACTGTACCAAGTGGCTCTGCCACTCCAATAATTTTGTGTAGGATACCTTTGAGTAGAGGAAAAAACAAAGTTAGTGAGCCTGTGTCGTCAACCATCATTAGACAAAGCAAAAATTGGGTATGGCGGCTTTGATGGCTGCATTGGCTATTGGCTGCATTTCCTATAGAGATGGGGTCAAGTACATTAATGTAAACGACACAAATAGGAAGATCAAAATGGGGGGTTATGAGATCACAACATTAAACAGATGTTATGTATGTCTCATCAAACAGCTACACCACACCGTATCTCACTTGCCTGTACATATTCATGCAATCAAAACAAAAACAAAAAACAGTTTAACACAGATAGAAACACAAACACAACCGGTTGTACAAAGATAGACACACAGTTTTTTACAAAAACAGATGACGGACAAACAAACCAAACAAAAATCCTCCTTTTGTTGTACTCATGAGTTTAAATCATTGTAGTTGAACTTTTCAAGAACTTCAGTAGTAAGATCTGGGCGAAGTCACAAGGGCTATCGCTGTCAAGCAATCATGTGAATCTCCATAAGAGTGAAGAAGAGAAGTTGGAGTAAGCAAAGTGAAAGTTGCACAAGTCGATGATGGAGAGTTGATGTCTGAGAGAAATGAGCCGGTTTGCTTTGTAGCAAGATAAAGGCTACAGCATGTAATCAACCCAATGACCCCGGCTCCCAGTTTCCGAGCACAGTATGCTACAAGACATAATTCATTTCCATAAGATTACAACAACACAGCTTACATTTTACCATCTTATTCAACCACAGTTAAATTAATCCAGCAAACCCAACATGGAGCTGGTGCCAAAATTTTTTTTTAAAAACAACAAATGGTTCAACCGTGTAATGGCTTGGCAAGCATTGCCTCGTTCCATGATCCAAAAACAACAATAACCAAAACAGCCAAGAAAGGCCATGCCAGGGTGCGACCCTGAGGAGACAAAATTAAAATAAAATAAATATCATGACTCAAATAATGAACGTTCTTTTGTGCTGCCTGGAGTTATAAGGGGAAAATTTAAAAAAAAAAACATCTAAATGGCCAACGTATTTCACATTTATTTAATTTTTTTTCGTAAGCGGACGTAGACAATCCATTACCTCTCTTGTATACAAAACAAAACAATTATTCCTCTTTGTTAAACTACTTGTTAAGTTTTATGCTCTATATCAACATCTACCTTAATCAATGTCAAATCGAGATTATTTCTCGATTAAGACAAAAAAAATAAAAATTAACAATATTCATAATTTTGTTTGATTATACTTAAAAAATCACCAGCCTTACTGATAATCAAAAAACAACCGGTAAGGATTTGAAACATACAAACACAGTTGTATATCACACCAAAACTAACAATTCACTCATGCAATATCATGATTTAATGTGTAGTGTTAAATCTATAGTATTTAGTTATTTATCATGTCCTTTGATTTAGAATTACCAATTTACTAATGCTTTGTGCCATTCAATTTGTTACTGTTGTAACACTGCAGACTTTCCCTCTGTGGGATAGATAAAGGATTATCTTAGCTAAACCAGCAGATCACTTTGACACAAGAACACAAAAGTGGAAAATAAAGTATATTTAAAAAAAATAACTCTTTATAAACCCAAAGCTAATTAATTTCTGCTGCTGCTATGCATCATATCTGCTCTCCGCAATGTCTTAAAACATATTTTCGAAGCAATTTTTTTTAATCTATATTGATCAATTTAGTTTTATCAATTTGGAATGCTTTGCAATAAAAACTATTAACAACGCACAAACTATAGTTAAAAAAAACCTCACCATACTCCTAACCTTACCAAAGTCACATTTAATGAACCAAAGACACCTTCCAGCAACTTAAAACCTGCTTCAACTCACCACAACACTATTATCAACATCACCATTATCTCTCTAAACACAATCCACCAGTTCAAAACGTGCAATATCTATGCATACTACCGCAGCATTGACCTTTGTTGTACACCATTTGACTACTAGTTAAATCATTCAGTTCTAATATCCTGTGAAAATAACTTTTACACGCACTCCTCTCCAAGTTTCATCCTAAACAAAGAATCCCAAATGCATCATAGGCAAACTTTCCCACTTTCATTGTCATTGTCTTTCATATCTCAACTTCCCTAATCCTTTCAGTCTGTCATTACCTTTACAGCTCTCTCTCGCCTTGTTACATATACAAAAAAAATTGATATCTTTTTTTTTCCCCAAATTAATTTAAAACTTTACGGTATCCTTTCTAGCAATCCTACCAGATATTTTAGATTATAATGGTACTTTTAGACCAAGGACTCATGTGTGAAACTAGTTTGACATGTTATGTACAGCACACATACCACGCATATCTTGCGTTCATACATTCGCTTGTTTAATTGAGATTTTTATCAGCCAGGAGGCTTAACAAAGCCAAAGAAACTGATAGAATCTCTCCGAACTCATCTCATCGATACATGTTCCAAAGTGATCAATCGGCCAGACACCAATTTGATCACAATTTATTTGATTTATTTAAAACGTACTGAAACTAGTTAGAAAGCAAGTCGCAGAGCTGGATTATCAATACCTCCAAAATAAAATAATAAAAAATAGTAAAAACAATAAACAAAGCAATAATTACAAATATAATATTAACAATTATTATTATTGTATTTGTTTTTATTTTTATTCCCTTTTTTATAATCAATTTTACTAGTTATAAATTAATTGTATTGTATTCCTACAACACCAAAAGTTTCTTACCTTCCCTCAATGCTTCTGCTAGGAGGAATCAACAATACTCTATAATATTATTCTATAATTTTATTCATTAATGTCGAGTTATTACTGAATAAAAAATGTACATTAAAATAAGATAAACAAAAACCCACGATCCTCTTGATCGATACAATATTGGCCACTTCCACGGTCCTCCAGACCGATATATCCACTACCCCTTCCTAGTTGCGCTGCACGCAAACAAGCCATATGTCAATGTGAGGGGGGGATTTCTGAGTTAAAAAAGAAGATTACCCAGAGCCATTTACTACACAATAGCTTTTCCTTCGATCTTCTCTGATCGGTACAATATCTCAGTTAGTCCTCACCTTCATTTTTTCAAGATCTCGTGTTGTTCCTTTTGGATCTGCCAGTCATGTCCAGACAACTCCTTCTTGGATGTCTTCACAGTCGGTTCCTGCCTGCCATTGTGCACACAACCTGGTTAATGAAGAGGTCCAACAGAGCCAAGCAGAGATCCTGCCGATTATCCCAAAACCGTGGAAGAAATTCTTCTGCAATGATGGGTGAGGTTAATCTGCCTGCTACAAGAAAACAAAAACTGAGAGTATTCAAGATTATTTATTCTGCAGAATAAAGAGAAAGGTTCAGTCCTGCTCCAAAGCAGTGTTCTGACCAGTCTGATATCATTTCTGAAGACCGTGGGTTTTATACAGAAACAGAGGGTGTGGCTTGGGTCATAAATGATTTACAAGTCTGTGTCCCTGAACTGTCTCCCTGGATGCCAACCTCAAACAGTAACATTTACAGGAACGTGTAAATGACTTGGAAGACGTGAATAACAATCCCTTACAATGCACCTCCAGGCTCCCCTGTGGTTATTCTTCATCTCCATACAGGGTAAACAGGATGAAATGTGATCTGGTTCTTCCATGTTAGAATTGACATTGTAGATGGAAAGAACATTTCTCTTTACAAAAAGTTGGCGAGACCTTTGCCCTCATTCAAAATAAATGATCGTAAAAAAAATTCTCTCACAGATGCTATTTTATTTTGTGTTTTAATAATTACTTGGATTTAAAAAAAAAAATCTCAGAGCATCTCTCCTCCTCTCATGATTGGTCAGCAGTGTCCAGTAAACCTCTGCTATCATTTATTGTAAAGACAGCTCATCACAGTTTGAAAAGTGTGTGTGTGTGTGTGTGTGTGTGTGTGTGTGTGTGTGTGTGTGTGTGTGTGTGTGTGTGTGTGTGAGGCAGAGAAGTAGGTCACCATCACTCAAAATATCTTCATTCTTTCCCGGCCAGGTCAAACATTACCAGGCAGTTCATCCCACCCCAGCGTTCCTCCTTCCCAACTCCCTATGATGTCGATGTGAGTCAGTGGAGCTATTCACAGCAGCAGAAGATATGGATCAAGACAGAACTGGAATCTTTGGGTCTATGGCCAGGCTCTGCACCTGTGAAAAACCCCATGAAGATGGTATCATTGTGGCATTTCCCTCCTGAGCCAGAGTTGATTGACAACGTCGCGGATCTTCCATCCCCAACATACTCTCAACTCCATCCATTTTTCATCTGGAAGCTGGATAATGACAAGATAATGACCAGGCTGAAGAACAAATTCAATCTACCATCTATTGAAGGATGTTCACAGCCACAGGTGGCCACTGCAGGTGTCAGGAGACCTTGTGTAATTGTTGGCCTCACTGGACAGTACTACTGGTTATCATCAGGGCTGTGCTGTAGGATCTGCATGAAGAGGTAGATTGCCAACAACCCACACTGGAAAAGCTCCCCAAGAAGTTCACAAACCTGTTGCCAGCAACTCTGAACTACAAAAAGGCTATCTGTAGGTCAGTGATCGATGAGCTTAGGCGCACAGGAAATTCAACCATATAGCCTATCGGGTCATGGAGATGAAGCACCTCAAGTATGAACGTGCCAACCTGTCCTACCTCCTCAGCTGCCAAAACATCATGGATGCTGAGTCAGGAATGTATGGCCAGAGAACCCTCACCGGGTTCATTAGACAGGACACTAAACCAGCGCCATTCGGAGAGTATGAGGATTCAGATGGCTGGAACAGAGTCTCTGTGTTTGCTAACTACCTGACTCATTGCCTCCTGTATGAGTACCAGTGCCAGGAGGGTGTGATTAAGAAGCTCCTGCAGGGCACCTTTAGGGAGGCCCTCTGCTCAGACGACACCTGTAAAGTTGCAAGGAAGGTCACCTTTACATCCAGGACCATTTCATCCGACACCATCATGAATGAAAACTGATCCTTGGGTGGGTGATGGTGCAGTCTGAGACAGAAGTGACTGGAGCCCATGTGCCAGGGGTTAGTGAACTGCTACAGGATGACAGAGATGGAAAATGAACATTGTCAGTGGGTAGACAGGTAAGAAATGACTTTAATATTTTCTACTATGAATTTTTTTCTACAATTATTGAACAGCATTGAAATCATATGAATGACTATGATATGACAGCAGCATCATTCATGAGTTTTTTTTATTTTGTTTTGTATTTCAGAGACTGCTGTGAGGCCTTTAGGATGGCAGGTGAGGTGAGGGGGCTAACGTTCCTGTCTGGATCCCCATCAGAGGTACATCACAGCAAGAGGGCTACCACTTCCTACAGGCTCAGTGGGTCAATGGAACGCAGGTTTCATCAGAGCTGTTTCAAGCCCAGGGGATTACAGCGTTCGCTCACTGGAACTATCCACATCTGGTAGGCCTAAAGCATCCAGGTGTTCGGCTTCCAGCTGTATTTGAACTTGTTCTGATTGCAGATCTCAATGCAGTCTCCAAACGGGTGTTAGGGGATAAGACGTATCCTGACCTTCATCTTTCCAGCAGAGAGAGAGAGGTTTGGTATGGATTATGTGGAGGCTGTTTGCTGTCCCGTTCCACTCGCCTGGGAAAAGCACAGGAGCAAGAAAGAGTCCATGCCAGGAAATTCACCTCCACAGAGCAGCCTTCAGCCCTCACGCCCAGTTCAGTCACCCTCCCCTCCACACAAGCTGTACCAATTTCCTGCATTTCCCCCTGCAATTAAAGCAAATGACTACAAGTAGTGATTCTGATCCTCTCACAGAGTCAGGTAAACACATTATTATAATAGCAACATGAAAAATTGTCAATTGTTAGTATCTACAGTATATTTTTCACATAAAGGAAATAATTAATTTTTTGTCTCATGTTCCTCTTCGAGAAACCACTTGGACACCACCTCTGTCCCTGCAGGCTTCACCATGCGGGGCTCGCACTAAACAAGTGAAGACTGGTGGGAGAGTGTTTGTCCTAGACCACAAGCGTTGGATATCCCCTATTAAGGAGAAAATGGACATCCTGCTAAATAAACATCGTGGACAGAGAACATGCTGAAGCTTGTGGACCAGGAAAATGCTGATATGGTTCAGAATTCCGCAACCGACCCAAACAGTATGCTCCACCCAACAACAATGTTTCACATTGCGTAGTTTGTGAAGTCCATGGCCAAGCCACTGAACACCAGCTCTATATTGAACACCGGCCCAGAGACGCTCCAGGTGAGATAGTAGTTATGGCACACTTTAGCAGAGGAGAGTGAGACAGTCTGTGTGCCTTTTGTTTCAATGCCACCAGCTGTAGTAAATCCACCTTAACCTGCTGCACCTTTAACTGAGGACTTTATCAAAAGGATTATGCAAGGCATCAAAACAAAAGCATAGATGTAGGAAACAAACAAAGTCATGCCCTTCCTGTGGTCAGCCAAAGTCCAGGTACCCAAACAATGTCTCCTCCATCCACTTTTTCTACCAGCAAGGCCCTCTCCGTTATTTATATTGTTCCACGAAGGTTTTTAAAGCCTATGGTCCTGACGGCCTGACAAACTCCAAAATGCCCTTTCAAGACTTTATGGAGGCTTAGTTCTTCCAACAGAAACTGGAGCACAAAAAGAAGAGGGCAGAGGAAAGAGGGCAACAATTGAGTAAAAGGCCCGACTACCAGCACAAAGGGAGGATATGCCGTTTCTGTCACATGGAACTGAAGCAGGGCGCAAACCGTCCTAATGTGCACACAGGCTTCCCTGGTGTAGCAGAGAAGTGCATTTACCTCCCAGCTAAAGGTCTTCTCCTTGTACAAAGATCAGGTTATGGAAAATGAGATGCACTGGAAGGGCTTCAAGTAGTCTGTATTTTATAAGATAGATGGGAGGTTGAAAATGAGAAATCATGGGTGTGTAAATTGTAAAAAAAAAAATTCATCAGCTTTGGAAAAGGGGACACGAGAAAGTAAAATCCAAAGGCTACCATGGCCATGTCTGTAGTGTTTTTTAATAGTGTTTTAACCATGGGACCATTCGCGTTAAAGGCCAAGGTGATAATAGCTACACTACTGAAACACATTGTGTCAACTCAATTTTGTTTTGCCTGCTCAGTGACGTAGTGCTATGGAACCAATGTAATGCGTATATGCCAAAATGTAAATACACTGGAAACAACAAGAGGCAGTTTGTGTGGTGTAGCGATTATCACGTTCACTTTACACTCAAAAGGTCCTCACTTCGAAACTGGGCAGAAACAGTAGATGTTAGCTCATTACAGGAGATTTGTATCTTCATCAAATCTGAAGCAATTCAATAACTTATGGCAATGTCTTTTTTTGACACAACAATCTCAACATAGCAATAACTAAGTCAAGACTTGAACAAAACGTAAAAAAAGCAATGACAAAGACTGTGCTTCAAACTTGACAAAAGCCTAGTTGCTGAGTTTTGAATTTTTTTTTTTTTTTCAGCAATAGAACGAGGGAGACTTGATAGTTAAAAACAGCTCCCTGGTTCCAGCTGCATAAAAATTAAGAAGGAGGATACTCAACAAAAAAGTGTGTTTCTGCCCTTTTTCAAACAGGGGATCTCTAACATCCGTAACAAACAGGATTACCGCTTCACTGGAGAAACAGACATCCCTTCTAAAACCAGTGACGTGCAGTGAGGGTTGGGGTTGGGGAGGCACTGACTCACAAGTCAGATTTACAAACATACAGTAGGATCGGCATCCTCATCGTTACCACGAAAGGCCAGCTCCTGTCTTTCAAAATCTCACGATTTTCCTTTACCTTGGCATTGTGGAGGCTGATATTAAGTCTTCGTTGTTCATTCAGAGCCAGATCAATGCGCGAAGTTCCAAAGGTTTTTAAATAAATCTGATTTTGAATGTGAGCAGTTGATCGTTCATGTTTGTCAAGGCTTCTTGGCAAGTTTTTCAAGTCACAAAATCCCGTATGGGTCCACACAGTCTCACTCGTTGAGAATAAAAGGCAGGGAAAGCAGAAAAGACGTTTTTTTATAGCACAGCCACAAAGCCAGTCTTTATGTGTATACCAATCGTTTGAAAAGAACGAGTAGTTTCCCGTCGATTCCCGACTCCCGTCGTTTGAAGCAAACCTCGTAGTCCTGGCGTCGGTCTCCCAGTATTTATGACTTCTTGCTTTGACTGAAAGTCCAGCTTTGAAAAATGTCTTAGTTTAGAAATCAAATCCTCCATTTTCAGGGCGAGAAATGACAGCTTGTCGCTAAGCTCTACAGCGTCGCACAGCACACTTCTTGTGTTTACTTTTTGCACACGGGTTAGAGTTCACCGTGACCTGGCTGGTAGCAGGCTATCAGGCTGCTCACTATCGCCGCCCTCCTTGAGGCAGAGGTACTGCCTGCCTCAAGGCAAGCATTTTCCCTGTGGATTCATGTCATATCAATAAGATGTAAATATTACACACATACGTGAAATACATTACTGAACACCATGGAAAAGAAGACGTATACATTTATTACATAAACGTGTACTCAACCATCATATTGGAAACATACACAGAAATGGGAACAAGCACGCGCCATTTGCACGCGCTCAATCCAGTTTGTGAGTGATTGCGCAAACTGGAGGGAGGCTCGGCTGTCCATGCCTCACCTCTCGTCTCCGACAGAGACTCCGTTTATTTAAGCAGGAAATACAGAATTTTCTGGGATTTTTACTATAAAAATGGTCAAAATACATTAAGAACCACACCAAAATCATAGTCCAGAGGACAAATATTAATACTTGTGTTATTTTATTATTTCGTTTCTTTTTCCTCTCATGATGACAGGGGAGGCACAGCCTCCCCTGCCTCCCCTGACTGCATGTCACTGTCTAAAACTAGTTTTTATTTTGCATGCTCAATAAGTAAGTGCTGTGGAACCAGGCCATAATACAAACACAATGGAAGCAAGGCCTACAGTTTCTGTGGTGTAGTGGTTATCACATTCGCTCCAGGAGCAAAAAGTACCCAGTTTGAACAGCATGACTGCTTTGTTGCATGCAAAGCAGACATTTAGGATAACATCTACTTAAATGGCTTGTCAGAAGTGGGATTTGAACCCACGCCTCCATTGGAGACTGCGACCTGAACGCAGCGCCTTAGACCGCTCGGCCATCCTGACAGTGAAGTGCTCAAATAAAGTGCAATCCATCCAAAACAAAAAAAGTTGGAAGTGGCATTCTACAAAACTTATTATGAACTGGACAAATACCGAAGAGAAAGTGAAATCCCATCAGTGTTTGGCCTCCTTTCAAATTTGTGTTTCTCATTTCCAGCTCTTTCAGCGACTGCCAATACTTCCAGGACAGCCAAGATCCACAAAAGTAAATGTTTTTTTGTTCGTGGCGTCTTCTTGCACTCACTTTTGGTTTGGTTAGGGCCAGTAGAAGTTATCTTGATGACGTCCTCCGCTTCGTCCGACGACTAGACAATTGAAATAGGATGCTAATGACCATGCACGTGCCAGGCCACGTCTTCAGCAGCTCTCCATTCCCATATTACCCACTCTATGTTATTCATGTAAAGGGTAGAGATAAAGATTTATCTATAGATTATGTGTCCATCAGTTTCCAATGAATAGGGCATTGATGTTCTGACTTGAAGGTTTTTGACCCCATTTTTGTGAATGTAGCTATCCGGATTTTAAGTCTGATTTGAAAGCGAGGCTGTATTTCTGGATTGTCTTCAACTACAGAAGTGGACCACGTCATGTGTCAGGCAAATATGATTCTGAAGAGGCCTTCAATTGCATGTTCCTTGGGGTGTGTATATTTTTTCCTCAGAAATGTTAGTACTGTTATACTTTCATAATATCCCTTTTTGTGATGCAACGATCTTGAAAAATCCAGATCAGAGACATGTCTTCTGTGCTGATGGATCTTCCGTGCAATACAGAGACAGTAGAGGGCCTTTCAATTCTAAAACCAATATTTCTTGACTTTATGTAATGATTTGCTTTGCAAGGAAGGCTTTGCGATTTTTGAAAATGTTATCGCCACAATAACAATTATATTGTGACTTGTATTTCAAGATGAATATCTTCTGGTTTGGGGCAACTTATAATTGATTAACATCCCATAGCTTATTATTTTTAAGACTGTGTTGTGAAAATGTGTGTATCAAATGTGAAACACCACATATATAAGATAATGTATCTGTAAAACCCTCAATGGCAATTGTATTGCATTTCATGGTGCAATGTGCATTATGCCTACCAAAATGCTAAATACATTGTTTTGATTAATTCACAAATTAAAGCTCTGCACAGGCAATCATTTCTCACCGTTTTCCTTGCTACAACGGCCAATACTTCCAGGACAGCCAAGATCCAAAAAAGTCCAGTATCAGTACCTATTTATCAGGGTTATGGTTAGGGTTAGCCATTAACTGCGTGCATTGGTGGTTCAGTGGAAGAATTCTCGCCTGCCACGCGTGAGGCCCGGGTTCGGTTCCCGGCCAATGCAGTGGTCTGTCGTAGACTGTGCCTAGAAAAAATGGCGTCATGCAACTTTGTGACAGCTGACAGTGAGGTAAGATGGGGTAGTTGTTACCCGGAGCTAGTGAGGTCAACTGTCCGGATGCTTGGGTGATTATGCTGCTGTTGCATAAATGCTTGTTCGAAGTAAGCATTTAAGACAGACATCTGCCGAAAGAGCTTGTCAGATGTTCAATTTTAACCCTTGCCTCCATCGGGGACTGCCACCTGAACTCAGCGCCGTAAACCGCTTCACGAAGGCAGAATCCATCCACAACGGTAACAAGCAGATGTGGCATTCTACACTTCACTTTCTCATTTTCTGGATGGCTAACTAAGAAGATGTAGAAATCCTTGAAGTGTTTGGCCTTCTTACAAATTTGTCTTTCTTGATTTTTAGCTCTTGTTGCAACGGCCAATACTTCCAGGACAGCCAAGGTCCAAAAAAGTAGATGTCTTCCTGTTCATGGCGTCTTCTTGCATTCAGGTTTGATTTGTGCATACTACAACCAAAATTGTCAGAATGTACAAAATTTGTGCAGTTTTGACTAGTGGATCCCAAAAAGCCAAAAAGCAATGGGTTAGGGTTAAGGTTCAGTTAGGTTTAGTGTAAAAGTTAAATTGTCTTTGTTGGTGGATGGACTAATCATTACAGAGTAAATCAGAGAAATATATTTTATGTTAATAAAGTGTTTAATCTTGTACAAGAGGAGCAGTTTCAGTGTAGCAACACAACAGAATGCCACTAGGAGTGGCCAAACTGACGAGTCGTTAAGATGTCGGTCAGCAGACGTCGCGAAACGGCTTCTCTGATGGGGCAATTATGTTGAGACAGATCATCTGTTGAAGTTCCCTTTATTTGATGGTCGAGACATGTTGCCTTTCTCCTCTTCACATTATGGCACATAAAGTGACTAGTTCATGTCTTTTTTAAGACATGCACTCTATTTAGCCTTAACAAGAAAAGTAAAGTACACATACCTTGTAGAAAAGTGAAAAGCACATCAAAACATAGAAAAATAAAATTCGTATCACATTCCCCCCTGTTTATGCTTTTTTCAAGCATAACATTTTATATTTTATATTTTATATTTCATATGGAGTGTGCGAGCAAAAACACTGCCGGGCAGTACAATTATACAGTTTCCTAAACTCAATATCCATTCAGACAGGGATATTCTCTCACGGTCCCTCTGCCTAGGCGACCACCCACTGGTACTCCATATCCTAATGGGGTATACAAAAAACAGTCATCAGTGTGAAATTGAATCAACTCTTTGAGAACATTAATAATACAATTCTTAATCTCTGTGTAATAAGAGGGAAGAAGGTACAAAATAAAAAATAAAAAGGTGTCCAACACAGACTGGTTGTCCCATCAGATCACACATACCTTGTACAAAAGTTCATGTAAAAAGTACATCAAAACATAGACGTGTACATTTTTTATAACACTACTCTGTTGAAACATCATGTCCCCAGCAGGTGTAGAGACCTCATCACTGATTACTACAACAACTTCAGGATAAAGGTCTCTTCAGGAGCAACTACATCGAGTTGGCACAAGGTGGAGAGTGGCATCATCACAGGGTGCACTATCTCTGTGACACTGTTCTCCTTAGCCATGAATATGCTCACCAAGTCAGCTGAGCCAGAGTGCAGAGGGCCCCTCCTTGGAGGAGAAATGCAAGGTGATGAGAGCCAGAGAAGTGGTGCAGTACAGGGACTGAAGTGATCTGAAGGTGGCCAAAGCTGGAATCCAAGTGAGGACTGGCAGGAAGTGGAGGATGCTGTGTCACAGAAGGAGACAAGATGAAACAACAGGGAGCATGATGGGACACAGTTGAGAGGAAGGTGACCTGGACTGAGATCTGGAGAGCAAAGCCTCACCGCATCAGATTCCTTATCCAGGCAGTTTACAAGGTGCTCCCAAGCCTGTCTAACCTGCACACATGGGGCATAGCAGAGACACCAGCATGCCCATTGTGTTCCAAGTGAGGAACCCTTGAGCACATCCTCAGCTGCTGCATTACGGTACCACTGGAGGAATGATAAACGTTAAGATTTAGCAGCCGCTTTTAGCCAAAGCGACTTACAACTATTCAAACACAGACGGACGCGGCCATCAGGAACAATTAGAGGGTTAGTGTCTTGCTATAGGACACTACAGCATGCTGGGATTGAACCAGCAACCTTTAGATTCCTAGACAACCAACGCTACCCTCTGAGCTACCACCCCCTTAAGCATGAAGTCCATAAGACCATCGCTGAAGCCGTCAGCACTGGACTTGAGTGGACAAAGCAGTTCCGTCCCTCCAAGAAAACCATTGCCTTTGTCAGAGCTAGGGAGCAGGAAACCCCTGCCAGAAGAACACCTGCAGGCATCCTGACCTATGCAAGAGGCTGGCAGCCGGCCACCTCATCCAGGTGGCCGGCTGGGTCTCCTGGATGAGGGTGTATGATTTTGAAAGGCCCGAAACACCCACTGATTCCAGGAACATCACTGATGATGTGTCCAGAGGCATCAGCAGATGTATTTACACAGCGATAGATATATATAAAGAAATGTATGATTATTGAAAAGGCAATTGTCATCATCTAACATGAAAGTATATTAAATGTGACATCAAGGTTTCCACTTATTGTGCTCAACATGGAATTTTGACTGTGATAAGCTGAGCATTTCCTTCTCCAAATCCGGGTCATCCTCCATCACTGTAAGACAACATATTATAGATTTTTAATAATGGTCCATGGTGAAAATAATGTAATTCAAAGAGTAATGCAAAACTTAATGCACATTATGAGAAACTGTCACAAATTACTTTGAATGACTAACGTAAGGGGTCAGCAGAGGTCAGACGCTGGTGTAGAGAGAGACCTGTTTTCTCTCAACAGATACTCCTGCAGACACTGCATCTTTGTACCTGAAGCACACCTTTTCCCCATGATGAATGCTGCATACCCATCAGCCCTCCTGTCCCACACTTCCTTCCTGGTGTCCTTCGCTCTGACACCAAAGCCAAAAAGGTTTTTTTCTTCTGACACAGGTGGTGGAGCACTGGACCTCTCAGCCTCATATTTAAGAAGAGACCTTATCTCCTTGAAACTAAGTGCATACTGCTGAAATAAGATAAGACTGTCCTTGCTGGGCCCTTCAGCCATAAAGACTCCAGTGTCTCTTTCCTTCTGGGCACTCTTGATCAGGTACATTGTGTACCCTACATCATTTTCAAGAAGCCACCTGAAAGATTTGCCCTTATATTTCGAAAACTAGAGAATATACTCCCTGAGCACTTCACTCCGGTCAGTAAAGTCCCCTCCCTGTTGTAAACCACATTCCAGGCATTCTTTCTGACCACATCCTCTTTGACCGGTGCTGACCTGTCTTGTTAGGACAATTAGGATTAGGAGGATTTTTTTCTTTTCTTCTCTGAGGGATCCCGCTGCAGAAAGCCCAAGGGCCCCGTTTGGAAGAGCACTTTCACCTTCCCCAGGAAGATAATAAGTTGTTTTTGCAACATGTTGATCACTTCTGTACAAATAACAACAACAACAAATGATACAACGACTATGCCCAGCAAAAAAGAGAAGTCATTCAACTTTGTTACATGTAACAACGTCAGATGCTAAAGTAAGATGTGGTAGTTAGTACAGGGAGCCAGTAAGGTCCAAGTTAACTGCATGACTGCTTTGTTGAAAATGCCACTGTTGCGTGAATGCTGGCGCAAAGTAGACATTTAGGAGGACATATACTTAAGTATCAGGTATCTGCCCTGTGTGTCTTTCTCAACGTTATCCACACGCAAAGGGACATTTTTTACAATAAACGATGAATAGAAGATCTGCCATTGACGTGGCAGTTTGGCATGTTCAGCATCTGTGAGATGTGTCTCCTGTAATAGAGCTATGTCTATTTCATGATTTTTCAGAAAGTTAAGTACCTTTTTATGTTTGGACAGTTTATTGATGTCATTAGTTTTCCATGTCAAATACCTAAGCGCTACAGTTGTCATTTCACGTATCTATCTTTCCCAAAATGTAATATAAGATCCAATGAAACCAGTTAGGATATTTAGCCCAGGCCACTGTTTTATCTGAGCCATTCATTTGTATGTCCTGTACCATAGTTGGAGGCAAATATAAAAGTAGAAAGAAAAGAAATAAGAAACAAACAAAAAAAACAAAAAAACAAACAAAGAAAAAGGTCAAAGCAAACCCTACATGCCCCCCTTTGACCCCACTTCCTCCCCAACTGAGGAAGTGCAAAAACCTTAGTCTTATTAACCCTTTTTTTGTTGCAGCTGTAACCCAACATTATTATACATTATTAACTGGTACCAATCCTCCTTAAAGCTGAAATAGTCTATTAGCCTAATCCACTTGTCATTTAGCCAAGTTTAAAACAAAAATGGACATTCAGTTGATGCGAAAACACAATTTAAACGTTTTACGAAGTCGTACAATTCCCTTTAATAACACCTGGGGAGGCTATTCGGGCAACTCTCCCGGTGTGAGAAACCTTGAACATCATAACCAGAGAAAGTAAATTAAAAACCTGGCGCGTCCACGTATGCTGCCAACTGCTCCTGGCTGTGCCCCCGGAGGAAGGACGAGCCAGGATCGGTCAAATGCAGAGGATCCATTTCACCGGCCACCATCAAAGCATGTGCGTGTGTGTGTGCAAGCGTGTGGTGTGTTGCGTGATGAATAAAGACTGTTTCTTCCTTCTTCTTCTAAAAACATAATTGATTTTATAGAGCCCCGCAAGGCCCACATGGAAATCTAGGCGGCTGACGAATGAGTTGGAGTCTGCTTACTTGATGCAGAGAGCTCATGAGTGTAAACGGCAGGAACAGCTCTGGCAGGAAGTAGACCAACCGAAGAATGGTGAAATTGTTTAGCTGTGCAAGGTGCTCAATAATCGCCTAGACTAGGAGATGAGAGCCCTTCGAGGGAGGGTGCATTCCCTTGATACTGAGAAGCTCCATGCAAGAGAGGGTGGTATCTCTGCAGGACGACGTGGATTGGCTGGAGCTTGCACTCCAACTGCAGCAGCAAGATGGTAAACAGCAGCTCCTAACTCTATAGGCACAGGCAGACCAGGCCCACGAGATGGCTAAATGTCATGCATCTGAGTTGGCCCAGACTAACCAGACTGCAGGATTTTAAATGAAAAGATAATTTCTCAGACAGACTGCCTCGCAAACATAGAGAAAGCAGAGGTAACACTGCAGAAGGAGGTGCAGAGACTGGAGTCTGCCCTCCAAGAGCAGAGAGAACAGATTAAAAATCAGCTCCTTGCTCTCCGGATCCAGGCTGGCCAGGCCAAAGAGCTGGCTGAATCTCCTCAGTCTGAGCTGGTCCAGAGGAACCACACATGCAGGTTATTAAACAAGGAGCTTATTACTCAGATAGGCTGCCCTGCAAAAAAGGGCAGGTCTGCCATCCAGCTTGGAATGGGCGATACCAACATTTTTCCTTTTGATACCATTGTTTAAGTACCTATATGGTACTTTTTCATCAATACCGATACCGATACTTTTTGCACCTTAAAGGGAAATCACATGATTGCACAGTGTTCATTCATAACTTTATTACAAGGGCAATACGAAATATAAATAAAACTCATTTACATAAACACTTGAAAGAAATGCTTATAAAATGATGATGAAATAGATCAATGAGTTAATTAAATAAAAGTGAGATGAAAATAAATAGTTTTTAATAATAATAAAATAATATAAATAATATATAAATAATTAGACTTCATATTAATACAAGACTTCATATTAATACAAAATTAATTACATTTCTTATATTGAAACATCAAAACACATCATCACCAACATTAGCATCATCATCATCATCATCATCCTCAACATCAGCAGCAACATCATCATTAACAACAAAATGCAAAATGATAATTTCACTCGTTTTAATTACACTGAAAGAGAATTTAGACGTTGACCTCATTCTGACTTCTCATCATCCCTTGTGTGAATTATGAACGGCACTTGAATTATGAATTATGAACAAAACTTGAATTATGAATTATAAACAAAACAACACTATTTAGAACAAATTACAAAAAGGGAAATCCAAATGTGATAACAATTTAATCATCATGCAGCAAAATGTAAAAATGCAGTTTATTTACCAATCTATTTAGATATTTTGTTCTCAGCAAAGATATTTTATTCATCTAAATATTATAATTTATAGCCTGATATATACAGAATTTTTACTTCCATTAATAACATTCTAGAAACAAAACTGTTTGTGAATATTTTATGATACATACAGTACAAGTATATGAACCTTTACGTTTGTCAACTAAATGAAAGAGTGGTGAAGATGACCTCATCCAAGATTCACGTAGCTCAGTTGCATATTTGGGGTAGTTTAATTAAAAAATGGTTCATTCAATTTTTATCACTTATAACACATTAACTGTCACCTGTACCTGGATATTCTTTGCCTTTCATGAAACTCTCCTGCGATGTCTTCTGATGGACAGGAAGTCGTGCAGGGGACTTTGAGGCTTGCTGGTTGTCTTCAGGGCGATGTTCAGCCTCTTTAAAATTGTAAGGGTGCGTTGTCATTAATTGCTTAAGGAGGTTTGGAGTCTCTTGATGAATTTTTTGTGTTGATGAAGAAGTAGGGACCGCTGACGCTGACTTGAGTAAAATAATAGATTAATTACAAAAGAACAGCATCAGACCAGACTTGCCTAGGACGTCCAGAAGAGAACCAAGCCCGATGGATTCTCTGCCAAATAAAACTCGGGCGGGCTCTTTTATGCCCAAAGACAACATTTACCATTTGGTTCCCCTACATAGGTCACAGGTCACATTTCACCTTCCTTATCACCGGGACCCCTGGTTATGTGCCCTCTCTCTCAGGACCCGGGGGGATGGTAGCTCAGGCGGTAGAGCTGGTGGTCTAGTGATCTAAAAAGTTGCTGGTTCAATCCCAGGCTCCTCCTGCTAGCATGCTGTAGTGTCCTTGAGAAAGACACTTAACCCCTAATTGCTCCTGATGGCTGCGTCCGTCGGTGTTTGAACAATTGTAAGTCGCTTTGGATAAAAGCGTCTGCTAAATGTAATGTAATGTAATGTAATGTAATGGGACCCCTGGCACCGTCTCTTAGTAATAATCTTATACAATGAGGCTGTCTGGGACGCCACACATTCCAAGACACCTCATATTTCCCCCCTTCGAGACTACACAAAGTCTCGACAGAGATAAGAATCATTGAACTTACGACAATAATTGGCTTAATAGAATTCACATACTAACAAACAAATGATTACAATGATTATAATATACCCTTCTGAACATGCTTAGTCGCAGCAATACAATACATTTGTGGAGTGTAAGAGCGAAAAAACCCATCTGGCAGCTTCCTTTCTTAGTTCTTTCAACAAACAATCAAGACAGGAAAATTCTCTCACAGTTCCTCTGCCCCAGGCAACCACCTATTGGACTCCAAATCAATTAACCGCAAAGAAGGGTTTAGAAAACTGTACAGGCTGGTCGACCCATCAGACCCTCCAATGAACTTGTCCCTGCCTATCATCAATGTCCCTCAAAACCCCGCAAAAAAAAGAAAACACCTGAGGTCCCAATATATCCATTACACCCTGTTACAGAAAACTTCAAAGAAAACAATATTAAATCAAAGTAATATGTCTTGCTAAAAATATCACTGAAGAGTACAGACTTTTCATCAATAATACAGGTTACATTGTAATAAACAATCTCCAATATTATCAAAACCTGCATAACACATATGTATGTATTAAACTGTTGCTTTTTAACACCATCAACTTTTAATGATATTTCACTCGACACTCCTGATCATGATATCCTCATTCAAGATTCAAGATTCAAGATTCAAGATTTTTATTCGTCACGTACATATACATACTTTCATACATATATGCAGTGAAATGTAATGCAACGCACCCGGTGATAACACACAATATGTCCTAGGAAAAATTTCTAATAGCCCAACTAACTGACTCCTAAAACGTAATACAGTAAGTCGAATACCTATAGAATAAAATAAAAATATATAGAATAAAATAAAATACAATAAAAATACAATTAAATAGATAGAGGGAATATGCTTATGTATATGGAATAGGCAATTATGTATATACAGATATGTGATTTAAAGGGTATTCAGGGTCCGTCGTCCATTTTCATCCTCCATTTTTGAATGTCCATGTTTGAGTGTTCTAGTCCATGAGGCTGTTAGGATCTCTGGACACAGCCACCCTCAGACTGGTCCTGAAAGAAAAATTCACCAGCCAGTATCTTGCACACACATCAAATACAGTATAATAATGTCACTTTTGCATTATACCTTAACATTATTCCAATATATGACTAACATTTTCCTTTTCCCCCCTTTGTCCATGCATTTTCTCAGACAAAAATAGACTTGAGTATATGATATTAGCTCCTCACTACACACCACTACCCAATTCAGACCTGAATGCTGACAGATTTTAACAATGCTATTTTTCAGCACTCCATTCATTTTTTTCACAAACACCTTGGCTTTGCAGATGATAAACATCTCCTAGAGGTTGTTTAATTCCCATTTTTTGCAGAATTTCTTTTACTGTTTTATCCAGAAACTCTTTCCCATTATCTGAAGATATGTGATCTTGACGTCCCCACCTGCTTATTACATCACAACACAAGAACTTGGCTTGGCAACTGACTGAGCATCTTTACCCTTGTTGGACATGCTTCAGTCCCCCGTGAAAATCTATCCACGTCCACTTACATGTGTCTCTTACCTCCTACTGGTCTTACTATGTCAACAAAATCCACAACCAACTCACACATGGGACTTGTCGGAGTTGGAATGTGACCGGGTGGACTCTTCACACCCCTCCGAACATTGTTTTTAAGACCGATTGTACATCTGCCTATGACATAATCAATTTGCTCAAGCAAGTACGGTGCCCAAAACCCATAATCTTTCGTGATTTTTCTTCTTATCTCCCCCCTTGCAACATGGGCTAACCCATGTGCTTCCTGAATCATCAGACCTAGTAGGTTGGGGGTGCTACCATCAGTCCTTCATGATTTCTCTACAGACCAGTAGACTCTTGTCCTCGGTACAACCATAATTGTTTATCTATGGCGGACGCCACTTCTTGCATCGAGATTACATCTCTGAGCATAATTTTATCTTCCAAGTCCACTTCATGGGTGACCAGAAGAACCTTGCCTGCTTTGTTTGCTCCTGTAACTGCTTTAGCAGCCTCATCCGCTACTTTGTTACCTTGAGTAACCCTTGACGTACGCAGCTTCTTCCATCATTTCTCCTATACTGTATGCTTCTGCTCAAATCCTTCAGCCACCATTAAAGTCATATGTGGCACACTTTTCTCAGTGTCACGCTCTTTATCAAGATAATCATCAGTGTTTATCTATATAGCTGCTCCCTTACTTCCTCATTCCACCACCAAGAATCCTCTCCTTCTGGCTACTCCGTTAGGGGGCACCGCAGTGCATTATCTACCTACAATTTTTTCTGTTCTGCTCATCTATAAACCTTCTCTTTGGCCTTCTTCTCCTCATTCTTCTTATCCACCAACTGTATTTTGTTGAGTTTTCTGAGAGTCTCCTGGTCCCGTTCCTTTGGGTCATGCTCCTTTTTCCTCCGCTTTAGCCAACATCTGTCTGACTGCGGGGTCGTATCCTCCAAAAGCTTCATCAGAGTCACTCACTCTTCTCCTATTTCCAGGCTTCTGACTTGTTGCCTGCTCCCCAAACGGTTCCTTCTCTTGGTACTGTTGGAGCTCTGATACAGCTTTATGGTTGTTGTAGCCTTGCCCATCTCTATTTTTTGCTCATCCTCATCTTTGAAGAGATAGTTGCCCTCCGTTGTCATCACTGGGAGCTGGGGATAAACATCAGTGAACTTCACCTCCTTCTCATAAGGCGGGGGCTTCTTTACAGATGCTGTATGTAAGAAGGGTGCGGTAATCTGTAATCTCCATAAATTTTTCTGCTTCCTTTTCATTTTTCTTTATTTCTTATCTACTTTGTTCTCTTTTTTCTTTTGCAACTTCGAACCATGTCGGTCCCTCCTTTACGAACAGCTGCAAAATGCCATGTTCTGTTTGTCTTTTCTCCGTGCGTCTCTTTCCTCTTTTTACTTTCTTTTGATTTACTTAATATGTGGACACAAGCACCTGCATTGTTTTAATGACATCCAGGTTAAGAGTTCCTTCAACTGGCCACGGTTGTTCAATGTCAGGCAACCGATTGCTCCATTTTCCTGATATTTTTGCAATATCTTTAATAAGGGAATTATTCTTTCGCACTACATCAATAGGAGTGATTACTTTTGTAATTTTTGGATCCATTTCTTTTATTGTAAATCAAATTGATTTATTTAAAAAATCTTTATAAAGCACTGTGTAATCACACTCAACCAAAAACCACTAAATTTACCAACCCCAAAGGAGACCAATAGCTTTCCACTCATGAAAGCAACTTCACTTGTTCATGATCTGATAAATCTGATAATTCTCATTTATCTTAAATTATAAAAATGTCCATCAATGTTCATTCTCCAAACAGCCTCAATCAAGGTAAACCATACTCAGATAATGAAACCAATATTCACAGCCCTCAACTGTATTTAAATCAAATCAGTTTTTCCGCATGTGATCAATCAAATCAAAAATGCTCCATTAATTAGGCGGAAGCCTTGAATAGTCAGTCTGTTGCCAAGTCTCTTTCTAACTTATTGACACAATATAAGAAAAATAACTACTATAATCCTATATGTGAAGAAAGAAAAAACAACAACACAAGAGTTTAGTGTCTTAAGACACTAAACTGGCGATAGTGGCGCCGCCCCTAGCGGTCGCCTGCGCCGGCGCTCCGGTTACTCTTTCACTTTTTAGTATTTTTTTCCTTTTTTTATCATAATGTACACCAAAAAAACATAGACAGTTACCTCATACGACCGCGATGCACTCATGGTTATAAAAATGTCCCTAAACGAACAACTTTGGGAGCTACAAATGGAGCGGGGGGACACAAGACGCTTGTGGCAGGGGCTGCGGACTATTACGAATTACAAGAGCAGCTCCCCCCCAGCCACGAGTGTGGACGCCTCCCTAGCCAACCAACGTAACTCCTTTTATGCGCGGTTCGAGTCTGGCAGCAACACCGCTAGCTCGCCGGCTAATTGGAGTTACACCGCTGGGGATGAGCGCGCACTCTGTGTCCGTGCACGAGGTCAGGAGGGCTTTGATGCGGGTGAACACCAAGAAAGCTGCGGGCCCAGATGGCATATCTGGGCGAGTACTGAAGACCTGTGCTAACCAGCTAGCTCCGGTGTTCACTACAATATTCAACATCTCCCTGGCTGAATCAGTGGTTCCGTCCTGCTTCAAGAGGTCGTTCCTGTCCCGAAGATCGCCTCTCCAACCTGCCTGAATGGCTACCGTCCGGTGCTCCTCAACTTGGTGGTCATGGAGTGTTTCGAGAGGCTGATCAAGGATTACATCTGCGCCTCCGCCTCCCAGGTACTGCACACCACGCTCACGCATCTGGATGGCCAGAAGGGGGCCTATGTGAGAATGCTGTTCATTGATTATAGTTCAGCTTTCAACACCATAGTCTCCACCAGACTGGCTGTCAAGCTGATGGAGCTCGGACTGAATGCTCCGCTGTGCGCCTGGATCCTGGACTTCCTCACAGCCCGCCCCGAGGTGGTCAAGGTGGGGAAGTACAGGTCAAGCTCCCTCACCCTGAATACAGGATCCCCCCAGGGCTGCGTCCTCAGCCCCCTACTGTACTCCCTGTACACACATGACTGTGTGGCCAGGTCCAGCTCCAACACCATCATCAAGTTTGCTGACGACACCGTGGCCGTGGGCCTGATCACCGACTGCTATGAGAAGGCCAACCGCGAGGAGGTGGCTGACCTGTCACTCTGGTGCCAGGACAACAGCCTCCACCTGAACGTCAGCAAAACCAATGAGCTGATTGTGGACTTTAGGCGTGGATCACAATCGAGGACGCACGCGCCCTTGTGGATTAATGGGACTTCTGTCGACAGGGTGAGCAGCTTCAGATATCTGGGAGTCCACATCACAGAGGACTTAACATGGACTGTACACACAGACACACTGGTGAGAAAGGCGAGGCAGCGTCTTTTCCACCTCAGGCAGCTGAGGAAATTCCGGCTCTCGGTGAGGATCCTCAAGTCCTTCTACTCTGGAGCAGTGGAGAGCATCCTGACAGGCAACATCACTGCCTGGTTTGGGAACTGTACTGCCCAGGACAGGCGGGCCCTGCAGAGGGTGGTGCGTTCAGCTGAACGTACCACTGGAACTACCCTCCCCCCTTGCAGGAGTTATACACCAGGAGGTGTAGTAGCAGAGCCGTAGGATCATGAAGGATCCTCATCACCCCAACAACGCACTGTTCCAGCTGCTGCGGTCAGGCAAGCGCCTCCGCAGTCACACAGCTGGAACAGAGAGACTGAGACGGAGTTTCTTCCCTCAAGCCATTAGAACTGTCAATGCTGACCTCACCAGGGGTCCTCACTGAGTCATGCACTAGGCTCCACTACCTACTGTACTGTATGTAGCATACTGTACCGCATACTGTGTCACTGTTCAGGGTTGTTCGTGATGCCGTATCGCTGCGCCGTACTGTCGTATACTGTGCTGTATTATCCCAAACACTACCTCACTCTATTCACATTCACATGCCACTTTAAGTCACATGCCACTTTAATGCACATATCTGTATATACATAGGCATATTCCCTCTCTCTATTCCATTTTATTTATTTTTATTTTTATTGTATTTTATTCTATATATTTTTATTTTATTCTATAAGAATTCAACTTACCGTATTACGTTTTAGGAGTCAGTTAGTCGGCCTATAGAAAGAATTTTTTTATTTTTATTTTTTCCTCTGACATATTGTGTGCTATCACCGGGTGCGTTGCATTACATTTCACTGCATATATGTATGAAAGTATGTATATGTATGTGACAAATAAAAAATCTTGAATCTTGAATCTTGAATCTTGAAGACCACTCTAAATTCTTATACATACTATTATACATTTCAATGAGACATACATTATCAGCTTTTTTATTTTTCACGCATTTGAATCTAATGAGTATATTAGTCAATGTATTATCACCTCTAGTAATTTATTTTTATTCTTTTTTCCAATTTAATTGATTTTATTTCTATTTATTTTATTTTATTTTATTTTAATATTCATTTATTTATTTATTTTCTTCTATCATACTTATTCTCCGCCCGTCTTGTCAGGGGGAGTCGACTAAGTTCCACTCTGTATGAAGCACCACGCCTTGCTCCACCTTTTAAATTTAGGCACAGCTTCCAGTTTGCTCTGGTCGTCAGCGAGCGAACATCCTGTTTTAGCTCCCCTAGGCCACGCACAGAGTCATAAATCAAAGCTGGTTTCTTGCACTCAGCAGCCGAACCACAAAACCTCTTCTCCTGCATCAAAAGCCCAACTTTTCCTTCTATTTCACCAAGACTATCTGCTCCTTTAACCAACAGGAATCACAGCAAGCACTGTCACACACATTCCAAGCACAAAAATAAAAAACTCACACACCAACCAAACAATTCACAAATTCTACTCATAATTCAGAGCAGAAGATTTTCTTTTCTTTTCTGAATGTGTACATGCATGTGTAGGCAGACTGTTTCTGGTGATTCTAGTCCTTCTCTCAAGAAGACTCATTTTGTTATCAAATACATAAAGTCCTGTGAAGGTTTATATCCTTTATCAAATGTATAAAACGTCCTTGAAAGATAAAGGGAGAGAACTGAGCCGGATGGATTCTCTGTCGAATTAACTCAGGCGGGCTCTTTTATGCCAAAGACAACATTTACCATTTGGTTCCCCTACATAGGTCACAGGTCACATTTCACCTCCCTAATCACCGGGACCCCTGATGATCCTCCTCTCTGCAGGTTAATGACTCTCCACTGACTCTCTCTGCTCCACCTTGATCTCATGTCTGGATAGCCTGTGTCCACTATCCACCAGACCTGCTCGATCAACCCAGTCGCACCCTTGGCTGACTGACACCCTCCGGACAACGCGCACTGACCTCAGAGCAGCCGAGAGGAAATGGCACAAATCCAAAACAATTGAAGATCTTGCAAGCTACCAGACACTGCTGTCCTCCTTCTCTTCCAGCATCACTGCTGCTAAGAAGGCCTTCTTCAATGATAGGATCAACGTGTGCCACAGACACACGTAAGTTATTCGCCACCTTCAAGTCTCTGCTTTACCCTCCACCACGTCCCCCAGCTACTTATCTCACTGCTGACTGCCTTGCCTCCTTTTTTACTCACAAAGTGGCAGCCATCAGCAGCCAATTCACTAAACAACTAACTCACAACCTGTCTTCACCAGCCCTAGGCTCACCGTTCCCTGGTTTCACCCCCCTCGCTGAAAGTGAGGTATCTAAACTACTAACATGTAGCCGTCCTACTACCTGTCCGCTAGATCCGATCCCTTCTAACCTCCTTCAAGCCAAATCACCGACTATCACCCCGGCAATCACACATATGATTAATTCTTCCCTAACTTCCGACACTTTCCCTTCCGCTTTCAAAGTGGCTCGGGTCGCACCACTGCTCAAAAAACCCTCACTCGATCCTAATCAAGTAGAAAACTATCGGCCGGTCTCTCTCCTCCCATTCCTTTCCAAAACCTTAGAGAGGGCGGTCTCTAGACAGGATACAGAATATCTGTCAAAAAACAACCTTCTCGATACACTTCAATCTGGCTTCAAAAGTGGTCACTCCACCGAAACAGCCCTGTTGTCTGTGACAGAGGCCTTAAAAACTGCTAGAGCTGCTGCCAAATCCTCGGTTCTCATTCTGCTAGGCTTATCAGCTGCTTTTGACACTGTCAATCACAGCATACTCCTGTCCATACTCTCAAGTATGGGCATAACGGGCAGTGCACTTTCCTGGTTCGAATCTTACCTTACTGGGCGCTCGTTCAGTGTGACATGGCAAGGCCAGCTGTCTGTGCCGCACAACCTCACCACAGGGGTGCGCCAAGGCTCGGTGCTAGGACCCCCCCCCCTCTCTTTGCCATATACCCCACCTCACTGGGCCCGATCATCCGCTCACATAGCTTTTCATATCACTGCTATGCGGATGATACTCAACTCTATCTGTCCTTCCCGCCCGACGACCCTACTGTCTCGACACGGATCTCGGATTGTCTCGCTGACATATCCACATGGATGAAGGATTATCATCTTCAACTAAATCTGGCGAAAACAGAACTGCTGGTCTTCCCGGCCAAACAAGGTATTTATAACAACATTTATATTAAAAGCGACTCTCTATCTCTTGTTCCTACCAAGGCTGCAAGGAATCATGGTGTCATTATTGATGACCAACTGACATTCTCGGACCATGTTGCCGCCGTCTCCCGGTCCTGCCGCTTCGCACTACTCAACATCCGAAAAGTCAGGCCGTACCTGACCCAATATGCCACTCAACTGCTGGTACAAACCTTGGTGATGTCCCGTCTCGACTACTGCAACGCCCTCTTAACAGGCTTGCCGGCCTTTTAAGAGGCCACTCCGGCCACTTCAGAGGCCACTCTGAAGCCACTCCGATGATACAGAATGCGACGGCGCGACTGGTATTCAACCAGCCAAAGAGGGCACATGTCACTCCACTGCTCATCGAGCTCCACTGGTTACCTGTAGCCGCTCGCATCAAGTTCAAGTCTCTTATGCTGGCCTACACAGTGATTGCTGGGAATGCTCCTGCCTACTTAAATGCTCTTGTAAGAGCACATGCTGCCCCCCAGATGCTGCGCTCGTCAAATGAGCGTCGCCTGGCTCTGCCGGCCATACAGCCATGGCAATCCAGGGTATTCTCATTTGTCGTTCCACGTTGGTGGCCAAAAATGACCAGAGCAGGGATCTCCCTCTCTGTCTTTAAGAAGCACTTGAAGACCCAGCTCTTCAGAGATTACCTTCTCTCCTAACTTACAATTACTTAGCACTACCTAGCAGTATTTATTGTTACACTAATGTCTCTGTCGCAATGTAGCTTGAATGTTATTCTCCCTTGTAAGTCTCTTTGGATAAAAGCGTCTGCTAAATGACAAAAATGTCAATGTAAATGTAAATGATGTGCTCTCTCTCGGGACCCCTGGCACCGTCTCTTAGTAATTATCTTATACGATGGGGCTGTTTTGGGATGCAACACATTCCAAGACACCTCAGGTTGCTAGTGTTGCTGCTATGTGGCACCACTTTATTGCAGACGGAGCACAGGGCATTAAATTTGTTCATGGGAGAAAAATAGCAACACACTACGCTTTTTTTTCTCTCTCGACCATCCATAACTCATTTACAATTTTCTTAAACGTTTCAATGGTATTATTGTCAATGATACAGGCTGTGCCGGCCATACAGCCACGGCAATCCAGGCTATTCTCATTTGTAGTTCCACGTTGGTGGAACGAGCTGCCAAAAATGACCAGAGCGGGGACCTCCCTCTCTGTCTTTATGAAGCACTTGGAGACACAGCTCTTTAGTGAGTACCTCCTGTCCTAACCTACAATTACTTAGTACCACCTTGCAGTATTTATTGTTACACTAATGTTGTTGTTACACTAATCCCTGTCGCAATGTAGCTTGAATGTTATTCTCCCTTGTAAGTCGCTTTGGAAAAAAGCGTCTGCTAAATGACTAAATGTAAATGTAAATGTAAATGTACTTAGAGTTTGAGTCCAAACTGAGAGTTAATTGTTTAGATTCCTGTATGGTACAGGGAAGTTACGTAATTTCGGTCTATGGTTTATAGCAACAGGATTTTGTAAAGCAGAGTGACATTCATTAATGTCAGAGTGGATCGGACTCACCAAACATCAGCAGCGAACAGAGGATTTCAGCATAAGTTCCATGTTCAAGGCAAGGAGGCGTGATCCGTGAAAGTTTGGACGAATGAGTTATGGGATGGTAGCTCAGGCGGTAGAGCTGGTGGTCTAGTGATCTAAAGGTTGCTGGTTTGATCTCAGGCTCCTCCTGCTAGCATGCTGTAGTGTCCTTGAGCAAGACACTTAACCCCTGATTGCTCCTAATGGCTACGTCCGTCGGTGATTAAACAATTGTAAGTCGCTTTGGATAAAAGCGTCTGCTAAATGTAATGAACTCCATTATTGTCTGAAGACATTTAGGAAGGTGCCAAAGTTGTCCACAAACAGTACGTTGAGGGACCAGCAGTATCCCTTGAACCATGTGTCTGAAGGACATGCATGTATTTTATGTCTCCAAAGCTGGGACATGGCAGCGGGTCGGATACGATGAACCGGTGGTCCGACTGTAGAAGACTGTCAATAAGCTTCAAAATGCCTTCTTCAAGTGTCTTCGATTGTTTGTTCCTGAGATCGTTGGTTCCCTTGTGGATCAAAACAGTGGAGGCAGATGGGTTTTGATCCAGCAGCTGTGGGATTCTGGAGTCTATATCCCGGACAAGAGCACCCGGGTAGCAGATGCATTCTTCATCATTTTGAGTAAGCAGTTAGTAAAGGAAGGGAATTTCTATGCCACCTGTGAGCGCTGGGTGGGGAACTGTGAAGGCTGGAGCTCGAAGGCCAGGGAGCATTGCGTTAAAAAACCACAACACCCTCCTGGGTAACCGTCGTACCTCTCTGGCGCCGGCAGTCGTGGTTTGCGGTGATCTGGGGGACGCGGGTTCATGGGAGGCAGCGCTGGCGCAGAGGCCATAGGCGGAGCCTGTTCCTGGCTCTGCTGGACGGCCTGGGCGAGCGACTGCAGGTTGTCCAGGACCTGTTGGAGAACCCGCTCGTGTCGGCCAATCGCCGTCCCCTGGTGCGTCAAGGCCACCCGCAGGCTTTCCGCCTCTGGAGGACGACTCTCTGCTGGGTCCATGTTGTTGGCTGAGTCTTGCTGTTACGGGGGTATGCTGAGTGAACCCAGGTGCAGAGAACAAGGCAGAGGCGAGGTGGCAAAAATAGAGGTTTACTCAAAACAAGTACAAAAACTGGGCAAAAACAAATAAGAAGTCTCGGGAGCTTGGGACAAGAGCGTTGTCATGAGGTTAGACAAACTCAAGACTGAGCGCCCGAGGACACAAACGACAGGGTCTAAATAGGGACGACCAAACGAGACACAGGTGAAACATATAACCTAATGAGGCAGGGTAATCAGGAACAGAAATAGGTGAAGCAGAGCAACCTTGAAAAGGCAGTACTGGCGGCATCTAGTGGCTGATGCTGGAAGGACCCGGGCGAGCCCTGACAGCTGCATGATGATTAAATTGTTATCACATTTGGATTTCCCTTTTTGTAATTTGTTCTAAATTGTGTTGTTTTGTTTATAATTCATAATTCAAGTGCCGTTCATAATTCATAATTCAAGTGCCGTTCATAATTCACACAAGGGATGATGAGAAGTCAGAATGAGGTCAACGTCTGAATTCTCTTTCAGTTTAATTAAAACGAGTGAAATTATCATTTTGATTTTGTTGTTAATGATGATGTTGCTGCTAACTATTCTAACCTGAATCCCAAATAGGTCATAGCGAAACAGGACAGATTTGTTTGTTTTACAGTAACTGTGAGCCTGTCGCAATGAACTTGATGAATCAATGCCATCTAATTGGAAAAAAGCTATAGTAGCTTGAATGAAGGAAATGACCACCACATTTTGCTGACCTTGAACGACAGATGAGGAGTTAAATAAGCAAGATGACAAGTCAAAATTTGTAAACTGTCACTGGAAAGCAGAGTTCAATATAACATGTATAATTATAGATCCTTCATAAAAATCAAATGAGTTGTTGCACTTAACTTTGACGTCACTCTCACCCTACTGGCTCCCTGGACTAACCGCCACATTGTACTTTAGCGTTAGACGTTTTTACATGTCACAAAGTTGAATGACTGTCATTGTTCGCTACAACTATAGTCCATTGTAACCTAGCATAGCTTGAATTAGACTGAGGAGTCAAGAAGAGCAATGTAGGCATACTTGAGAACCTGCAGATTATTTAAAGTGTTTAAGAAATCCATCAGCAAGGAGAAATTTTAGTCTTTGGGCTTATCCGGATTTGGACCTAGGACTTCTCGCACCCAAAGCAAAAATCATTCCGCTGGACGGACAAGCCGTGGAAGCCTTAAATGTGTGCTTGTGATTTCCGACTGAGCAAAGACAGATTTTGCAAACCTAATTAGATTGGTATGAAATATATATAGATATATGTATGTATATAACGATAACAATAAAGATATATTTACATCTTTATTGTTATTATAACGGTTTTCATAAGATGTTTGTTTCCCAGTCTAATTCTATTTGAGATATAATTCTTAGGAGATCTTTGTCCTACAAATTGTATTGCATTGAGGTAATTTTGTGATCCCTTTGCCTCAATTATATGATATATTTTTATTAGTGCATTTTTTTTTTGTATTGTTCCACTGGGAACAAAAGGAGGGTGTGTGGTAGAAAAATGCTCATGAATGATATTACTTCACAACCAATTGATGTCTAAATGCTGAGGGGCATGTGTTTTGTTTGGTGATTACCTCAGGTCTTTATTGGGAAATCTCACATCACACAACTGGCACAACTGTTTTAATCCTTATCTGTGTTTTTCTAGCTCATAAAAGGACCGTTTGTGTAAAAACTCAATTTTTTTTTACTCAATTTAACCACATGTGTTTCATGTTTCTGTGTTAAAACAGTCCTCAGGTGTAACTGAAGGCAACAGCAAATCAAATGGCTGGTCTCAAGATCAGTCTAACTTTTCCTCTGCAAAAAAAGCTAGCTTCTTCAAATCTACAACTACGATATTCACTGTTTTTAAAGTGCATCTGAATCTTTCTCTTTATTCTGCGGAATAAATATCTTTTATACCCTCAGATATGGAGCACAGATATATATATAGTCCCTTCTGCGCTCGTGCTGTGTGCTGGTTTGTCCATGGCAGTTGTCACGTGACCATGATTCATGAAAGTTTCGCCAAAACATTTTGAATGGTTGACGTTTTTTATTAGTTTATGGAGTTATTTTCAATAAACACTGATGATAAATTTACATGTTAAATATGTGTCATGGAGTAGAGAACAATATGCATTATAATATAATGTCATTTTAAAAATATATATATGAAGTGAAATATTATACTATCACATCAACTTAAATAGCTGAAATGAATAATTAAATGAATGAACATTTAATTTTTATTTTACAGTTTATAAATATATTTTGTATAAAAACGTTTATTTTATTTTATATATATATATATATATATATATATATATAAGAATATAATTGATATTATTGTTATGTATTAGCAGTGGAATATGATTATTATGAATAATAACTGTCAAGTATTATTATATTATAATTATTTAGATGATTCTCTGTACCGGCTCCACGTCACTGTTGAGCCAACAATGAGTGTTATTTTCTTTTGAATATGGATTTATTATGATTATTGTTTCTAAAATGCCAATTTTCCCATCGATAGTTGTTGAAGAAGTGCTCTCTATGAGGGTGTGGGAGCCTCTGAAAAGAGCCTTTGTGGGTTCAACGCAGGGGTGGGCAAACTTTTTGGCTCAGGGGCCACATTGAATTTGAAAATTTGACAGGCGGGCCGGGTCAGCACAAGATGCAAACATATCAAACATAAACAGAAAAAAATCATGACAGTGTTAATACACTTACCTTTTAATGGGAATGGTGTTGTTATTCACCCATTTTTGCCAGTGCATCCAAGTCTGGTGTTAATTTTGTTGTGGCAATTCTCAGAACAGATCTGAGGTGTTCATCACTCAACTGGGATCTTTGGGGTGCTTTGTTTGTGTTAATCACACTAAAAGTCTGTTCACGCACATACGTAGAGCCAAACAACACCAGCATCCTCTGTGCCATCTTCTGGATGTTTGGAAATTTGGCTGCGCTTAATGAAGCATAAAACTCATCCAGTTTAAGAGAGTTGAACTTCTCCTTTAAGACGGTGTCACATTGGAGATCAATCAGTTCCAACTGCAACTCCTGTGTCGCTGTTTCAGGGTCTTGTGAGAAGGGACATGACACCAGCTGAAGTGACTTGTCAATTTTTCCAAAATCAGAGAACCGACGTCAGAATTCTTCATGCAGGTCATCCAGTGATTTCCTGTATTTTTTAACATGTTGAGGGGCCTCTTTCAATGTAGCCAGTGTGGGGAAATGAGCCAATGACTTGTTTGACATTTGATTTTGAGAATAAAGCTAGCTTGGTTTTGAAGGCTCTGACATTTGTATGCATTTCATGCACAAACTGGTCTTTCCCTTGTAGCCTCACGTTCAGCTCATTCATGTGTGTCAGTATGTCCACAACAGTATGTCCAGCGGATATTAGAATGGTAAAGCAAGTCCCTGTGATCAGCGTCAGTTTCTTCAAGAAACTTAAATAACTGACGATGGGTAAGTGCCCTTGCTCGAATAAAGTTAACAAGTTTTACAACTGGCTTCACCACGTGGTCAAGCTGCAATACGGATTCAAACAGTGCTTCCTGGTGAATTATGCAGTGTAGGAAAATGACCTCCTGCTCAGGGTTGTCCTCTTTCACCCTCTATGGATTCTTTTGAGCAGTCCGACTTTTTTTCCCATCATATTTGGCGATCCATCTGTGGTAACGTTGGCGAGCGTACTCCAAGGTAGCTTGTGCCTCTTAATGACCGCCGACACACTGTCATACAAGTCCTCTCCCCGTGTTTTCCCTTTTAGGGATTCCATGGCCAAAAACTCCTCAGTTTTCTAGAAATTGTTATTAATCCCTCTGATAAAAATTAAAAGCTGAGCGGTGTCCTTTATGTCTGTACTTTCGTCCAGTGCCAAAGAATATAATGTAAATTACTCCGCTTTTTTGTTTAGCTTGCTAGCTAGGTCTTCGTCAATTAGTTCAACAGGGCGAGTCACTGTCCTGCGTGATAAGCACATTTTTTCAAACTAGTTCTTGCTCCCAGGACACAAGATACCTTCTGTCTCTACCATGCACTCTTTGAGAAACTCCCCTTCGGAGAAAGGCTTGCTGGCTTTTGCCAATTTGAATGCCAGCAAATAACTTGCCTTCGTCCTTGGTTCTTGGATGGGAGTTTGTCGGATAAAGGTTTTTTGTTGAGCCTGCAAGCCAGCTGCCAACCTCTGAGCGGTAGCCGTCCGATATGCGTTGATCGGTTGTTAGCATTATTAGCATGCTTGGTAGAAAAGTGAGGGCTGATGTATTCCTTTAAAACCGCAATCGTTTCTTGGCAATTAAGACATGCAGCCTTTGACCAGACCTAGGTAAAAAAGTATTTAGTTGTCCATTCCTTATTAAACACTCGGCACTCACTGTGGACTTTTCTTTTCTTTGGCCCACTCGTTGTTGCAGATGGGTTCAGAGTAGTAGCAGAGTAATAACAGAGAGTAGCTCAAATCAAGTCACCGCGCCTAATGCGGCTCCTGGTGAAACGCCAGGCATTACAGGTCAAGGTGAAATGAATGCAGTCATAATTATGAATTAAGTACCAATCTTTGGCGGGCCGCATAAAAAAGACCAACGGGCCGGATGTGGCCCGAGGGCCGTAGTTTTCCCACCCCTGGTCCAACGGGATGGAATTAATTTATTTCTTCTTTGGAGCAGTCTTCTTGGCTGCTTTGGGCTTTGGTCTTTGGACTTTGGGCTTTGGGCTTCAGGCTTTGGGCTGCTTTGGGCTTAGCGGCCTTAGCGGAATTTGGGATGGGATAGGGGGCCTGGCAGAGCAATTGGATAAAACTAGTTTGATGACGTGGCAAAATCGAATGGCATTGGATATGTTGCTGGCTAAAGATGGTGGTGTTTGTAAGATGTTTGGCGACGTATGTTGTACTTTCATCCCAAACAACACCGCTCCTGACGGCAGCGTGACTAAAGCGTTGGTTGGACTGACAGCATTGTTTGAGGAGATGATGGAAAATGCAGGGATAGATAATCCATTCACCAAATGTCTAGAGAGCATGTTTGGTTAATGGAGTGGCATGTTATAATCAATCCTTATATCATTAGCAGTAATTATTGCAATTATAACTATGTGTGGTTGTTGTTGTATTCCATGCATTTGAGGGTTGTAATAAAGACTCATAGAGAACTCCATGACTAAAACTATGCTGTACACACAAGTTCCTAATGAGGCCAACAATGACAGTACAAATGCAAATTATGAATTTATGATCGAACCCAATCAGGAGGATTTTAATGATCTAACCCCTGTTCAGGATATGCTCAAGATTGTAGGTTCAGATGTCGATCTCAACTTTGCCAGAGTCTGATGGCCAAAAACGAAAGTTGACGCAAACCACACCAACGGAAATTATGACAATGACACAAAAGTTTAATTAGATAACAAGATGGCGTCCTCCGCTCCATCTGACGACTGGACAGTTGAAATCGGATGCTAAAGGCAATGCACGTGCCGTGGTACGTCGTCAGCAGCTCTCCATTCCCATATTACCCACTCCGTTATTAATGTAAAGGGTAAAGATATAAGAGATTTTGTGTCAATCAGTTCGCCTTCCTGACGGCGAACTGCTGAAATAAGGTGCAATCCATCCAAAACAAAACAAGTCGATTGTGGCATTCTACAATACTCATTCTAATTAGCTTGACGAATACAGAAGAGAAATTGAAATTCCCTCAGTGCTTGGCCTCCGTTCAAATTTGTGTTTCTTCATTTCCAGCTCTTTCAGCGACTGCCAATACTTCCAGGACAGCCAAGATCCACAAAAGTAAATGTTTTCTTGTTCATGGCACCTTCTTGCATTCACTTTCAATTTGTGAATACTTCAACCAAAAGAGACATAATGTACAAAAGAGTGCTGCTTTGACAAGTGGATCAGAAAATACGCAAAAAGAAATGGGTTACGGTTATGGTTAGGTTAGGGTTAGGGTGAGGGCTAGTAAAAGTTATCTCGATGACGTCCTCCGCTTCATCCGATGACTGGACAGTTGAAATCGGATGCTAAAGGCAATGCACGGGCCGGGGCATGTCTTCAGCAGCTGTCCATTCCCATATTACCCACTCAGTTATTCATGTAAAGGGTAGAGATACAATAGATTTTGTGTCCATCAGTTTCCGATGAATAGGGCATTGAAGTTCTGACTTGAAGGTTTTTGACCCCATTTTTGTCAACGTAGCTATCTGGATTTTAAGTCTGATTTGAAAGAGAGGCTGTATTTCTGTGGTTGGATTGTCTCTGATGATTTTACTAATTATTTTCACAGCTGGATTGCGTCTGAATGATGTATCAGGACTGTATCCGAACCTTATTATCAGGGTTAGGGTTAGGTTAGGTTTAGGGTTAGGGCTAGTAAAAGTTATCTCGATGGTGCCTCCGCTTCGTCCGACAACTGGACAAGAATGAAAATAGTAGTCCGCAATATTTGAAACTACGCACCCCAAGAGATTTCTAGTCTTAAGCAGTTGGCCACAGCAACATAGTTTGCGGTTTTAAAGCGCAAGAATATTCCAATGAAATGAGGAAGAAGCTTTACTATGTAATTGACAGCTGGAGATATTTTAAGGAGAAACGACTGTACAAATTCAAACATCAAGAAAAGGTCATTTTTGCCAAAGGTGGTGGACAGGATCTGATTCCGCATGGGGACAATTGGATGGAAATCTAGCCCTGCCATGACCACTCAACAACAATCACATTGTTTGTGGGGTTAAAATGCAAGGACATTTTGACCAAATCAGGAAGAAGCTGCAACAAGACAAAGTATTGCGTTGTTGTTTTTTTTTGGGAGACAACAGCGCAATAAATTAAGACATCATGGAAGCAAGGATATATTTGTGAATTGTAGTCGGCCCTGTTGTTGAACCTGTTGGGGGACACCCCAATGGGTATAGAGTCCATCGCCTTATCAACTCGGATGTTAAATACATGGATAGTCCATTTAAAACGCCAGGAAATTCCGATCAAATGAGGAAGAGGCTCAAAAAATGTATTTGTCTTCTGGAGATATTTTCAGGAGACACTCAGCGCAATGAATTCAAACATAAATAATTGCAGCGGCTGCAAAAACATACTTAACTTTGAGATGTTTCCATCAGAATCTGGCACACAGAATTTCAAGACATTTAGAGTTAGAACAACCTCATGAATCGTAATCTGCAGGATTTGAACCCCCTAGGTTCTGCTGCTGCCAGTCGAAAGAGGGCTGGTGCTGGGGCCGCCTGTTAGACCAGTGGTGGCTCCAGGGCACCTTTGGGCAGCCCTTCCGTGTCCCTTCCCTGTGCCGGAGCCCCACATTGGGCACCACTG
The DNA here is from genome assembly GCF_960531495.2 of Zeus faber. NCBI lineage: Eukaryota > Metazoa > Chordata > Actinopteri > Zeiformes > Zeidae > Zeus > Zeus faber. The sequence goes on along the minus strand of NW_028293078.1, from coordinate 140,019 downwards.
TCACAGTTTCACCACCACGCGCCACCCAAGTGACGTGTTCAGGGACCTATGGCACAGATTACGATTGGTTGATAGCACCAGTTTATTGTAGAGCTGAGGCTAGGCGGAACTAGCCAAGAGCAGATGAAACATGTCATGACACAGGGCTCCTATTGTGACTGAGTGTGTGGACGGGGTTTTTAAACCGGATGCTCGTTAGCCCAACCAATGAGCATCAGGTGTGGCTACTTAAACCATCCCATCCACAGAGATATTTCCAGGAGACACTTGCGCAAAAATTCAAACATCATGAAAGCAGTGACATCCCTGATCATCGTAGTCAGCAGGATTTTAATTTGCGCTGGGAAACCCCAATGGAGTTGTCCACCGCCTTAACCACTTGGCCACGACTACATATCGTGGTTTGAAAATGCAAGGAAATTCATATCAAATGAGGAAGAAGCTGCAAAATGGTACTTGACTTTTGGACATATTTTGAGAAAAAACTGGCACATAGAATAAAAATAGGTTCAGAGATAGGACAACAGTACAAATCGTAGTTGGAAGGATTTGAAATGACTCGGGGACACCCCATTGGATTTCTAGACCATCGCTTTAACCACTCTCTTTAAAATAAAAGGAAATATACACTTTGTGTTGTTCACTCGTATTCCCTTATATGAATTACTGCATGGAGGTGTGGGGTAACGTGTACAAAAGCACATTACATTCATTCTGCATACAACAAAAAAGAGCTATAAGGATCGTTAACAATGTAGGACATTGTGACCATACTAACACGCTGTATTTAAAAGTCACAGACTTTGAAGTTCATAGATCTGGTAGAATTTAATACTGCACAAATGAAGCGAGAAATAATTTACTTCTTGGTAACACCCAAAAATGCTCTTTGATAGAGAGGGGAAACTCAACAAATATGTCGTAAGCATAGCGAAGGAAGTGAACCACGTCATGTGTCAGGCAAATATGATTCTGAAGAGGCATCAATTGCATGTTCCTTGGGGTGTGTATATTTTGTCCTCAAAATGTAAGTACTGTTATACTTCCATAATATCCCCTTTTGTGATGCAATGATCTTAAAAAATCGAGAACAGATATGTCTTCTGCGCTCTGGTGGATCATCCGTGCACTGCAGAGACAGTAGAGGGGCTTTCAATCCTTAAACCAAAATTTCTTGACTTTATTTAACGATTTGTTTTGCAAGGAGGGCTTTGCTAAAATTTTATCGCCACAATAACAATTATATTGTGACTTATATTTCAAGATAAATATCTTCTGGTTTGGGGCAACTTATAATTGATTAACATCCCATAGCTTATTATTTTTAAGACTGTGTTGTGAAAATGTGTGTATCAAATGTGAAACACCACATATATAAGATAATGTATCTGTAAAACCCTCAATGGCAATTGTATTGCATTTCATGGTGCAATGTGCATTATGCCTACCAAAATGCTAAATACATTGTTTTGATTAATTCACAAATTAAAACTCTGCACAGGCAATCATTTCTCACACTTTTTTCTGAGAAGAAGAAGTCTATATTACCCTAAACAATAACAGAAACTATGTTTTTGTCTCCCAAAATGAAGACTAATAAAGGTTGCTGTTGAAATTAACCAAAGCATTTATTTTAAAATTTTGCCTGAGTAAAAAATTCTAAAATTGCATGACAACATGCATGTGATCAATACATTACCAAAATTGACTGATATATCAAATATCTTCCATTCAGGCTAACTCTGCATTAACAGGGTTACGACATAATTTTCAGAATCACTTTTCGGACATGGATTCTGCCAGCGAAATGTAATCAATTTAAATTGAATCCAGCATGGTTGGATAGACACTTATAATAGTGGATGATGAAGGGATTAATGATATATATATATCTATATATATATTTATATATATATATCTATATATATATATATATATAAATATAAAATTATTATTATTATATATATTTCTAATATGAAGATGAATATATATATGTATATATATATATATACTATTAATATATACAGCATTCTCACATAGGGCCCCTTCTGGCCATCCAGGTGCGTGAGCGTGGTGTGCAGTACCTGGGAGACCGCGTCATCCGTGGATCTGTTTTGCCGGTATGCAAACTGCAACAGGTCCAAGGTGCGGGGAAGGGAGGCGCAGATGTAATCCTTAATCAGCCTCTTGAAACACTTCATGACCACCGAGGTGAGGGCCACCGGACGGTAGTCATTCAGGCAGGCTGGAGAGACGATCTTCGGCACAGGAACGACGGTGGACCTCTTGAAGCAGGACGGGACCACTGATTCAGCCAGGGAGATTTTGAATATTGTGGTGAACACCGGAGCTAGCTGGTTAGCACAGGTTTTCCTTACTCGCCCAGATATGCCATCTGGGCCTGCAGCTTTCCTGGTGTTCACCCGCATCGAAGCCCTCCTGACCTCGTGCACGGACACTGAGAGTGCGCGCTCGTCCCCAGCGGTGTAACTCCAATTAGCCGGCGAGCTAGCGGTGTTGCTGCCAGACTCGAACCGCGCATAAAAGGAGTTCAGTTGGTTTGCCAGGGAGGCGTCCACACTCGTGGCTGGGGAGGAGCTGCTCTTGTAGTTTGTTATTGTTCGCAGCCCCTCCCACAAGCGTCTTGTGTTCAGTTGAAATTTCCCTGAATAACGGTGTTTAAAAAATTATGATCGTTCCTGGCTGATGCAGTACGAACACAAATGAAAATGTTGGTTCCTCCAGTGGATCTTTGAACATTTATGTGGTGCAAAAACATCTTCTTTGAACGATTATAGTTTCCAGTGTATTGTAAAATGCAGCACCCATGACAGTTTTTCCAGTTTCGAGCACTGAGTCTACAGTATACACAATTCATCTGCTCCATGGTGTCACATACTTGATGACATTCATGCCCCAAATAATAAAACACACACACACATACATACACATACACATACACATACACATACACACACGCCCCTGTGTGTGTGTGTGTGTGTGTGTGTGTGTGTGTGTGTGTGTGTGTGTGTGTGTGTATGTATGTGTGTGTGTGTGTGTGTATGTGTGTGTGTGTGTGTGTGTGTGTGTGTGTGTGTGTGTGTGTGTGTGTGTGTGTGTGTGTGTGTGTGTGTGTGTGTGTGTGTGTGTGTGTGTGTGTGTGTGTGTGTGTGTGTGGTGGTGTAACGACAGCGGCGGGCCCCAATTCAAGATGGTCAAAGAGTGCAGTCTGCAGCTTGCCATCCTCCTGCCTTCGGTACAGAAGGCTCCGGGGGCCTTCACTGATCCGAAACATTCCCATACCGTCGCACCCACACTCAGTTTCCCTGACTATGGACTCCCGTTTACTTGGTTTGTGGATCAAAAGGGTGGATATATGCTATCGGTGCTTTGTCAGCATCATGGGGGAAGATTCCGCCCGGTGGCATATTTCTCTTATAAATTAGAACTGATCCTACAAACTGGTAAACCAACACAAATGACACCACAAAGACTTTTACGTTATCATGTGCATCTGCTTGACATGCCAAACATAAAAATCCAATGCTGTTCCCCACTCAATCAAGCCACACTTCTCGCCCCCACTGACATGACAGAAAATACAAATTTGAACACATCACACCTGTTCTTTATCTCTACATTGGCTACCTGTTAAAACCAGGATAGATTAAAATAATTCTGCTACTTGTAAATAAAGCAATAAATGGCCGTGCACCTCAGTTTATAAAATAACTGCTAATTCTACACAAACCAGCAAGAACTCTCAGGTCCACAGTCAGTGGTGTTTAAACTATATGTGCATGTAGCTTGAATGTTATTCTCCCTTGTAAGTCGCTTTGGATAAACGCGTCTGCTAAATGACTAAATGTAAATGTAAATGTAAATATGTGAGAGCATGCAGGTTTGTTTATGGTCTGAACCGCGGACCATCATCTGACCCAGTCAACAGGGCCCATCGGAAATAAGGTTCACAGAGCCATTTTGAAATCTGTATTAGTGTTGACTGTCTGGGACGTGGTAAGACTTTGGTAGTTGTACAATGTCTGTTTCCTCCTCGTGTGAATTGTATTTTGTGTTGCAGCATTATTGCTGAAACTTATGTTGTTTGAGTGTTTGGATAAAGATGACTGATGAAAAATTATTGTATTGTGAGGGAAACAGAAGGACAGGGAAAAATGGAAGAGAAAAGGACTGTTAAAAGTACTGGATAGAGATAAAGGGAAGTGAGCTGCTAGAGGGTTGGAGCGTACTGAGGGAAATTTCTGGAAGAGATTCCAACTGCATGTGCTTTGCTGATGACGTGTGAATGTGTGTGTGTGGCTAACCCCACCCAGGATCAACTGCTCTGTCACGACACAGCGACATCATAATTAAATCATAGTAGTTCCACCCACTCCAAACTACACACATTTAGAATAAGATAATAGTGCTGATTATTAACTAATACCCACATATAACCATGACAAACTTACAACTGACTGAACCCGACTGAACCCCCCTGACCCCAACTAAACCACCAGAACCGTCTCGCCCGCTACCCGACATCCCTTGAAAAGGAAAAAGCAGCTCAACATCCGCCTGAGTACAAACCCCTCCATCAGTTCCAACATGGGGACTGGGTCCTCGTATAGAACCTACGACGGTCATCTTGGCAAAATCCCCGCTTCCTGGGACCGCTCCAAGTCCTGCTTGTCACCAACAACGCCCTCAAGGTCAAAGGCCGTGCCTCCTGGGTTCACGTCTCCCACAGTAAGAAAGTTCCTCCTCCCCTCGAGCTACTCGTTGAGAAGACAACGTGAGCGCACACCGAACGCTGCTCACCCTGCAACTGCAATGGAACCACATCAACCACACCTGCGGCCATGGCACTCTTTTCACCTTACAGGGTTTTGTTGCCTACGCGGTACTGTTTGTTTCCTACTCACCATTGCTATAATTGTTGTTGTCCCCATATACATTGTCCATGATCATACTTTACGTCACATACTTTACTGTCCTGAGAATATAACTGCCCCAATCACAGTTAATAAAATACATGTTCCCGGCAGTACGACACATAGCACTGACTCAGCTCCCAGCCTTAATGGCACTCGTCTACTAAACGGTGTTTTCTGGTTATGTGGCCATAATGCATACACCCATCTCCCAGTTGGCTGGAATAGCATTTGCACCACAGCCAATCACACCTTTATCGTCCCAGTTTTCCACATGAGTGCTGATGTCCACACCACTCGCACTAAACACGCGCTACCCACCTTCGGCCCCCATGACCCCGTTCGGGCTTACGACGTCCCAGAGGATCACAAATTATGGATTGTGGGCCAAAAGGTCCTACTCTCGCTCTTCCCTTCGACCAGGGTTGGTAAAACTATGCTATACTATGCTAACTTTACTTTATCAATTTCCCGCCTTTTTTAACTAATCTCTACACATAACCAAGACCACGACACAAAAACTTTGCGTGCTCCGACAATTTTCCCTACAAAACCGTATAGTGCTGGACCAGCTCACAGCAGCACAAGGTGGGGTCTGCATCCTGGTTGGAACGGCTTGTTGTACTTTTGTCCCCAACAACGACGCCAACGGCCATGTCATAGACAAAGCTTTACATAAGCTTATCCAATTTTGTGAAGTCACTCTAAAGGAAGAGGTCACCGACACTCAGAGTGGGTTCTGGTGGTTTCTCATGAATTGGTGCCACTGGCTCACTCTTAGTGCCACCGCTTTAGTCGCCGTCCTTGTTTTTCTATGGACTTGTTTGGTTTGTATTGAGGTGTCTGGAAGGTTTGAGGTGAATAGGTCACTGAGCTCCCAGAGCTGAGATATAGTGCGGGAATAATAGTAACGTATGTTACTGTAGATTTATTGCCTCGATGTCATACGAAGAGCGAAGACAATAATGGGTCTATTCAGAGGTCCTATGGGAGAGAAATTTTGTTGATTCCTCCAGCTCAACCAGAGGAGGAAATGTTTAGATTTATGACAGGACTGAGGCTGAAGGGGCACCTATGGGTTGGAACCAGATGTGGTATGTTATCTCTGTACAGCTTTAAAAGTGAATGCAGAGCGTCACTTGGCAGAGATTCCATCCAGCTCGGGTCTCTCCCAGGACATCCATGGTAAGTCTGGTTTGATGCTGATTTGTGTAATTAAACTATTATTTTAATCAAGTCAGCGTCAGCAGTCACTCCTTCATTCTTCAACACATCACACCCATCAAGAAACGAAACTACAGTATAACACCATTACTACGCGCTTGACCACCCAAATCGTTAAGACCTTTGTTGCCATCCCTTTTGACGACCCTGAGCCCCCTCTGGAATCTTGGTCTCCTGCTTATGTAGGCCTTGACGACAATTTAGACACCACCTCCTCACATGACACCCGAGTTTAAAACCACACATGACAGACTCTATTCTTTTATCTTCGTGAATTTGTTGTGTTAATGTTTTTTTTTGCTCAGAAATGTATCTATACATCTTATTCTATAAGTATTCCACTTACTGTATTCCGTTTTAGGAGTCAGTTAGTCGGTCTATTAGAAAGGAATTTTCTACTTTTTATTTTATTTTATTTTTTATTTTTTCCTAGGACATATTGTGTGCTATCACCGGGTGCGTTGCATTACATTTCACTGCATATATGTATGGAAGTATGTATATGTATGTGACAAATAAAAAATCTTGAATCTTGAATTTTGATGTAATGAACCACTGACAGATAACTCTCATAAGATTTTGCCTATAACCAACCAAACAAAGCCTGCTGTTCTGGTTTTCTAAGCAACATCAGCTTAGAAAACACACCCTTCTTATGATCCTCTAAGTGTAATATCACAACAGAAACGTGTTACGTCTTCAAATTGACGCTCCTATTCAACCCATCAGCGAACACGCGGAGAACCTCGAAGTGGTGCCTGCAAAAAGCTGAAGGTTTTTCGAGTTTTGTTTTGCCAAGTTCTACACTGCGCCCGCGCTTCGCTGGCAGAAGCTCTGTGAGGTAAGTACTGGAGGTAAGGTTTCATTTAGGAGGATTTAGATGTATATTTAATACAACACCGACAATTAATTCTATTATATAATTATAGAACCCAGAATCGCGATTGTGGCGCCACCTCTTGCGGCCGCCTGCGCGAGCACCGCGTGTCGATTACGCACATTTGAGTATTTTTCGAGCTTATAGAGCTTATTGTGCGTAATCACCGGGTGTCATGACATTTCACTGCATATATGTATGACCGTATGTGTATGTATGTGACAAATAATCTCTTGAACTTGAACTTGAAACAACCACAGCAACAGAAATAGCAGGAACATCAACACCAGCAGCAACACCAAGCAGGAGCAACAACAGCAATGCACACGCAAAGGCCTCACTGGAACCGGAAGTGGTAGAGATATTTAAATTAGGGTATAAGGTTAGAGATGGTTAAGTTTAGGGTTTATTGTTATGTTTAGGTATAATGTTTGAGATGTTTGATTAGGTTAGGGAATAAGGTCGGAGCCGCTGTTCCACGAGCGGGCCCACGGAGGAAGCACCGAGGTAAACGAGGCGGCATTCGGGTCAGAATGAGGACGCAACCTTACCGTCCACCTCTGCCAAGCATCCTTCTTGCTAACGTCCAGTCCCTGGAGAACAAGTTGGATGAACTTCGAGCGAGGATTCAATTCCAGCGAGACACGAGGAACTGTTGCGTCCTCTGCCTGACGGAAACATGGCTGAACCCACTGGTGCCGGATAAAGCCATACGCCCAGCCGAGGCCTTCTCCGTGTTCCGCGGCGATTGAATGGGAGAGTCGGGGAAATCCAAAGGTGGAGGCGTCTGCCTAATGGTAAACAACCGCTGGTGTAACGCCAACAAAACCAAATTCCTCTCCCACTCCTGCTCGCCGAACCTGGAACAGCTGACCATCCTATGCCGTCCATTTTATCTCCCCCAGGAATTCAGCACGGTCATCATTACAGCCGTTTATATCCCACCGCAAGCGAACACCGACGCAGCTCTGTCGGTTCTGTACGATGTGTTGTGCGGATTTCAGAACAGACATCCCGACGCGGCTGTGGTGGTGACTGGGGACTTTAACAGGGCCAACCTTAAAAAAGTTCTGCCGAATTTCCACCAACACATCACGTGTGCCACCAGGGGAGACAGAACTCTGGACCATTGTTACACTCCTTACAAGAACGGATACAAGCCCGTCTCGCTCCCTGCTTTCGGGAAATCAGATCACGCCGCGATCTCGCTGCTTCCTATTTACAGGCCTCTGATCGCGCGGGATCTGGTGATGACGAGGGAAGGGAAGCGGTGGACGGACCAATCGGAGGCTGCGCTTCAGGACGCTCTGACTGACGTAGACTGGGACATGTTCCGAGCGAGTTCAAGTGACGTCAGCGAGTTTCCGGAGGTTGTAGTAAGTTTTGTGGCTACGCTCGCGGATGAAATCGTTCCCACGGTGAAAGTTCGGATATTTCCAAACCAGAAACCATGGGTTGATAAATCCATCCGCTGCGCTCTGAATGCGTGCACGGCCGCTTACAACGACGGACTTGTATCTGGTAACATGGACAATTACAAAGCGGCGTCGTACAATGCTGGGGACGCCAAACGGACGTACAGAGAGACCGTGGAGCTTCAGATGGAGCAGGGGGACACAAGACGCTTGTGGGAGGGGCTGCGAACAATAACAAACTACAAGAGCAGCTCCTCCCCAGCCACGAGTGTGGACGCCTCCCTGGCCAACCAATTGAACTCCTTTTATGCGCGGTTCGAGTCTGGCAGCAACACCGATAGCTCGCCGGCTAATTGGAGTTACACCGCTGGGGATGAGCGCGCACTCTCAGTGTCCGTGCACGAGGTCAGGAGGGCTTTGATGCGGGTGAACACCAGAGGAATTTTCTTTTATTTATTTTATTTTTTTATTTTTATTTATTTTTTTCCTAGGACATATTGTGTGCTATCACCGGGTGCGTTGCATTACATTTCACTGCATATATGTATGAAAGTATGTATATGTATGTGACAAATAAAAATCTTGAATCTTGAATCTTGAACGGTTAAGTTTAGGTATAAGGTTAGCAGCGTCAACGACAACACCAGTTAAGGTATAAGGTTAGCAGCACCAACAACACCACCAACAGCAATAACCACACTAGTGGCTACTGCACCAGCAGCAACAATAGCAGCTTCAAAAACAGCAGCAACAGCAGCAGCGACAGCGCACAAGCGAAGACGTCACCGAAACCGGAAGTGGTAGCTCTCACCGGAACCAGAAATCCTATCTGTATTGAGTCAACAGTTCTCAGGGAAGCAACGCACGGAAAAGACGTCACCAGAACCGGAAATGGTTGCCCTCACCGGAAGCGGAAATTTCAACTGTGTGCACCGTCTCATCTTAATCCAGTCACGGTCCTTTAATCAGCGTCCCTAAATTACGTGTCCTGTCACTGTAATATTACAACAGAATCTACAACAAGAGCAACAGAAATAGAAGCAGTAGCAGCAGCCACAAAACACAACAGCAGCAGCAACAAAAAACAAGAACAAAAAAGACAGCAACGCACACGCAAATAAGTCACCGGAACCGGAAGTGGTAGCTCTCACAGGAACCGGAGAAGTCACTCAGGTTAGAGACGGTTAAGTTGAGGTATAAGGTTAGAGGTGTTTAAGTTAGGGTATAGGGTCAGAGATGCTTCATTTTAGCCATAAGGTAAGCGAAGGTTAAATTTAGGTATTTTAAATTAAATTCAATTCAATTAAATATTATTAAATTTAGGTTAGCAGCAGCCACAGCACCAGCACCAGTAACACACACAGACAGACAGACTGACGTCAGTCAGTCATAGACTGTAGCGAACAGCAAGGTTTTTAACCTGCTTTTACAAGTATTCAGTGTGGGGGCCTCTCCCAGGTCCCTCGGTAGGGTGTTCCATTTACTTGGGGCATAGATACAGAAAGCAGCTTCTCCTGCTGGTGCAATGGTTAGAACTTTGGATTCTGAATCCAGTGATCTGAGTTCAATCTCAGTGAAACCTGCTTGTTTCTGCTCTCTTCACTCTCAAAGTCATCTAACGCATCTGTTTATGAAATTGGGTCCCACATTCAATTTCCCAAACTGGAGAATATACTTCCCGAGCACCTCACTTGGGTCAGTATAGTTCCCTCCCCTGTTAAAAACCACAGTTTGTGTTTTACTCTTTGACCATGTGCTGACCTGTCTTGTAATGAGTCTTGTCTTTTTTTTTTTCTTGCCAGCTGAGGGATCCTGCCGCAGAAAGCCTGAAGGCCCCTTCCGGAAGCAAACATTCAACTTCCCCTTGAAGATTTCACTTGGGTTAGCGACATGTTGATCACTTCTGTACAAACAACAACAATAAGAACAACATCAACAACAACACATACTGGTAAAGTTGTGGAAATTAATTTACCTTAGGTGTCATAATCATTTCTTCAGTACAAATTGGAAGAGGGGAAAGTAAGAGGAACACACTACTTTTAATGGAATAATTATAATTATTAAGTAATTGATAAGTAAATAATTGGAAGGCTGAATGTTTTATGTTAGAGTGCATTTCCTGGTGAATAGATAATGTAGACAATAATACAATGTACTGTAAGGGATACAACTATTCCAAAATAAGATGAAACTAATAGTCAATCTTACATTTTCTGGCTGGTATCCAACACTAGTTTTATTATATTTATGATTGTCTGATCATCATGGTATTCAAAATTGGCTATTTATACAGGCGATGTACTAAATAACAATTATGTTGCATACAATAACACAATGACCTAACAATTAAGTTTAAAAACTTAAACAATGGAAAATGATGATGGTACACTTAACTGTATCGATCTTGTTGCCTGTATCAAAGGACGACCCACAGGTCCAATGTCATTATAACCATAGTGGTGTAACCTAAACAGTATGAAATTTTGTTTTTCCTGTTAACCGGTATATTAAGTTTTCAAACGTCAACCAGCGATGGATGTGTTAAAAAGCAGTTATCACTGTAAAATGTGAATATTAGCTGAAAGATGAGTTGCTCTTCTGTTTAAAGTCTTGAGAAAGCTTAAATGCTGGATCACAACTTGCCCCCCCCCCCCCCCCGACAGCCACTTTGTGGCCAAAAATATATGTCCGTCCGTAGTGTACCACAGAAAATGCATGGAAATCGGTTTAGGGAGTTTTTGCGAAACATTACCTTCCCACCACGCAGGAGCCCCAGGTTTGATTCCCGGCCAATGCAATGGTGTTTTAAAGACTGTGCCCATCGAATAAGAGAAGTCATTCAACTTGGTGACATGTAACAATGTCTAACGCAAAACTGGGGTGTGGTAGTTAGAACAGTGAGCACGTTAGGTCCAAGTTAACTGCATGGTTGAAAATGCCACTGTCATGTAAATGCTCGTGCAAAGTAGACATTTAGGATAACATCTACTTAAAGAGTTTGTGAAAAATGGGATTTGAACCCACTGCGACCTGGATGCAGTGCCTTAGACAGCTCGACCATCCTGACAGCCAAGTGCTAAAGAAAGGCGCGATTCACTACTACACATTCTAATTAAATGGATGGAAACCTCAGAAAAGTGGAAATCCCCTTGAGTTTGTCAAGGCCTGCCTTCATTCAGATTTGTCTTTCTCGATGTCTAGCTCTTTTCGCCACTGCCAATACTTCCAGGACAGTCAAGATCCACCAAAGTAAATGTTTTCATGTTCATGGCGTTTTCTTGTATTCACTTTTGATTTGTGCGTACTACAACCAAAAGAGGCAAAATGTACAAAAAGAGTGCTGCTTTTCTTTTACTGCTTTTTGTGGATCGGACAAAACCCAAAAAGCATTGATTAAACTAAATATGCTGCCGCAGCTCCTCCCTGGGCAGCTGCTCTATCCGCGGCAGCACCTGGGGAGGGATTCCCTGCGATGGTCCAGCTGACAGCAGCTCTAATTGCGGTAGGGTGTCCTGGGGCAGCTGTCCCTGCGGCTGTCCCTCCTCCTGCGGGGAGGAATGTAAATGTTGGTTTTTGTTTATGGTTCGCTGTATGTATTATGTTAAATATCACATGTAAACTGTGGGTTGACTGTTGTTTTTCTCTGTTTGTACCTTTCATGGTTTGTCCCACAATTGCATGATTGCATTATTTATTGGTGATGTGTGGAATAATAACCATAGAAACCGTGTTTTACAAAAGACAAAAGAGGAACAACCAAGAGTTTACGTATTTTTGGCAGGCTTTGCCGTCAGGCGAAGCCCAACAGCATTGTTCAAGTCAATCACAGAACGGTAAACACTAAAATATCTGCCTCATGAGCAGCAGAAGCATGAAACTGTGAGCCATTATTTTATTCATTGACATTTGATATATTGATTGATTATTTCAAACATGTAACAGTAAGTTAAAACAAATCAAGAATAGCAATAAAAATTAACAATAAACATATAGAGGAAGACGTATACACTAATGTGGTCCTATCCCTTCTCCATAACTCAAACAAGTAACTAAATATTTATCACATGCAACTTACAAACAACTACCCCAATGCTATTATGTACAACCCAGATATCTACCCAGTGTCAATCAGATACCTCTTTTTTTTTTTCACCTGTGCTGTCAGCATGTTGGGCATACAACACAGAGTATTTGTAGGCCATTGCATCTAGGACAGAGTTAGTCTGCAAGTGGAGTTGAAGTTCTCAACCTGCAATGCAACACTTTATTAATTCTTAAATCATCAAGAACTGCTGCAATAATTCTGTCCAGTGGATGACCTGTAGAATGACAAGAGCACAGTTTTTGGTTATAAAGAACCACCACCAACCCCCCTCTTTGGAGAACTATTTATCATGTTTGGGTCTATAAACAACTGATCACTACACCAAGGGGGGGGAATCACCACGGGTGAGACAAATAAACATAGAAACAAACAACATTTACACAAAAACATAAACATTGGATGACAACATGTATTGAAAAACAATTAATTAGGTCCAGGAAAACTGGAACTGCAATTGGTCACGTGGCCTCATCCTGTCATAGTTATGGCATAAATGAGGGAGGAAAGGAGAGGAATGCCACCAGGAGGGCGCTGGAGTGCACTTGAAGCAGGTGTGGTGGTGTGTGATGGCACTGCCTGTATAAAATGGCGGGGTTGGGGGTGCGAGTCCTTCAGGCAATTCGAACCTGAATCACTCCCACCCCTCCAGCCCCCCAGACCCTGGTCCTGTGGAGTGTTGTTCAGAGTAGGATTGGTGTGCAAGTGTATGTCTTCTAAGCAAATATGAGTGGTATTAAAAGTTCGGGATGGACAAGAAGCACGCTTGGGCAGGAGTGTGACAGGCAAAATGACAGCTGCCCACCGCATTCCCACCTACATAGCTTGCACCCTTCCCATTCCGCAAGCCCTCGGCCTATTGTGTGGTGTATTTGCTGAGTATGAGTTCTGGCACTGGGAGAGATAGGCGAGTACGACCGCATCGATCCAGGGGCGCCGCAGGCCGGGGAGCAACCACACGGACCCCCTTCCCCCGGACCCAACCGTACCCTAGCGCAACCACCTCCTGCACCTGGTGGCAGCCAACCTACAGTGATCAGCCATGGGCGCAGAGCGGTGCGCTGTCAGGGTTCGCCCGGGTCCTTCCGGCATCGGCCACTAGATGCCGCCAGCACTGCCTCATCAATGTTGCTTTGTTTCACCTGTTTCTGTTTCTGATTACCCAGCCTCATTATGTCATATGTTTCACCTGTGTCTCGTTTTGTCTTTCCTATTTATACCCTGTCTTTTGTGTTCTTCCGTGCTCAACCTTGAGTTTTTCTAGACTCCGGACAAAGCTCTTGTTTCCAAGCCCACGAAATTCTTACATGTCTTTTGTCCGTTTTTTCTGTTGTGTGCTTGTTACAAGTAAACCTTTATTTTCGCCACCTCATCGAGGCCTCTGCCTCATTCTCTGCACCTGGGTCCACTCAGCATACCAGGCAACAGCAAGGCTGAGCCACAACACCAGCAGACCCAGCAGAGTCAGCCTCCAGAGATGGAACGCATGCGGGTGGCCCTGAAGAACCAGGGGACTGCGATTGGCCGTCACGAGCAGGCTCTCCAACAGATCCTGGACAAACTGCAGTCCCTCGCCCAGGCGGTCCAGCAGAGTCAGGCACAGGCTCCACCTATTGCTCCTGCGCCAGCGCTGCCTCCCATGGATTCGCATCCTCCATATCACCGCGAACCACGACTGCCGGCGCCAGAGAGGTATGAAGGTAACCTAGGAGGTTGTCAAGGCTTTTGACGCAATGTGCCCTGGCTTTCAAGCTCCAGCCATCACAGTTCCCCACCCTTACATTGTCACACTACTCACAGGCAAAGCACTCTCCTGGGCCACAGCCATCTGGAACCAGCAAACCCCGGCCTGCTCCAGCTACCAGGCTTTTGCCGAATAGATGCGCCAAGTTTTAGACCACCCAGTGGGAGGGAGGCATTGACACGGCTACTCCGGCTCCACAAAGGGGGACAGAGCGTAGCGTATTACGCCATCACATCGGCACCCTCGCAGTGGCGTCTAGATGGAACAGCGAGGCACCAATCGTGTCCTTCCAGGATGGTCTCATTGATGGTGTCAAGGACGAGCTGGCATCCCAGGAGGTGCAGGATGACCTGGACACGCTCATCGAAACAGCAATTCGGGTGGACAACCGCCTCCGGGAGAGACAAGGGGAACGTCGTTCTTCCGCTTCACCACTACCAGCGCGCAGAGCAGTCCTGGGGACGACGTCTCCCGAGCATCTCCGAGCTGTCCCGAGCCCGTCTCCAGCATCGATGGAGGAGCCTTTGCAAGTAGGCAGCACATGGCTCGCTCGGTCTGAACGTGACAGGCGGATGAGAGAGGGCTGCTGCTTGTACTGTGGGATCCTGGGTCATTTCCGTTCTTCCTGCCCTGAGCTCTCGGGAAAAGCTAACTCTCGTCCAGGGTAGGGAGAACTGTGACGAGGCCAACTTTCTCTCCCGAGCTCGAGGCGACCGGGGTCCTGCTGACTGCCTCCCTCACCTGGGGAGATCAACATCACTCCCTCCAAGCTATGGTGGATTCCGGCGCTGCAAGTAGCTTCCTGGATGTGGGGCTAGCAAAAGCCCTAAAGCTCCCTCTGGCACCTCTGGAGCATCCTCTCACGGTGACACCCCTTGATGGAAGACCACTGGGCTCCAGCAGCGTGTGTCATCTCACCGCCCCCCTTTGGCTGTCATTGGAGTGAAAACATTCAGAGGTAATCCAGCTCCACCTCATCCACTCTCCTGAATTTCCACTGGTCCTGGGCTACCCATGGCTGGCCCGTCACAACCCACATCTGGATTGGGCCTCCGGGCGTCTCACCGAATGGGATCCTGCCTGCCTCACCGCCTGTCTTTGTTCCAGTCCGTCTTCCCACCCCCTCGAGTCTCCAGTCCGTGTCCAAGCTCCGGCCCCTTCACAAGCCCCAGTCCACTCCGGAGTTCCTGTCCGTGTCCTGGCTCCAGTCCGTATTCAAGGTCCCACCCATCCCGAGTTTCACGAGTGCCCCACGTGTATGCCGAGCTGAGGGAGGTCTTCAGCAAGGGACGAGCCACCACTCTTCCTCCCCATCGGCCGTATGTCTGCGCCATCGACGTTCTACATGGCGCCGGCCCTCCTCGAGGACGTCTCTTCTCTCTCTCTGCGCCTGAGACTACAGCCATGAAGGAGTACATCCGGGAGGCGCTCACCTCAGGTTTCATCCGCCCTTCCACCTCCCCGGCAGGCGCAGGCTTTTTCTTCGTGGGTAAGAAAGATGTTGGCCTGCGTCCGTGCATTGATTACCGTGGCCTTAACAAGATCACAGTCAAGAATCGCTACCCTCTTCCTCTCATGTCCACATCTTTCGAGCAACTGCAAGGCGCCACCATCTTCACCAAACTCGATCTTCGAAACGCATACAATCTCGTCTGTGTCCGCGAGGGGGACGAGTGGAAGACCGCCTTCAACACACCCACCGGCCATTATGAATACCTGGTCATGCCTTTTGGATTGGCCAATGCTCCCGCTGTCTTCCAAGCCTTTGTAAACAACATCCTCCGTGAGTTTCTCAACCGCCCCATGTTCGTCTCCATCGATGACATCCTCATCTTCTCCAGAACCCTTCCCGAACACATACAGTATGTGAGACAGGTCCTTCATCGTCTGCTCGCCAGTGGCCTCTATGTGACACTGGAGAAGAGTGAGTTCCACGCCACCACCGTTCAGTTCCTGGGGTTTGTCATCACTGAGGGTCACGTCCAGATGGATCCTGCCAAGACCGAAGCCTGATATTCTGATATTCTGACGCTGTTTGACAACCTCATCTGTCATTTGATGCTCTGCGTCAGCAAGTTGACTGTGTATTACAGAAACTGCGCTCTTGTTTGAATGCAAGAAATCCCATCTTGCGCAGAGCTTGTTGAAAGCATTTGAAATCGATAAGCCATCAAGAAAACTTGCCCATAAAAATGCCTTTGGCACAAAGCTGTACGCTATTCCTTCAGAACCGGCCTGAGTTAATTTTCCCTCCCTGTTTTCCTTCATTCTAACTTGCATCCGAAGTACGTTATTTTGAAACAGGAAGGAATTGTTCGTTTTACAGTAACTTTGATCCTGTCACAATAAACTTGATTGAATCAATGCCATCTCATGGGAAAAAACCTCTACTAGCATGGATCAAGGTAATGAACCACTGACAGCTGACTCTCATGAGATTTTGCCTACAACCAACCAAATTAAGTTTGCCGTTCAGGATTTTGAGGAGACTTCAGACATGCTTGGCTAGTGGTTCTATTGGCATGATTCTTGCTTTGGGTTCGAGAGGTACCGGACGAGCCTAGGAGACAAGTTCAAGCTATGTGTTTAATGTTAACGTCCATTTGTCTGAAATACATCATGTTTAAATGAATCAAATTGCAAGCCTTACGTTATGCAGCATAGGTTCCATGTTGTAATGGTTCGGACTCTGCATTCGGTGATCCGCGTTCGATATGCGTTCGATAAGCCATCCAAGAAATCTTGCCCATAAAAATGCCTTTGGCACAAAGTTGTATGCTTTTCCTTCCGAACCGGCCTTACTTAATTTTGCCTCCCTGTTAACCTTCATTCTAACTTGCATCCGAAGTAGGATATTTTGTAACCGGAAGGAATTGTTCGTTTTACAGTAACTTTGATCCTGTCACAATAAACTTGATTGAATCAATGCCATCTCATGGGTAAAAACCTCTACTAGCATGGATCAAGGTAATGAACCACTGACTCTGCTACTACACCTCCTGGTGTATAGCTCCTGCAAGGGGGGGAGGGTAGTTCCAGTGGTACGTTCAGTTGAACTGACTCTCATGAGATTTTGCCTTCAACCAACCAAATTAAGGCTGCCGTTCGGGATTTTGAGGCGACTTCACACAACCTTGGCTCGTTGGTCTAGTGGCATGATTCTCGCTTTGGGTGCGGGAGGTCCTGGGTTCAACTCCCAGACGAGCCCAGAGGCAAGTTCCAGCTGTGTGTGATATTAATGTCCATTTGTATCAAACGCATCATGTTTAAATAGATTGCAAGCCCTCCCATGTGCAGCAAAGGTTTGGGCTCTGCGTTCAAGTCTTGCTGGACCCTACTTCAGTTTAGTTCTTCCCTTTGCACTCTGACATTCAAGTCTTCTGCCACATCTGTCTATGAATTCGGGTCAAGCATTCTAAGTGCTTCAAGAAGCACTGTTCTGATAAATAACTACGTTGTTTGAAAACCTCACGTCATTTGATGCTCTTCGTCAACAAGTTCACTGTGTATTACATAAACTGGGCATTTATTTGAATGCAAGAAATCCCTTCTTGCGCAGAGCTTGATGAAAGTGCCACTCCCAGACGAGCCCAGAAAGAAGTTCCAGCTATGTGTTTGATATTAACGTCCACTTGTCTAAAATACATCATGTTTACATACATTGTGCAGCATAGGTTCCATGGTGTGATGGTTTGGAATTTGCATTCAGTGATACTCGTTCAAATCTTGGTGGACCCTGCTTCAGTTTAGTTCTTCCGTTTGCACTTAGAGTGCAAAGTCTTCTGACACATCTCTCTATGAATTCGGGTCACACATTCTAAGTGCTTCAGGTAGCACTGTTTTTTTTAACTATGTTGTTTAAAAACCTCACATGTCATTTCATGCTCCGCATCAACAAGTTTACTGTGTATTACAGAAACTGGGCTCTTGTTTGAATGCAAGAAATCCCTTCTTGCGCAGAGCTTGAAATCGATAAGCAATCAAAAAAAACTTGCCTATAAAAATGCCTAGGGCACAAAGCTGTATGCTATTCCATCAGAACCAGCCTCCCGGTTTACCTTTACTCCAACCTGTATCCTAAGTTGGTCACTGTGAAACAGGACAGAATTGTTCTTTTTACAGTCACAGTGAGCCTGTCACAATGAACTTGATTGAATCAATGCCGTCTCATGCAGAAAAAGCTATACTAGCTTGGATCAAGGTAATGAACCACTGACAGCTTCTAACATATCTTTCTATGAATTTGGGTCACACATTCTACTTCCCAAACTGGAGAATATACTCAGCACCTCACTCCGGTCAGTATTTTCTCCTCCCCTGTTAAAAACCACAGTCCATGCATTCCTCTTTCCCGGTGCTGACCTGTCTTGTAAGGAGGGGTCTTTTTTTTTTCTTGCCACGGGGATCCTGCGGCAGAAAGCCTGAGGGCCCCTTCCGGAAGCAAACATTCACCTTCCCCGGGAAGATTACACTTGTCAAAATGTTGATCACTTCTGTACAAACAACAACAACAACAACAACAACAACACATGCTGGTATAGTTGTGGAAATTATTTTACCTGAGGTGTCATAATCATTACTTTAGTACAAATTAGAACATGGGAAAGAAAGAGGAACACACTAGTTTTAATGGAATAATTATAATTCTTAAGTCATTCATAAATAAATAATTGGAAGACTGAATGTATTATATTGTAATGTGTATTGACTGAATGTATGTATTGTATTGTTATCGTGCATTTCCTGGTGAATAGATAGTGTAGATAATAACACAATGTACCGTAAGGGATACAACTATTTCAAAATTAGATTAAAGTAATAGTCAATCTTACATTTTCTGGCTGGTATCCAACACTAGTTTTATTGTATTTATGATTGTCTGATCATCATGGTATTCTAAATTGGCTATTTATACAGGCGATGGTACACTTAACCGTATTAATCTTGCTACCTGTATCAAAGGACGACCCATAGGTCCAAGGTAATTATGGTATTACAATAGTGGTGTAACCTAAATGGCATGAATTGTTGTTTTTCCCTTTTGGGGAGATGGGGACAGCACACGGCCCTAGAGAGGTGGAAAGGGGGTTGGGCCTGGTGTAGGTTTTTGGGGGGAGGGGAAATGGCAATTATCTTTCATGGTTCAGTGTATGTATTATGTTAATTATCACATGTTTGACTGTTTTCTTCTATGTTTGTTACTTTCATGCCTTGTCCCACAGTGGTGTGTGGATTGTGGATGTCTTGGGGTTTTGTTGAATAAAAACCACACAAACCGCCATTTACAAAAGACTTCTGTGGAGAGGAACAACTAGAGATTTGTCTATTTTTGGTAGGCTTTTCCAACTGGCGAAGCCCAAAAGCATTGTACAAGTAAATAATGGAGTGTTTAACACTAAGATATTTGCCTCGCTCGCAGTAAAAGCGTAAAACTGTGAGTCATTGCTTGTTTTCTGTTGATTAATTACTTATTTCAAACATGTCACAGTAAGTTAAAACAAATACAAAATAACAATAACAATGAACAATAAATCCATACCAGCATAATTATTCACTTACGTGGTCCAATAACTTCACAAATGCCCCTCGCAATTTACTATACACATAGAGTACTCTTCAAAGTGGTACGAACACAGCGCTTTAATTTAATTAACCCCCCCCCATCTATCAAAGAACATTGTTGCATGTTACCAAGAAGTAAATTGTTTCTTGCTTTATTTGTGCAGTAATGAAGTGTACCAGATCCGTGAACTTCAAAGCATGGCCTAATATACAGCATGTAAGTATGTTCATAAAATCGCGCATTGTTTACAATCCTTATAGCTCTTTTTTTGTACATGTTACCCCACACCTCCACGCAGTAATTCAGTACAGTAATACGAGTGGTTGTGGCATTACTTCTGCTTTCTCAACAACAAATTAAGTTCCCCGGGCTTTGACTTCTGCATAACCAGCACTCAATGTATCTCCTATTCGATAGCAGAACCCATCAGTCCAGTACTCCACAGCTGCCACATGCAGAAGGGAAGCTTGCAAGTATGATCTGAGCTTTGCATATCTCTCTACTTCCTGAACACAATCATGTGGCTCCCCATCCTTTGGTGATTGCAAATTCTCAGCTGGAGTTACCGTGACGCATCTTACTAAGGTGACATCTTCCTGCTCTAAGACCCTATGATAGTCCCTTCGCTGAGACATAGTCAATGTACATTTACCAAAATTCAAATGATAAGAATTGTCACTGGGTAACCCATAGTTATTTGATGATGCTTTATCATACATCAGATAAACTCCCACCATTGCTCTGTAGCACAGTGGTAGCCCCAATTCTACTTCTGAATAGGCAGTAGAATAATACAATCAGGTTCAGGACCTGTCCCTGTACCTGTGGGCTGACAAAGAACTGAACATGCATATTTACCTCGAGTGGACGTAGCCACATACAGCAAAAAGTTCTGAGAATTGTCTGGCAACGCTAGCGCTGGAGCTTGTAACCTCTGTTTGATCGTCTCAAATGCCATATGACCTTCCTGCGACTAGGTGAGGTTACAATGGAGTTGATCATTCTCAGTTTCTTTAATCATGGCTCTCAAAGGCCCTGTTAGGCAGGCATAACACTTCTACCCAGGCTGAAGAATATCCCGCAATGCCAAGAAATGTCATCATCTCTCTGACTGTTCTAGGCTTTGGTGTCGTTCGAATGGCTTCCAAATGACTCTCAGAGATGCTTCTGTCCATGGGTTATTGTTTGACCCAAATCAATTACTTTTTCTTGACAATACTGCAGCTTCTTCCATAATTTCTCCTATATGCTTCTGCTCAAATCCTTCAGCCACCATTAAAGTCACATGTGGCTCACTTTTCTCAATTTCATGCTCTTTCTCAAAATAATCATCAGTGTTTATCTTCATAGCTGCTCCTTTACTTCCTTATTCCACCACCAAGAATCCTCTTCTTTCGTCTGCTCCCGTTAGGGGGCACCATAGTGCATTACCTACCTAGAATACCTTCTGTTCTGCACATCTATAAACCTTCTCTTTAGCCTTCTTCTCCTCATTCGTCTTATCCACCAACTGTATTTGGTTGAGTTTTTGAGAGTCTCCTGGTCCTGTACCTTCTGCTCATGCTCCTCTTTCCGATATAGCTCCACTTGATGTGCTATGTGATCCGTATAAACACCTTTGGTCCTGCTTCCAAGACCAACCACTTCTGCCAATTTGCTCCTCACTTGTAGAGACAGCCCCTTCTATATTTTGGCTCGGAGAATTGATTTCTCCATTTGATTCAAATCTGGATCATTTCCTTTGACATTTCTCCACACTTCATGAGCCCTTGACACATAAGCTCTTGGATTTTCCTGTGGGCCCAATAACTCAATAAAGATGTTGTGAAGGTTTGTTGGAAATACATCTCTCAATGCTCTCCACATCCGACCTCTACTTGCAGCAAAGAATTCTGCCGCCCACAGGATCTCCTCCATCGCTAGGACTCCTATGAGGCTAGCCAAAAGTCTCCTGATATCTCCTCCTCATCAATTTTTCTGTTTCCTTTTCATTTTTCTTGTCTACTTTGTTCTCTTTTTCCTTTTGCAGCTTCAAACCATGTCTGTCCCTCCTTTACGAACAGCTGCAGAATGCCAAGTTCTGTTTGTCTTTTCTCCGTGCGTCACTTTCCTTTTTTACCTTTCTTTTGATTTACTTTATATGTGGACACAAGCACCTGCATTGTTTTAATCACATCCTGATTAAGAGGTTCTTCAGCTGAAAACGGTTGTTTAATGTCAAGCCAACGCTTGCTCCATTTTCCAAATATTTTTGCAATATCTTTAATAAGGGGATTATTCTTTGGCACTACATCAACAGGAGTGATTGCTTTTGTAATTTTAGTATCCATTCTTGACGTCATAATGACCCTCTTATTTTCTTTTATTGTAAATCGAATCAAGTTATTTAAAATTATTAATAATGCACCATGTAATCACACTCAACTAAAAACAACTGAACTGATCAACCCCAAAGGAGACCAATAGCTTCCCACTTATGAAAGCCAATTCACTTGTTCATCATCTGATGCATCTGATCACACACATTTATCTTAAATTATGAAAATTATATCAGTGTTCAATCTCAAAACAGACTCAATCAAGGTAAACCATACTCAGATAATGAAACCAATATTTATAGCACTCAACAGTATTTAAATCAAATCAGCTTTTCCACAAGTGATCAATCAAATCAATAATACTCCATTAATTAGGCAAATGCCTTAATTTGTCAGTGCGTTGCCAAGTCTCCCACTAAATAATTGCAAATGTAAAATATGAAAAAGAACTACTGTAAGCCTATATGCGAAAACAAGCTAAACACTTATCAATTATGTCGGTTATAACTTAATGTATACACATACTGTACAGGTAAATGCAGGTGTCTATTGAAAGAGTTTGTTGATAAAACCGCACTGGCCTGATTCACTGGATTCAGAATTTCTATACGCTATCATCCGCAAGCTTCCAGTGTCTGTGAACAACTGCCAGATGTCTTGTCTGCCCCTTGGATGGGCCGATTCAGACTCATTCCATCTTCTCTGTCTTTCCTCCAGCTTTCACTCAGCATAGTAAAAGAGAGGAAGAAAGAAAAAAGAAAAACACAAGAGTTCAGCATCTTAGGCTCACTCTAAATTCTTATACACACTGTAATATAATTCAGTGAGACATCCATTAACAGCTTTCTTATTTGTCATGCATTTGAAATAAAGCGATATTTACTTTTATTCATACAATGCATTTAAATCTAAAGAGTATATTAGTAAATCTGATATCACCTTCAATTAATTATTTTAATTCTATTTATCTATTTAATTTAACTTATTTTAATTTTTATCTTTTCTTCTATCATACTGAGAAGAAAAGAGAGGATGGGGCTACTTCACAGCCCCTCTTGTCAGGAGGAGTTAACTAATCTCCACACTGTATGAAGCACCACCCCTTGCTCCACCTCTTAAATGTAGGTACAGCTTCCAGTCTGGACTGTTCGTCAGCGAGTAAACATCCTGCTTTATCTCCCTCAGGCCACACACAGAGACAACAATCAAAGCTGTTTTCTTTCACTCAGCAGCCGAAACACAAACCTATCTTCTGGCAGCCAAAACAAGCTTCTCCTTCTACTCCAACAAGACTATCTGTTCTTTTAACCAGACAAAATTCACAGCAAGCACATTCACACACACACACACACAACAAACATGAAACAGACAAAGAAAGAACCCACACACTAATCAAACAATCCATAAATCCTACTTACAAAATCAGAACAGGAGATTTTTCTTTCTTTTCTGAATGTGTACATGCATGTGTAAGCAAACTGTTGCTGGTTGGCTCTACTCCTTCTCATCAGGCTCATTTTGTTAAATATGTATAAACATCCTGTAGAAAGGCTCATACTTTTTATCAAATGTACAAAACGACCTTCATGAAAGGCTCATAGGTTTTATCAATTGTACAAACATCCTTGAAAAAAGCTCATATATGTTTTATCACTAAAGAGGCAAACATGTACAATACACAAATCTCTTCACACATCTTTAACCGCGGCACACACACACACACACACACTCACACACACACACACACACACACACACACACACACACACACACACACACACACACACACACACACACACACACACACACACACACACACACACACACACAAAAAGAATGTCTGACCAGCAATTTCATATACACATACAGTACTCTTTAAAGTGGTACGAACACAGCGCTTTTATTTAATTTAACCCCCCCAACTACCAAAGAACATTTTTGCATGTTACCAAGAAGTAAATTATTTCTTGCTTTATTTGTGCAGTAATTAAGTGTACCAGATCCATGAACTTCAAAGCATGTGACCTAAAATACAGCATGTAAGTATTTTCACAATATCCTGCATTGTTTACTACCCTTATGGCTCTTTTTTTGTACATGTTACTCCACACCTCCACGCAGTAATTCAGATACAGGAATACGAGTGAACAATGCAGAGTGTGAAATTCCTTTCATTTTAAAGTGAATGGTTGAAGTGATGGTCTGAAGATCCAACGTTTTGTCCCCAAGCTGGTTCAAATTGTTCCAACTACATTTTGTATGTTTGTCCTATCTCTGAAGCGATTTTAATTCCGTGTGCCAGTTTCTGCTCAAAACATGAGGATTCAATTCATCGGAATTTTTTTGCATTTTCTTTTTCCTGCTAGGTAGTCGTGGCCGAGTGGTTAAGGCGATGGACTTGAAATCCATTGGGGATACCGCGCGTAGGTTCAAATGCTGCTGACTACGGTGGGCAAAGATGTTTCTTCTTTCATGATGTTTGTGTCTGTTTTGATCGTTTCTCCTGGAAATATCTCCAAAATTTGTGTGTGGGTTTTCTTCATTTGACTGGGGTTTCTTTGCATTTTCGTTCACAAACTATATACGTGGCCGTGTCCCTCTGCGGCTTAAGTCCTGCAGACTACCATATATAAGGTTATCCTAACTCTGAAAATCTTTTAATTCTTAGTGGCAGTTTCCCCTGAAAATATCTCCAAAAGAAAAATACATTTTTCCTGCTTCTTCCTCATTTGATCGTAATTTCCTGCATTTTAGAATAACTGCCCATGTAGTTTTGGCTGAGAGGAAAATACGATGGACTTGAAATCCATTTGGCTGCAATGCTCCCCGTGCAGGCTCAAAGCCTCCCGACTACGATTGGCAAAGATTTGCAGGATCTTTGAAGTCACTGTGCAAGGATCTCCAAGCTTCAAGTGCATCTTCAAAACTTCTTCCTCATTTGATTGGAATCTGTTTTCATTTTGAAGTTGCAACACACGTCGTGTGTCGTTTGCTGTTTCAGGGTGATTGCTGTTTCAAGTTTGTGTGTCAAGACAACAGCCAACAGCGCCCCAGGCGGGAATCAAACCCAGGACCTTCTTGCTGTGAGGCAGCGGTGCAATGCACTGCGCCACTGTGCGGAAGGTAAAGGTAAGCTCTACTGAGTTTTCATCCTGTCATGAGTGATGATGGGAATGCGAGGACGATCACATGGTTTGACAGGACTGTGCAGCATGAATTGCTGACCAGGAGACCAATGCGGTTAGGTCTGTCTTCTCTTGACAAAAGCCACATATGAATTACATCACATAAACCAGTAGTGATCAGATTGTCCAGTTTAGTATTTATCATTGTTAGATTTACTTTATTAATGGATTGTGTCGATGGGATTATGTTCAGGCAACATTCGAGAAATGCGTTCTAGGAAAATTTGATTCATGATTTTTTTTTTGGTTTGTTTTCTAGTTAGAATTGTAAGATTGTAAGAAGACGCCATTTACGACCACCTCAGAGGCACCTACAGTGACCCCAACAGAGAACAACTATTGGGATCCGTCTGAAGCACTGAGAACAACACCTCCGTAGCCAACAGTGGATTTCAACCTGACGAACCCTAGTCTGAAGGAAGTGGAGGAATTTGTGAAGAGGGCAAGAGCCGGCTCTGCGCCAGGGCGAAATCACTTCTTGCCCAGAAAACTTGCCCATAAAAATGCCTTTGGCACAAAGCTGTATGCAATTCCTTCAGAACCGGCCTGAGTTAATTTTCCCTCCCTTCATTCTAACCTGAATCCCAAGTAGGTCATTGCGAAAAAGGACGGAATTGTTCATTTTACAGTAACTGTAAGGCTGTCGCAATGAACTTGATTGAATCAATGCCATCTCATGGGAAAAAAGCTATAGCAGCTTGGATGATGAAATGAGCCACTGATAGCTGACTCTCCTACGGTTTTGCCTACAAACAACAAAACTAAGGCTGCTGTTCCGGTTTTCTAAGCGACTTCAGCTGAACTTGGTTCATTGATCTCGTGGCATGATTCTCACTTTGGGTGAGAGAGGGCCAGGGTTCAACTCCCGGAGATGCCCAGGAGACCAATTCTAACTCAGCCATGTAGAGGTTCAATGCTGTAATGGTTTGCACTTTGGACACTGAATCCAGTGATCTGAGTTCAAATCTCAGTGGAACCTGCATCGGTTCATTTCTGCACTTTGCGCTCAGAAGTTGTCTGATACATTTGTCCAGGAATTAAAGTCACACATTCAAAAATGAGACAAAGAAGCACTGTTCTGATATAATTATGTTGTTTGACAACCTCACATGTCATTGTTGCTCTTCCTTAACAAGTTGACTGTGTATTACAAAAAGAGGCCTAGAACTCAAGCAGTGTGGATGTTGCAGAAATGTACATACTTTATATTTGCAAATCAGTTAAATACAAATAGTAATAAGTACAATAATGTACAAGGAACTTTGAATGCTGGACATGTTATGGCCTTACTCAATTGTAGAGCATTTCTCTTTGATCTGATCTCTTTGTCAGTCCTCCTAGCCTTCCCAATCAGAAGCTGTTACATCTACTTGGAGTCGAGCTATAGTGCTGAGGTTGCTGTGTAGTGTATCACTGCTCGTATTGTAGTATTGCAACTTGGACTACTGGTTTGACTCTGCACATTTCACTGCTATTTGCTGATCTGCCAACAAGCTTGTGTTCCAGACACACCCCCTATTCAGGTAAGTCCTCTCTTATGTGGGCGTGCTCTTAGCCAGGTGCAACCCTAATCACATGAGCAGCTGTATTCTATCACCTATTTATGGTCCTGCCCTTGAAGCGTTAGCTTCAAGCGTTGGCCCATTTGAAGTCGCTCTGTGTAAAGACGCACGTCTACCTCTGCACGTCAACCGAAGCAAGGACACTGAACAAGGCAAACCTGCCTTCTTTCTCTCACTCCATACAAAATGTGCTACTACCGCATCCCTACAACTTCAAGGTCACCCAGAAAGCCTCGTTATACCATACGCCGATGCAATCTGGGTAACCTCAGGTCCCTGCAGCAAACATCTTCTGCAAAGACCTCCTTCTCTGTTGGCTTGTGGAATTGTCGATCTGCAGTTAACAAGGCAGACTTCATTTCTGGTCATGCCAACCACCTCTCCTTGGAGCTCCTTGCTCTCACTGAGACATGGATTAAACCGGAAGATAGCGCAACCCCGGCTGCACTCTCCACTAACTGCACATTCTCCCACACATCCAGACCATCTGGCCGTGGTGGTGGGACTGGCCTGTTAATTTCCAACACATGGAAATTTAATCCAATGCTGCCTTTAAACAAATTTGCCTCCTTTGAATATCACGCCGTCTTGGTGACTGCTCCGGTGAAAGCCCATGTGGTCGTCATCTACCGTCCACCAGGACAACTAGGTGACTTCCTACATGAGCTTGACACCCTGCTGTCATCATGTGTCCCATGCTCGTCCTCGGAGACATGAACATCCACTTGGACAGTGCGAGCTCGGCTGACTTCCTGTCTTTGGTTCACTCATTCGACCTAAGACGGGTCCCGACTCCACCGACTCACAAGGCTGGCAAAGAGCTTGATCTCATTCTTGCTCTGAGCTGCACCACGGACAACCTAAGGGTCACTCCTCTTCATCTCTCTGACCACTTCTTCATCCACTTCAATGTCCAGCTACCAAAACAACCCCCCACCTCCCACCCACTTCTCCTCTGTGCTCTCCTCTTCTCTTCCACCCCGCGGCACTTTCCCCTCTCTGCAGGTAAATGATGCCACTGACTCCCTCTGCTCCACCTTGAGCTCATGTCTGGATAGCCTGTGTCCACTATCCACCAGACCTGCTCGATCAACCCAGTCGCACCCTTGGCTGACTGACACCCTCCGGACAACGCGCACTGACCTCAGAGCAGCCGAGAGGAAATGGCACAAATCCAAAACAATTGAGGATCTTGCAAGCTACCAGACACTGCTGTCCTCCTTCTCTTCCAGCATCACTGCTGCCAAGAAGGCCTTCTTCAACGATAGGATCAACGGTGCCACAGACACACGTAAGTTATTCGCCACCTTCAAGTCTCTGCTTTACCCTCCACCACCTCCCCCAGCTACTAACCGCACTGCTGACTGCCTTGCCTCCTTTTTACTAACAAAGTGGCAGCCATCAGCAGCCAGTTCACTAAACAAGTTACTCACAACCTGTCTTCTCCAGCCCTAGGCTCATCGTTCCCTGGTTTCACCCCCCTCGCTGAAAGTGAGGTATCTAAACTACTAACATGTAGCCGTCCTACTACCTGTCCGCTAGATCCGATCCCATCTAACCTCCTTCGAGCCATATCACTGACTGTCAACCCGGCAATCACACATATGATTAATTCTTCCCTAACTTCCGGCACTTTCCCTTCCGCTTTCAAAGCGGCTCGGGTCGCACCACTGCTCAAAAAACCCTCACTCGATCCCAATCAAGTAGAAAACTATCGGCCGGTCTCTCTTCTCCCATTCCTTTCCAAAACCTTAGAGAGGGCGGTCTCTAGACAGGTTACAGAGTACCTGTCAAGAAACAACTTTCTTGATCCACTTCAATCTGGCTTCAAAAGTGGTCACTCCACCGAAACAGCCCTGTTGTCTGTGACAGAGGCCTTAAAAACTGCTAGAGCTGCTGCCAAATCCTCGGTTCTCATTCTGCTAGACTTATCAGCTGCTTTTGACACTGTCAATCATAGCATACTCCTGTCCATACTCTCAAGTATGGGCATAACGGGCAGTGCACTTTCCTGGTTCGAATCTTACCTTACTGGGCGCTCGTTCAGTGTGACATGGCGAGGCCAGCTGTCTGTGCCTCACAACCTCACCACAGGGGTGCCCCAAGGCTCGGTGCTAGGACCCCTCCTCTTTGCCATATACACCACCTCACTGGGCCCGATCATCCGCTCACATTGGTTTTCATATCACTGCTATGCGGATGATACTCAACTCTATCTGTCCTTCCCGCCCGACGACCCTACTGTCTCGACGCGGAGTGTCTCGCTGACATATCCACATGGATGAAGGATTATCATCTTCAACTAAATCTGGCGAAAACGGAACTGCTGGTCTTCCCGGCCAAACAAGGTATTTATCACAACATTGATATTAAAATCGACTCTCTATCTCTTGTTCCTCCCAAGGCTGCAAGGACGGAAGGATTAATGGTGTCATTATTGATGACCAACTGACATTCTTGGACCATGTTGCCGCCGTCTCCCGGTCCTGCCGCTTCGCACTACTCAACATCCGAAAAGTCAGGCCGTACCTGACCCAATATGCCACTCAACTGCTGGTACAAACCTTGGTGATGTCCCATCTCGACTACTGCAACGCCCTCTTAACAGGCTTGCCGGCCTGTGCGGTGAAGCCACTACAGATGATACAGAATGCGGCAGCGCGACTGTTGTTCAACCAGCCAAAGAGGGCACATGTCACTCCGCTGCTCATCGAGCTCCACTGGTTACCTGTAGCCGCCCGCATCAAGTTCAAGTCTCTTATGCTGGCCTACACAGTGATTGCTGGGAATGCTCCCGCCTACTTAAATGCTCTTGTAAGAGCACATGTTGCCCCCCGGATGCTGCGCTCGTCAAATGAGCGTCGCCTGGCTCTGCTGGCCTTACAGCCACGGCAATCCAGGGTATTCTCATTTGTAGTTCCACGTTGGTGGAACGAGCTGCCAAAAATGACCAGAGCAGGGACCTCCCTCTCTGTCTTTAAGAAGCACTTGAAGACCCAGCTCTTCAGTGAGTACCTCCTGTCCTAACCTACAATTACTTAGCACCACCTTGCAGAATTTATTGTTACACTAATGTTGTTGTTACACTAATCTCTGTCGCAATGTAGCTTGAATGTTATTCTCCCTTGTAAGTCGCTTTGGATTAAAGCGTCTGCTAAATTACTAAATGTAAATGTATGTTAATGTAAATGTATACCCCTGCCCAACAATGGATCCAGGTGTGTGTTAAAGTAGTGAGATTAAAAAGTTTAACTCGGAGGAATGATCTTCACCTCGACGGTCGTGTTGTTCAGCACTGTTCAGCAGCTCTGTGAACTGTGTTTCCCATGAAATCTAACGAGAATATTTAACTCCACGGTTTAACATGTATCTACTATTTATAAGTCAAACTCAGTTTTAAAAATACATTGAGAGATGAAAAAAAAACACAAAGGAACACAAATCTGGAAAAATAATTTTTTCAACTTATTTGGCTGCTCATGGAGATTTTAGAAATGCACAAATTGTGGGTTTGCTGTGGTGGGTCACATTTTTTGTCATTCTTGCTATTGACTCTCAATATGTGAGATTGGTTTAGGCTCAACTTGAGATGCCTTTGCCAGCAATGACCAAATGTGTGACACGGTGTGTCATGGCTGGTCCCCTCTTTGTGTCTTTGGAGGCTTTTCTACAAAATAAACAATTAAATTTGTTTGTGGTACTAGGGAACTTGAGCCAGATTTACACTGAATCCACCAAAAACACAAGATGTCCAATTCATTTCCTTGGAGAGTCGGAAACCGCATGCAGAAAGCCCTGACGCTCTCGGGTCTGGAATGCCTTGAAATTTGACAACCCTTGTGACAAATTTTGGTTCTGATGCTGCTGCGCCTCAAGCCCAGCGACGTGCATTACAAGCTCATTAGGCTTCGATTCAGAGAGCGAGCGAGTGAATCTTTGACTCTCAAACTGAAAATAACTACTGAAGATTAAATTAATGTGGGCAAAAGGTCAAAGCATTTGGCATAATTCATATTGGATGTGACTGATTTACACTTGGCGGTATTCCTGTGAAAATTCCATTCACAACTCAAAGCCAAACCGACTCTTCTGACTCTCATTCATCGTTCACCGGAAGTCCTCCATCACTCACTATGGCTTACACCAACTGAATCAAATTAACGAAGTCAAAGAATTGAACAAATAATTTGACCAAGTCACTCTTCAACAAACTAATCCCACAAAAGAGTCAAACTTTTAATCACTAATTCGTACCTGGTGGAAAAGCGGCGCTTTTTCTCCCTCTGACCATTAGACATCTGCAGTGGTTTCTTGTGTCTATCTCTCCAGAGACCTTGTACACACTCACACACACTCTTCTCTTGACCCCACAAATTGATCAGCCGCTGGTAGTTTGTCCTGGACATGCTCAAATTTCCTCTCTTATTCGGAGGATTGATGTTAGCAGTGGAGTTAAAAGAGTGCGCGTGCACACACACACACACACACACACACACACATTAACACAAATATATTCACACGCACACTCAGCATATGCCCAAAACACACACCAAAAATGAAGATGTAGTTCACAGCCATACTTAACGCACCACTCAGGTGCTCACATTCCCTTAGACATGCAGATGCACAATGCCCCCCACCCCCCGACACACACACATACAGACACATAGGTTGATAGACACACATACACACACTGAATAAACTCAACAACGTAACACACACGTAATTTACAAAACACACACCCACATAAAGATGACCAGCTCACCTTGACCTCAACTCAAGTAGACAGCCATAGCTCTGGCCAATCATGATGGCCTGGTAATTGGTTGGATGTGCATGAAGGGGGTGTGCCCTCAATTAACAGCTAGGCCACTTGTTACACGAACACACACACAAGAACCCCAATGTTCAAAAAGCCTTTTGCAAGGGTGGATAATGAAGAGGGTACATCCACCTTGGAACACCGTTTAACCACTGGAGAGGTTAAGGGAGATAGAGGGAGATGGAGAGAGAGATTGGGGTAAGGTGGAGGTGGGGTTGCTTCTCGCCAGGTACACAGAGGTATGTAATTAATTATGAACACTCACCTGCCCCAGCCAAGAGTGGATGTAACTGGTCAAAACTGTTCCTCAGCTTTCTTGTAAGTTATATACTAGGAAATTCTACTCATACATCGTACTCTGGTTTTCATGATGTGGTGCAATTAACTTCACCACTTTACATCTTTTCACTAACAAATGGCTGCAAGTAGAGAGAACTCCAAGGACCTGTTTGAAGACATTTCAACAATATTTTATGCCAACCAATCCAACAAAAACTTTGTCAGTTAACAGCCAACATGATAACAATGGTTTATCTCTAGATTGCACTTGCAGATTGTGTGGATGTAGGAGACACTGAAGTTAAGCATTGAAATCTGAAAATTGACAATAAATTGTTTTCCATGATAGTGATGGAGGGCTGTGAGTACGGAACCAGTGGAATTAGCCACTAGGGAGGCCTATATGGTACTGGTGGGGATAGAGGGTAGCCACTGGGCATGGTTCTGGTAGTTTGGGATTATCACTGTATGTATAGCCAGAAGAGTGGTAAGCACTGGGTGCCAGACGTTGGTATAGATAGAGGTTTCTTTGGGACGCCAGAATGTTGTACCTTCTGGACATGTAGAGGGCCTAATTCAACAAAAAAATGCTGAAATAGGCTGCCCACTTGATAACCTCAGTCAAATACTCATGGCGGCACTTATAGTAGTTTTCACAGCTTGGTAGCCAACTGAGCGATTTGGAGGAGTGATGAAAGACTTGACTTGACTTAGTTGGTGACTTGGCAGAGTAAAAAGATTTGTGACCCAGAAGAGTCGTTTTGGCTCTGAGTTGTGAATGGAATTCTCATAAGAATCATTTAATCTCATCATAATTATTTATTTAGGGATAATACTAAGTAATATTCAGTCAGCAATTAAATATGAATTATGCCAAATGCCTTCAGCATTCATATAATCCTCAGTAATTATTGTGAATTGGCGAGCGAGCAAGAGAGAGTGTGGGGGAGTGAATCTTGGACTGAAAATAATTACTGAGAATTAAATTCAGAGCCAACCAACTCTTCTTGCTCTCTTTCATCGTTATTGTGAATCTGGATTCGTGAACATAGCGATCAAATTACAATTTTGCATGTGTCATGCCCGTCTCCTGAATCGTTAATATGATTCAGCTGCTATGCAATCGTTGTTGGGTCTTGCATCATTACACATGACAACTTCAGTGAAATACTTGCATGGGCTCTTGTAGTTGTGGTCACAGCTTTGTCCAACAAAGCCTTTTGGAGCTAGGTTTATGGAGATTTATGGTGGCACTGCAGGTACTCTCCTCATTGACAGGGGCAGGTTTGTGAAGTTGTTTTCTAAACTGGCTAGCTTCTGTGTATGCAGCTCCCTAATTATCAATACATGGAATTTAAAAACTAGATGCTGTGTAATATTGAATATTCAGAATTTGATAATACTGCTGCATTTGCAGGTACGTTTTGAATGCTGCTACATCTAGTGGCAAGGGTTACAGGTCCTTTTAGAGTTTGATACGTTTATTACAGACACTTTAGCTTGCAATTAGGTACAGTTTGGCAGGCAATGGTAGTTCTAAAGTCATACAAACTTTCAATTCTTTTTGCAGCTCTCCCTTGGATAAATTTGCCTGACTACCTGTGTCTGCCACTCCCTTCTTGAACCATGGCCATCCAAAGCCATGTTTCCACCTATTCTAACCAGAAACTGTTTTTTGAAGAAACTAAAAGGTTCCTTCAGACCGTTGACCGTTGTCTGTGTTTCCACCAGAGTCTAAAGACCCACAAAGATAATACAAATTAGCCTGCTGACGTATTAAATAGCGACCGCTGTTTTTACGCGTCAAACGGTTCCATTCGAGTCCAGTAGGTGGCTGCAATGCCGCAATACACGGGGTCCAGTTTATTTGTTTTAGGTATGAGTTCGTTTTTTTTTTTTTCTTTGAAGTGCATCTAAATTTACTAAACTTACAAACATCAAACATCACGGAGTTCATTCGTGGAATTATGTCCATAGTGATCTTTTTTTTAATATTGTGACTGACCTTGACAATGGCCTCTTTATGTCTGATTTTCTGATTTTCAGCTATGTTTCCACATCTGTAACAATAACAAAGAGAAACTTTGTAATTACTTTACATAACAATAATAATAACAACATGTTATATTGTTAATATAATAGATACATGTTTGTTGTAATTACTACTTTATTGTATTTTTTCATTTAATAGTCTACAATTGGAAAATTCAGTTGAATAGATTACCTGTCTATTATTGTAATGGAGACAACATTTATGGAGCTTTAACATTAATTTGTCATGAGAATTATTATGGAAGAACTTGTCAATAACACTTTCTGTCTTTCTTTTAACTCTGTTACGTTTAGCTACAGGAAACCGTTTATACATGACGTTTCTTAAAAAAAATACATTATTTTTTTATTTTTATCCAAATATTGTCATTGTAATAACTTACCTTGTTGTTTGTCAGTACATCTGGAGTCACAGTGACAGCGAGTGATGTTGGGTCTCGTGCGCCTCAATGATGACGTATTTACTGTACGTAGGTTTACGTATTGAGGAAGTATTTATGAGGTTGACAACCTCATACACCCAAACCAAGATCCAATATTAGAACAGTTGTGGCAGTCAGAAGCAGCAGGGAAGATGGCTGTGATACAGTCGCAGTACATAAGAATTGGTCCGCAGGGAGTAGTGATGGAGGTCCATGATCAACCAGGTGGAAAAGCAATACTGAATTGGTATCATATGTCTAATATGACACCGCATGTCACCTTGCTGATAAATAAAGGATACGAATCCAAGGACTTGATATGATGAAGCAGGAAAAGGAAAAAGAACGGGTGAAAACAGATTATCCTCTGATACTCACATCTAAATTCAACCGTTTTATCAAAATACTTTCTTTCACAGAAATGGAAGGAGAGTTACAGGAAATTTAAACAACTGATAAGTGACAGATGGAGGAGATAGTGGAGAGATGCAGACAGGATGTGTTAAGGGAGAATGGAACAGGTAATTCAAGGACAAGTATGGTCCAAAAACCTAAGCCGGAAGCAGAGACAGGAATAGAAGCTACAACAGACGGTTTGAAAGCACCAGGGGTTTTGATAGAAATTCAGAGTTGTTGTGACACCCATGTGCTGCCTGTACTGAAGGCGGATAAACAAAAATGGCGGTGTGGGAGTTTCTTCCCACAGTTAATCATTCAGGGAGGGAGACGGAGTCTTCGATAACTTCTGGTACGCAAACATGGCTTGAGTTTTATTGTCCATTTCAGTCCGGCACGCAGCCTACAATTATATATATATATATACTGTATTTATATCTGAGGATCTATTCTAATGGTTGTTAATTGTCCTCTCGGCGCAGGAGGAATAGAGTTCCGCTCTTGGGCTGCTCACGAGCCTGTGCACCGCTCTCCTTTGTAAGACAGACAAAAACATTAAGAAAACTCTCTGCCTTGATTCGAGGCAGCTTGTTTGCTGCAGAAAAGGGAACCGTGCTATTGTCTGCAGCCGGTGCTTGACCACGCCCTTTTGTCCACCTCATGCAGCTAGTGCATTATCTATAAGCTGTAAATGATGTCGTAGAGGATCAGCAGGCCGAGGTTCAAAATCCGCACACGCTGTTGACTAATGTACCCCCAGACGCCAAGTACTTCACAGTAATTGATTTGTGTGGAGCTTTTTTCAGTGTTCCACTGGCACAGGAGAGCCAGCATATATTTGCATTCACATACAAAGGAAAACAGAACACGTAGACACGCATGCCTCAAGGTTTTAAACACTCACCACATATTTTTAATCAGGTTTTGAAAGCTGACTTAGAGGAACTGGTGCTGGATGGGACGCGGATTCAATATGTGGATGATCTACTTGTGTGCTCCACAGCATTAGAACAGTGTCATAGTGACTTAATGGCTGTGTTGCAAAAATTAGCAGGAGGAGGGCATGAAGTGTCCCAGAAAAGATGACAGTATTGTCAACCAGAGGGAGAGTATTTGGGCTTTACGATAACCCATTGTGGTGGGTGGGGTGGCTAAAGTACGCTTTTAAAACCGCCCCTCTCAGAGAAAAAATGAAAAATGCAGACCAGACTAATTTGTATGCTCGGTTGACATGAAACTGTGACGCTGTAACAGCTTTAACACATTAGCAAACCTGTATTAATCGACACCGTTCATTTTGTTGGTGGCAAATTGTAGTCAAAATTATGCTTCTGCCGTTCTGATGCAGGAAACATGGAGTGGCCTTTGAAAACAACCCATAGCATACTATAGCACCAAACTGGATGCAGTAGCCCAGGGCTACCCTCCATGCTATCAGCACCTAGCTGCAGTACAGTATACATATGATAAAAATAATGGGGATGGTAGCTCAGGCGGTAGAGCTGGTGGTCTAGTGATCTAAAGGTTGCTAGTTTGATCC
Organism: Zeus faber; assembly: GCF_960531495.2. NCBI lineage: Eukaryota > Metazoa > Chordata > Actinopteri > Zeiformes > Zeidae > Zeus > Zeus faber. The sequence goes on along the minus strand of NW_028293078.1, from coordinate 103,581 downwards.
CAGGCTCCTCCTGTTAGCATGCTCTAGTGTCCTTGAGCAAGACACTTAACCCCTAATTGCTCCTGATGGCTGCGTCCGTCAGTGATTGAACAATTGTAAGTCGCTTTGGATAAAAGCGTCTGCTAAATATAATGTAATGTAAAGCGTCAACGATTACAATGGGACATCCGGTAACGATATACACAAAGTGACTAAGCACAGGGAAAGTTTGTGGTACCCAATGCTAGGCTTTTAGAACATTTTACTTTGCTTACATACCCAGATGTCACGTTGAAAAGATGCTCCACATTAAATCCAGCAGAGACTCCTGCATGATTGTGTGGCAGATTCACTTCAATACACATAACTATGACCGGATCTGATGTTCAACCAAATAATAATTGCGGATGATGAGCTGTTTGTGGATGGATCATGCTTCAAGGGTCACATTGGTAACCACGCAGGGTTTGCTGTGGTCTGCCGTCAGGCTGATTAGCAGTTTAGCACAATCCAGAGTGAGGCCTGTCCACAACCATACTCAGCACAACTGGCGGAACTGAAAGCTCTAACAGCAGCACACAAAAAAGGTGAAGGACGTATAGTAAATATATAAACTGCTTCTGCATATGCACATGGAGTGTGTCCTCTGTTTGGAGCCATATGGAAACAAAGAGGGTTCAAGAAAAATGATGGCACACCCATTCTGCATCACACTGAAATGTATGACCTAATGACAGCGCTGCTGTTACCAAAACAGGTGGCAATTGTTAAGTGTCAGGCACAAAAGAAAGGCAATGACTACATAATCATTGGCAACAATATGGGAGATGAAGCAGCGAAACTAGCTTCAAAACGTGCATGTGCAACAGGAATTTAAGCACTGCTGATTATACCCAAGGCGGTGCCAAGCTTAGACTCAGACTTCCGGTCTGAGAGGACTCTGGCGTTTATGTCGCCGCTTCTTAGTCGGTTCATTTAAGCTTAATTTGCCTTTTGCTACTTTCCTAAAGTTCTTTCCTTGCTAACTTAAGTTCACTACTACATCCTCTTACATCAGTTTGAAGATCGTGGATTTCTGTTTTTACGTTTGGTACTTCCCCTCTCTGCCGATCAGCTGTCAGCTGACATTAGCTGCTGTTAGCATCCGCCGCCGAGCTATCAAGCTATCCCTGCTAGCTAGCAGGATTCCTTCTTCCCTGGGTCTTCAGCTCGGATTTCCTTCTACCTAGATATTTGGATTATCCCCCACTGGATTGATTTTTGGCACGCTACCCAGACTGTTCGTGACTTCTCTCCTACTCCCGTCATTACACTGCAGGATGCGGCTGTCCGAGGCTCGGCTTCTCGTTCTCTGCTCGTAGCCTGCTGGCTATCTGCTGCTGTCGATATGGTGCTCAAATACTCCTCTCTCGATCTTCGGATGTTTTCATGTTAATCTGTGCCCTTCTGTCTAGCTCAGGAGGTAGAGCTAGTGATCTAAAGGTTGCTGGTTCGATCCCAGGCTCCTCCTGCAAGCATGCTGTAGTGTCCTTGAGCAAGACAATTAACCCCTAATTGCTCCTGATGGCTGCGTCCGTCGGTGTTTGAACAATTGTAAGTCGCTTTGGATAAAAGCGTCTGCTAAATGACTAAATGTAATGTAAATGTAATACACAGAACATCCCGACACAAGATTATTCACTGGGATTCCACTGGTGCTCGCCCATTTCCTGTAAATCATACTCTGCGCACTTCCGTGTTTCACATCGACATCATCACAGCGGGCATCACATGCGCACCAGCTTTCTGAAGCCCTTGCTCTGTGCTGACAGTATCACTTCTCCCATCCTGCCTGACACCTCTACTGCTTCCTTCATGCTGCTCAACACCCACTCCTTAAATAATAAAGCACTATTTATCCATGACATTATCACTGACTGAGAACTTGATTTTCTATGTCTAAGTGAGACATGGCAAAATCAGCAGGACTTTATAACACTCAACCAAGCCACTCCCCCAGGATATGTGTATCTTCAGAAACCCCGCTCCATCGGCGGTGGGCTGGCTGTTATCCACCGACATTTTTTGAGTGTATTAGATTTTCACCCTCTGGATCTCCTACACTCCAGATTGTCTTCATTTGCCGCATCCCCAAGGCCCCAACCACCTTCATGTCTGAGCTTACCAAGCTATTGTCCTCTGTCTGCTCCAAGTCTCCATCTCCCCTCCTGCTGCGAGACTTAAATATCCACGTGGACTCCTCCAGTTGCAGCTTTGCTGCTGAATTCCTGTCACTGTTGGACTTTTTTAACATCATGCAGCATGTCCAAGGACCCACCCACTCTAAAGGTCACACTTTGGACCTAGTCTGTCCCCCCCCCCCCCTGCAGTGCCTGGACCTGGCAGTATCGGACCATCACGCCGTCCTCTTCACCGTCCCTGTCCCCCTGCCCATGCAGCGCCCTGGTCGTTCCATCACCTTCAGGAATATTATGTCTGTCTATGCCAGCTCTATCTGACCTGCTTGTGACCGTCCTGGCCCTGGCTCCCGCTGACACTAAAGTGGACACAATTCACCAACAACTCCTGGTTCCTGCCCCCTCTCCTCCCAACGTGTCCCAGACACTGGGCAGTGTGCCCCCAGTTGCCCCCCTCCACCCCCAATGCTCTCCCTCTTCCAGGTTGGCGACCAAAGCCAAAGCCTCCACCTGCTCCCTGAGCCCTATGGCAACGGCGTCGGTGAATGCCTGCCTTCCTTCACACTGCCCTTCCATCGCAGACATAATCAACTCCTCCCTAGCATCTGGTACAGTTCCCCCCAGTCTCAAAATCGCCTCCATCACTCCCATCCGGAAGAAGCCTGGTCTGGACCCTGACAATCTTAACAACTACAGGCCGATCTCCAACCTTCCATTCCTCTGTAGGGGCTTGGAAAGAGCTGTGACCGCCCAGCTCCATCAACATCTGTGCAACCATGAGCTCTACGAACCCCTGCAGTCAGCCTACGGAACACACCACAGCACAGAGACCGCCCTAATCAAGATTACCAACGACCTCCTCCTTGCTGCAGACACCAGTAACATTAGTATCCTCATCCTCCTGGACCTTTCTGCTGCTTTTGACATGGTTTCCCTCACAATCCTCCTCAAATGCCTATCCGACCTCCTTGGCATCACTGGAACAGCTCTGTCATGGTTTCACTCATATCTATCAAATAGAACTCAGTTTGTCAAGATCAACGGCTCCTCCTCCCCCCATGCCCCAGTCAACCATGGTGTCCCTCAAGGCACTGTGCTCGGTCCAACACTCTTCACCATCTATCGGCTCCCCCTCGGCCAAATCAATCGTCACCATGGTCTCAACTTCCACTGCTACGCTGATGATACAAAGCTTTATCTCAGCCCCTCACCATCCACTCTGCTCCCCCCACAGTCCCTGGTCAACTGCCTTCATGCCATAAAAACCTGGATGACAACTAACCTACTTCAACTCAACAGCAAAAAGTAAGAGCTCATGGTTGTGGCCCCAAAGCCGCGGCTCCGGAAGGTTGGAGATCTCCTTCTCCTCGTCGGCGGCTGTTCCATCAACACATCTCCCGAGATCCGCAACCTGGATGTTATCCTGGACTCTACTCTCTCCTTTTAGTCACATGTCAAATCCATCACCAACTCTGCCTTCTATCACCTCAAAAACTACTCCATCTCTCACTCTCAGACTCCATGGCTCAAATCCTCATCCATGCTTTCATCACCTCCCGGTTGGACTACTGTAACAGAGTCCTGTTCGGGTTTTCCAACAAAGCCCTGGACAGGCTCCAGTATGTGCAGAACTCAGCTGCCAGGGTTGACACCCACACCAAGCCCTGGCAGCACATCATCTCCACCCTCATCCACCTCCACTAGCTCCCGGTCAAGTTCCGCATCTCCTACAAACTTCTCCTCACATACCAATCCCTTCATGCACTCGGTCCCCAATACCTGTCCGACTTCCTCTACCAGCACAATCCATCCCGGAACTTGTGGTCCTCAAACATGGGTCTGCTGTCCATCCCCTGTACCAGATTACAAAGTCCCGGGGACAGAGCCTTCAGTGTGGCAGCCCCCACCGTATGGAATTCTCTCCCTCCCGTAATCCGTAATGCCCCAACCCTGGACACTTTCAAAACAACCCTCAAGACCCCCCTTTTCACCATGGCCTTTCCCCATTTGTTAGTTGGTTTAGATATTCCTTTGTTTTGTTTTGGTTCCTCTCCCTTAATCTGTCACCCCCCCCCCCCTTGCCCCTCTCCTGTAAAGCCATCTTGGGTTCTTTGAAAAGTGCTCTACAAATTTAAGTGAAGTTATTATTTTAGATGATCTTATCAGAATACAGGAGAAGGTGAGTGTGTAAGAACACAGTATGTAGATGAAAACAGGGGCCAAGGACGAGGACGGCCTTGGAGGGCCCAGGATGGACAGTTTGTGGCTCCTACAGTATCACTAGGATTTCTCATTACTGAGGCACATGGTTTTGACCATTGTGCAAGGGGGGAAGTGGTAAGGAGAAATAAAAAGCAAGGATATTGGTCTCCATATGATGATATTGGTCTCATGTCTACAATGAATGGTAGACGTGCATCATGCTGAATGTGAAGTATGAGCCCAAAATAACATGCGAAAAGGCATCACTACACCTTCAGGACGTATTCAAACACCAGAAGGACCTGGATTATGTGGATATGATTAAAAAGGTTATTGGTAAAAGGTATATGCTGGTGATAGTAGACAGATTCAGTAGATGGGTGGAAGCTGTTCCATCAGCAGAGTTGGAGCAAGGACAGTAATTAAGTTCATGACTACAGCAGAAATACCTAGATTTGGTTTTCCAACAGAGATCAGCTCAGATAATGGAAAATCATTCATACAGAAGGCAGTGAAACAAGTGATGCAGCACCTGAGAATAAGCAAAGGCATGTCACTTGGATGCATGTCCCAAAGGAAAGGCCTCTGAAAAGGCAGAGGGGTGAGGGGCTCACTTTGAGTCACCTGTGACCTCACTCAGAGGTAGAGAGGGCTCCTATGTAATTATCTCCATATGGTGGAAAACTTTGAAAAATTGGAAGACAAGGAGGAGTAAATGCTTTGAAAAGAATATATGACTTTGTGAAGCAAAGAGCTTTCAGTGTACTCTGCAGACCTCACTCAGGCTGGTTCTCTCTTAATGAAAAGTATTATCCGTGTATCCAACTTACCTGAAGTGCTGCCTATTTGTTTAAAGAACCTAAGACTGGGGTTTTCTCCATGATAGGCCATATTCCATATCCTGTTAGAGACAAATTTAACACCAACTAACATGCTGTTATTTTAGGTTACAATGAACCTTGATTTAGCCAAAGCCATGTTTGGCAGCATTTGGATCTTAACCGAGGCATCCATAGAGACATGAGCCGAAATACAGTGCCTCATGCCACTCTACCTACATTCTAAGACTTAATATGACAAATGTGAAGCTGGTGCTTCCCCTGCATGGTGCTTCTAATAACAGAGGAGACAGGTCATCCTTGAGTTGCTGTTTTTCATCATTGTTGTCATTTGATGTGAGTATGAAGTCTCCTTGGCAGAGCAAAGTTTTGGTCTAGGGTTACAAATTAGGTGCAATTTGTATGAGACACCACAATTGTTGATGACATCTGAACATGTAATTTGAGAGGCTGATATTCTAGGTTAGAAGCAGCAGTTGTATGTTCACTTAAGAAGAGCTTGTTGATCTGTGCGTGTGATTCACGCTTTGAGGTGGAGCGGTCCCAGGTTCAAATCACAGATGAGCTTTAAGAGTGAATTTGTATCCTTCCAGGGCATTGTTCATTGTCCAGATGGAAGGCACAGAATTTGTTCATGGCCATATACCATATCCCGATAGAGACCAATTTACTTGCTCTTATGGTAGGTTACAATGAACCTTGATTTAACCAAAGCCATGTTTGGCAGCATTCTGATCTTAACCGAGGCATCCGTAGAGACTGGAGCAAAAATACAGTGTCTAATGCCACTCTATCTACATTTAAAGACTTAATATGACAAATGTGAAGCCGGTGCTTGCCTACATGGTTCTTCTAATAACAGAGGAGACAGACAAGGCGACAGGTCATCATTTTTTACCTGCACTGGCTGGCTTGCTAATCATCATCGTTAAACTAGGGGTCTAGGGCTTTGTTGGGCAAAACATATGATTCTCATTTTGGGTGTGAGAGGTCCTGGTTCATACCCTGGATAGACCCACAAGCTTTGAGAAACTTTGATCAGAGTTCTTCTGGACAGGTTTGTAATGTTTAAACAACAACAGTCACATTTCTCTAGGTAAATACAAGGATTGCCCGATATAGCTATAATACTTTGAAAGAGAATTAACACAATTTTTTTGCTGTTTGAGTAGGATGTCTCCTTGGCAGAGCAACAGTTTGGCCTAGGATTACATGGAATTTGTATAAGACACCACCATTGTTGATGACTTCTGGACATGTAATTTGAGGGACTGATATTTGAGGTTTGAAGCATCAGTTGTATGTTAACTTGAGAAAAGCACTGTCAAGCTTGGCAGTGGTTGGATTTAAATAAATAGAATGGAGCCAAAATACAGCATCGTAGACCACTAGGCCACTGTACCACAATTGTCAGCTTTGGATCACAGATGTGGAGTTAAAATATCCAAGATGACAAGTCAAAATTTGTAAACTGTCACTGGAGAGCAGAGTTCAATCTAACATGCAACATGCAAAATCTGTTTTTGCTCAGTCAGAACTCACAAGTACACATTTAAGGCTTCTACTGCTTCTTCTTCATGAATGTGGCAAAACAACGGCCAATCCTGAGATATTCAGGAAGACTAAACAAAGCAAGAGAATGGAGGTTGGACAAAATGGTTTTACAAGCTCAGATAGCACCGCAAGAATTAAAACTCACGGACGAACAAATTACTTTTACTGTCAAGGTAGAAGGAGAACAGCTATGTGGGGAAGCTATGCACCAGAAACACAAACTTCTCACCTGGGGACCAGACCAGTGTAAAATAGATATCCGGAAAGAACAAACCTACTGGTGTTTTAGGATACAACCACAAAAACAATGGGACCACGATAAAAATAAGTATAAATTAGAAATAAGAAGAGGTCAGTTTCTGCAAATAAAATTAGAAATAACAACAGATCGTAAACAAGAACCAGAAGCCTCTTGTATTACACAACAGCAAAACGACAAGGCCTCTCAGTCGGAAAAAGTAAGCCAAAAGTAAACACAACTTTTGATAAAGTAAACGCAACTCCATTGGTTGATAACATAGACCCAACTCTGATTATGGGTAAAGTTGGCCCAACCCCAGTTACTACTAAAAAAGATGAAACTTCAGTAGCCAATAAGCTAGCACAAACTTTGGTTTCTAACAAATTAGAAAGAGCTTCAGTGACAATAGAACCAAAAATAACTTAACTATGACTGTGGAGAAAACAACGGCCGCGAACAAACCAACAAACGCCTTAAAAACAATTGGTAATGATAACAATGCAAGACACACCTTATAGGTTAAAATGTTAACAACAAATGGTACAGCAGCCAATTTACAGAGTGAAGTGAATTGTACAACAACAATGCAAAGAAAGGCAGAGACGAGCCCAACAATGACCCCAAAAGAGAAGATACTAAGCACAAAGGTGACTAGGATATCGATGGCCAATTCTGAAAATACTCTGAATAAGACGATAATGTCGACAATCTCTAATGTGACTACTATGACTAAAATCATAACAACAATACCAACACCTATATCCGAGATACGTGTGTAGTTTCTGAATGAATGTGATGTGTTGATGAATGAAGGAGTGACCGCTGACGTTGACTTGATTAAAATAATAGTTTTATTACACAAATCAGCATCAAACCAGACTTGCCTAGGATGTCCAGGAGAGACCCAAGCCGGATGGAATCTCTGCCAAGCGACGCTCTGCACTCGCTTTCAAAGCTGTACAGAGATAACATACCATATCTTGTCCCAACACATAGGTGCCCGCTCAGGCTCTGTCTTGCCATAAATCTAAACATTTCCTCCTCTGGACAAGCTGAAGAAATCAACAAAATTCCTCTCCCATAGGGCCTCTGAATAGACCTAACCCTAACCCGTTGTTATTTCCGTTCTCCGTATGACATGGAGGCAATAAATCTAATCGTAACATACGTTACTGTTATTCCCACACTATATCTCAGCTTTGGGAGCTCATTGACCTATTCACTTCAAACCTTCCAGACACCTCACGTGCAAAATCAGTGTTCAATGCAACTGGGAGTGTTGACCCCCTCTCAACAGCAAGAACCTTAAGGCAGTATAAACTTGACCCCTATGGACGCACAATTAGGGTAAGAAAAAAAGACCGGTTGTATGAATGAGCAAAAGCAAATAGTTGGTATAAATGGGTGGAGTTCACCGGAAAACAAATAAGACGCAGACAACTGTTATTTATGTAGTACAAGTCGTCAGAATGCATTGTACGTAATTAACACTAAATACAATTGTGAATTATGTAGAGAAGAGAAGAGGCAGCAAATCAGAGGCTTAGAAGAGAAAGAGTTGAGGAAACAGGCCGAACTGAATAAAACACGAACAACAAGTAATACAGTATATTCTCATATCATAATAAGGTAGTAGTGTGTTCAATGCAATGTTTACTGTACCTAGGATCAAGTGTATACAACAAGTATTACAAAGCTAAATGGGATGGAAGTCCTATGAACCTAATTATGAAAAGATGTCGAGCTATGGACATAAGTCTATCCAACGCAGTAGGTGAAGTAACATTACCAATAGGAACAGATTTTCAAATAGAGGAAGGATGAGAGTTTTATCAAAATGACGAAGGAAGCGCAACTGCTAGTCATGTGGGCAGTGTGGAAGAAGCGCAATGTGGGATAATTTGGAATGTCACCATATATGATAACAAGCGGATCGAACTACGAAGACAATCACCTGTTATAAAAGGTGACCAGTACCTAAAAGACCCTGGTCAAATGGCTAAGAAGTCATTCGTGTCATCCCTGCTGGGTGATAGTGTATATCAAACAAAGGATAAAGTGGTGGCAGACCAATTTTGGATCTGCGGTAATAGGATTCGTTGCCCGTATTATCTAAACTGTGGAGAGGTAGAAGCGCAAGAGTACAAATGGTTACAGAAATTGTGTTATTACCCTCATTAGATGGGGTTGATGGTAACTTTGAAACCAAGGAGCTAAAAAGGCGAAAAAGAGCATACGAATTAGACGAGAGTGTAAAAATTGATAACATAGGACAACCTAGAGGTATACCCCAAAAAGTTCAAAGCACGAGATGAAGTAGCGGCGGGATTTGAAACAATACCAGCCAGAGGAATATCCAAAAACACAGAATGGATCAATTACGTCCATTATAATCACAAAGGTCTATTAATTACACGGATGACGCTTTATCCGCCTTAGGGGAACAATTGAAAGCCACAAGCGCTGTGGCTTGGCAAAATAGGCAAGCTTTAGATTGGCTCTTAGCAGAAAAAGGAGGAGTGTGTGCATTCATAGGCGAAGTGTGTTGCACTTTTATCCCAAATAATATCTCGCCAGATGGATTGTTCCCTCTTGCAATAAATAAACTTAAAAAGCTAAGACAGGAGGTCAAAGACAACGCAGGTTATGGAAAAATTTGGTTTGCATGGCTAGATTTAAAAATGGGATGATGGGGAATGATGTTCACCAAAATAGGTATAATACTCTTGGTGCCACTAATAATAATGGGTTTAATTTTTTTCTGTTCTATTCCCATAATGAGATCCATGATAGCGTCAAGGTTGAGCAAACAAATGATCCTCACGTCATGGGACATAGTCCAGTCAAAAGGATTAGAATGGCAACATGTTGGAGAAGGAAGCCAGAGTGATGATGAAGATGATGAAGAATATGGACTCACAAAGGCCTAAGCTTTGAAAGGCCATGATGAATCAATGCATGCTGAAACAAATTGAATGGTCAGGTTTTTCAAGTTTTTATTCTAGTGTCATGTATTCTTTGTTATAATCATATAATGTGTCATATTTTTAATATCATACCAAAGGTTTTTTACTTTTATATTATGATGTGTTTTTCTAATCATATATTTTGTAATATAGGCTAATTGATTGATGGGATGGAAACAATTAAAGGTATAACACATTTGGAAATCAGGTTGTGAATTCTGATTAAAGAAAAAAACATTTTTCTGATAACCAAATGTGAATACTGATGATTTATCTAGCTGTCCGGAAAGTAGCCATATATGATTGTGAATTGACAAATATATGTTAATTGATGTTTGGGACATAGTAAGCCCCAAAGGGGAAGTATATGGGAGAAATTTACTATAACATTCAATGGTAAAATATAAGTATTATCTTGCCTACACGCTATATGAATTAAATAAGTGTGGGGAAATATTGAGTAAAGGAGATACCACTCTCCCCCAGTGCTGGTACAATATGCCACCAAAAGATATTAAAGGGTGAATGAATTGAGGAAGAAGAATCTTTATTTGTCAGAGGACAACACATGCACATGCTTTTTTGATGGTGGCCGGTGAAATGCAGACTCTGCATTTCACCCATATTGGCTTGTCCTTCATCCGGGGGGGCAGCCAGGAGCAGTGGGCAGCATTCGATGACGCGCCCGGGGATCTGGTTCCAGATGTCCATCGCTGGTCAGACGATGTTGTGTGCATGTTTTAGGTGGGACGAGATCTCGGACGACATCGGGCTTATTCAGAGCGATATGGCCATGCGTCGTGAGCAGATGAAGATGGGAGCGAGAGGTGCCAGTGGTGACCACCAAATCGAGCGTGTGGCCTTTGGTGTGGGTGGGTTCTTGAACGTGCTGTATAATGTTAAAACAGTCCAACAGTGACAGGAAATCTATGGCAAACATGATGAGTTCACATCCCAAAGAATGCATTTCTGAGGGAAAATTGTCAGGACTGGTTGTAAATTGTCACGAGTGGTCAAAAGTTCTGATGACTGGTCTGAAATTGTTTTGTGAACACCATGACCACCTGTTAATTAAACATTGTGTAGATATGAAGCTGTGTCCTCTTCAGCATATAATAGGCACGAGTTCACATCCTGAATCATATGTGGTTGTAGCAGAGGGGACACCCTTGCAGAGGATGGTGTTGATTCATGAACATTGGGGTTATGGTTACTCTGCTTTCAAGAACCCTGGATAGGACTTTCACCCACAATGTCTGGTGTGGGAGGAAATTGTCAAGAACGCTTGTGTGATCAGCATCAACTGCTCCAGCAAATGGGAGGTGGTAGAAGAGGCTACTCCATTGACATCAGGGATTGGGGTGCAGTACGCTCACAATGGACCACGTTACTTTTGAGAGCCCCAGGTAGGGCCCTGAGCCCATGAGCCCTTCATCCCTTGTTTGGAAGGCCAGTGCCTTATCCACTAGGCCGGTACTTTGGCCTGCACCTTGAACAAAGTGCTCAATTTTCATGCACAATGGCAATAAGGTAGAGAAACAATTTCTTGGCAATTTACTGTTATGAAATTGCTCAATTCTTGACAGCTTAGGAAAAACCATTGTGAACAGTTTCAACAGCAAGCAAATACTTTTTCTAGATTACAAAGTATACACTTCTTGTTAATAAGCATGAGGTCACATCCCAAAGAAAACATTTCTGAGGGAAAATAGTCATGAGTGTTCAAAGGTTCTCATGCCTGGTCTGAAATTGTTTCGCAATCAGCATCAACAACTGTTAAATACACGTTGGTAGGAAGCTTTTTCCATGTCAACATATGTTAGAATGAGTTGAGCATGAGGCCTTGGCAGAAGATGGTTGTGATCCATTGACCTCCGGATTATGGGCCCAGGACACATCCGCTGGTAACTCTGCTCATAAACTCCTTAAGTGGGACTTGAATTCACAATACCTGGTTTAGGAGGGGAGACTTGTCACGACTGGTAAGAAAATGTGAAATTGTTTTGTGAACAGCATGATACCTGTTCATTAAATGTTGTGTAAATAAGAAGCTGATTCCTTTTCAACATATAATTAGCATGAGTTCACATCTTGAATCATATATTGTGGTAGCAAAGCGGAAGCCTTTGTGGAGGATGGTATTGATCCATCAACATCGGGGTGACTCTAATTTTTAGAACCCCAGATAGGACTTGAGCCCACAATCTTTTGTTGAGGAGGTGAAATTGTCATGACTGGTCTTGAAATCTTCATCAGTGTTTGGAAGTTGACGTGACTGGATAGTAATTGTTTTGTGGACAGAATGACCACCTGCTCAATATGTCGAAAATTGGTAAAAAGCTTTTTTGGTTGTAGGATGACACTGGCACGAGTCCAGATCCTGGTTTGGGAGGTGAAACTGTCAAGCATGTTTGTGTGATCAGCATCAATACCTCTAGCAAACGGAGGTCTAAAAAGAGGATGGTTTGGATCCATCAACATCATGGTTCTGGAGCCAGTACGCTCTCACTGCACCACTCGGCTTTTGAGAACCACATGTGGTACTTGAGCAAACAATCCCTTGTTTAGGAGGTGAAATCGTCAAAAGTGGAGGGACTTTTTCCTGAATGATTGGAAGATGTTCTGCAATCAGCATCAACACCTGGTAGATAGATGATAAGTTAAGAAGCATCTCCCTCCTCAACATACCATTAGCGGGAGTTCAGGTCCAAATGCCTTTGGTCCAGTTGTAACGGTAAGGCCTTATCAGAGGACGGTTTTGATCAAGAAATCTCTGGATTTTAGGGGCAGGAAGCCTCAGCGGTGAGCTCTGCTCATAAGCACATCAGGTGGGACTCGGACGCACAATCCATGCTGAAGGAGGGGATAACTATCAAGACTCGTTGCTCACGAGTGTTTAAAAGCTGTCATGACCACCTGCTCAACACATGGAGAGTATATAACTTGAAATTAGCACAAGTCCACATCCTATGGTACCAAGTGCCAGGCCTTAGCAGAGGATGGTTTTGATCCATCGACCTCTGGGTTATGGGCCCAGCACGCTTCCGCTGCGCCACTCTGCTTTTGAGAACAGCATGTGGTACTTGAGCAAACAATCCCTTGTTTAGGAGGTGAAATCGTCAAAAGGGAGGGACATTTTCCTGAATGGTTGGAAGATGTTCTGCAATCAGCATCAACACCTGGTAGATAGATGATTATAAGTTAAGAAGCATTTTCCTCGTCAACATACCATTAGCGGGAGTTCAGGTCCAAATGCATTTGTTCCTATTGTAACAGTAAGGTCTTATCAGAGGATGGTTTTGATCAATCAATCTCTGGATTTTAGGGGCAGGAAGCCTCAACGGTGAGCGCTGCTCATAAACACATCAGGTGGGACTCGGACGCACAATCCATCCTTTAGGAGGGGGAAATTGTCATTACTAGTTGTTCACGAGTGTTTAAAAGCTGTCATGACCACCTGCTCAACACATGGAGAGTGGGTAAGAAGCGTTTTCGTTTGTAACTTGAAATTAGCACAAGTACACGTCCTATGGTACCAAATTTGAGGCCTTAGCAGAGGATGGTTTCTATCCATCGACCTCTGGGTTACGGGCCCAGCATGCGGCCGCTGCGCCACTCGGCTTTCGAGAACGTCATGTGGTACTTGAGCACACAATCCCTTGTTTAGGAGGTGAAATCGTCAAGAGTGGAGGGACATTTTCCTGAATGGTTGGAATATGTTTGCAATCAGCATCAACACCTGGTAAATAGATGATTTATAGATAAGAAGCAGTTTCCTCTTCAACATATAGTTAGCTAGTGGTCAGGTCCAAATGCATTTGGTCCGAGAGTAAAAATGAGGCATGAACAGAGAACTGTTTTGATCAATCTATCTCTAGGTTACGGGGCCAGCATGCCTTTGCTGGCAACTCTACTTATAAGCACATGAGGTGGGACTCCGGCCCACAATCCATTCTTTCGGAGGGGGAAATTGTCATAACTGGTCGTTCATGAGTGTTTAAAAGCTGTCATGAATGGACTGTAATGCATGACCACCTGTTCAATATGTGGACAGTTGGTAAGAAGCTTTTTTGTTTGTAACATGAAATTAGCACGAGTCCACATTAAGTGGTACCGAATGCGAAGCCTTCGCAGAAAAGGGCTTCGATCCATCAACCTCTGGGTTATGGGGCCAGCATGCTTCCGCTGCGCCCATCACAAAGCATTCCAAATTGCTAAAAAGAAAAATATCAATATTAAAAAAATAATAATTGCTGCTTCCAAAATATGTTTTAAGACATTGCGGAGCACAGATATGATGCATAGTAGCAGCAGAAATGAATTACTTTTTGGGTTATAAAGAGTTATTCTTTTTAGATACTTTATTTTTCCCTTTTGTGTTCTTTTGTCAAAGTGATGGTTGAGATAAGATAATCCTTTATCTTTCCCACAGTGGGTTGTCTGCAGTGTTAAAACAGTAACAAATTGGCACAATGGCACAAAGCATTAGTAAATTTGTAATTCTAAATGAAAGGATATGATAACTAACTAAATAGTATTGATTAAACACTATTAATGAAATCATGATCTTGCATGAGTGAATCGTTAGTTTTGATTTGATATACAACTGTGTTTGTATGTTTCATATCCTTACCGGTTACTTTGTTTTTCTCAGTAAGGCTGGTGATTGTTTAAGTATAATCAAACAACATTATTATTATTATTATTATTATTTTTATCCCAATTTTACATTGAACAAGATAGATGTTCTTATACACAATAAAACTTAACAAGTAGTTTAACAAAGAGGAATAATTGTTTTGTTTTGTACACAAGAGAGGTAATGGATTGTGTACATTCACTTTCAAAAAATTGAAACACTAAAATAAATGTGAAATACGTCGACCGTTTCAATGTTTTTTAATTTTAAAATAGAAAAAATAGTAATGAAGGCTAAATATTAAAATGTTTTAGTATGTTGATCACATTTTTCCTTACCCTCTTTAGTTGCTTAACTCGTTAGGGTTAGGGTTAGGTTTAGGGTTAGGGTTAGGGTCGGTAATGTTTTTGTCCTGCCACATTACGGAAATTTATTTTGACTGATTTTGAATTTATCAATGGCAGCACACTTTGCAATATTGATGTTTTACTCATCTGCTTGTGTCATGGATACACAGGACTTCCTAAAATCCTTAGTTTGATGTTTTTTCTTTTCTTCTCCACTATAACTCCAGCCAGCACTAAATAAGTCATTATTTGAGTCATGACATTTATATTTTAATTTTGTCTCCTCAGGGTCACACCCTGGCATGGCCTTTCTTGGCTGTTGTGGTGATTGTTGTTTTTGGATCGGGGAACGAGGCGATGCTTGCCCAGCCATTAGACAGGAGAACCTTTTGTTGCTCTTCAAATAAATCTTTTCACACCAGCTCCATGTTGGGTTTGCTGGATTTCTTTAACTGTGGATGAGGGAGATGGTTTTATGTTAGCTGTGTTGTTGTAATCTTATGGAGATGAATTGCGTCTGGTTATTGGGTTGATTACATTCTGTAGCCTTTATCTTGCTACGAAGCAAACCGGCTCATTTCTCTCAGGCAGCACCTCTCCATCATCAACATGTGCAACACTCACTTTGCTTACTCCAACTTCTCTTCTTCCGTCTTTTGGTGATTCACATGATTACTTGACAGCGTTGCCATTGTGGCTTCGCCCCGCCCAGATCTTGCTACTGAAGTTCTTGAAAAGTTCAACCACAATAATTTAAACTCATGAGTACAACAAAAAGGAGGGTTTTCGTTTGATTTGTCTGTTCATCATCTGTTTTTTTTGTTGAAAACAGTGTTTGTCTTTCTTGGTACAACTGGTTGTGTTTGTGTATCTATTTGCTGTAAACTGTCTTTTGTTTTATTTGGTTGCATGAAATGTACAGGCAAGTGTGATGTGACGAGCAGCTGATTGATGAGACATACAGACGCTTACCATAACGCTTTGTCATGGTTAAAATATTGTTTGGGGAGCTCGACATGGTTTTCTTAATGGAATCCCAATGAAGGTCAGCTTGACTGAGTTTCATTCCTGCCATTAGTGATGATGGGAATGTGAGGGCGATCACATGGTGCGAGAGCACTGTCCCAGCATGAAGTGCTGACCGGGAGACCGCTTAGGTCTATCTTCTGTCGACAAAAGCCACATATGAATTACATCATGTAAATCAGTAGTGATCAGATTGTCCAGTTTTAGGATTTATCATTTTAGACTTGCGTTTATTAATGGATTGTGTAGATGGGATTATGTTCAGGCAACATTCGAGAAATGCATTTTAGGACAATTTAAAAAACCTTGCATGATTTACACATTGTCGGTTATTTTGTAGCCTAATCTATATTCTATTAACATTATCTCCTACATATTAGACAATGTGATAATATTATTCTGTTGTTCCGCTAGGGTGACTGCATATATTTATTTTGTACTGAGACTATAGTTGTCTATTCAACATAACTGTTTGGAAAAACACAGAACTATTCCCCATACCCTATTTTACATTCTTGGACCTTGAGCAAACAATGTTGTCATAATGTAAGTCTCTCACCCAAGTGTTTAAATGTATGTGCCCAGGTCAAAGCAGCCCTTGCCATCCCACTTGATGGACCACTACACGACCTCCGACCAGGTGACTGGGTGGTGATCTACAACTTCCGGAGGGAACGCTGGAACTCTGCCAGATTCCTTGGACCGTTCCAGATCCTCCTCACCACCGCAGCAGCAGTTAAGGTGGTAAAATGACCTACGTGGGCACACGCATCTCATTTCAAGAAAGTCTGCAACCTTCCAGAGGACCAGATAAACGACTACAACGGTAAATCATCGGATGTGAACTGAGATCATGATCCTAGTGGGATATGTGCGAGTAACCTCCATCTCCACGAAGAGGATATGCCACTAGAGTACTTGTACTTGAAAAAGATGACACCCCGTCAACAGGAAAAAATTGGTCACGTCTGTGTGATAATCCTTCTTGCCATTGCCATCGCCCTGATAATCATCCAACCCTGGAACACAGTTCCACAGCGAGACTTAAAAAATAGCCGCTGCTCCGACCCACTCTCACTCACATCAGATACAGAAGAAGAGCCCCAAGTGAGAAATGAACGTTCATAAAAATATTGATACCTGTAGTGATAATGTGTTTAATGCTATGTTGCTGTCTAAAATGTGTAGTACCTATCCTTCGTAAGATGACTACTAATATGACGGCGGGACAGTTTGTCTCCACACCACTAGATGATTGGAAACCACCTCATGATGATCACGGAGATGTCGGGATACTGAGATGTTGAAATGTGAAGATGTTTGTATAATTATGTTTTTCCCTACTTATAGGATGTGTTAGTCATTACGTGCACAATGAATTTTGCTGATGTCATTATTAAGTGTTAACCATTGATTAATAGTTCTACATAGTATTATGTAATCGTGGAATCTCTGTTTGTTTTGTTTATTTCACAATGTGATTCATGATTTTAAATTTTTAGTAAGAATTTAGAAGATGGCTTCACACAGGATTTTCCTGCACAACTAAGGGGTTTTTGTCTTGTGCGTTGTCATTGTATAGTGTAGATAACCCTTACTGGTCTTTTACTCTTCTCTAGCCAAATGTGAGAAGAGAGGTTTGCCCAACTTGAGGTGAAGATATCCTTGAAGAATATCTGTAATATTTGGTTATGAGTTTATATAGTTACATTTAGTATAAGATGTTTATTTTCCCAGTAGATTCCAATAAGATAGAATTGAAGGATACCTCTGCAGTATAATTGTATTGTATCCAATTTACATTATAGTTATATTCTGATCCCTTTGCCGAAAGTGTATGAAATTTTAACATTATTGCATTTTCCCTTGAGGTGTTGTTCCAGTAGGAGAAAAATTGAGTGTGAGTAAAAAATGCATATGATCAACAATTTGAAAGATGTCTACCTGTTTTAAATAGGACAATTGCCTTTTGTGTATGTTACCTAGCCTTTAAAATACATTGCCTCTGGGTTTTGAAATGAGTCTCTTACAGTTTTACATGAGGAGACTGCTCTTTCTCACAATGTGTATTGGAGTATAAAGACGAGATCTCGGGGGGGAGCATGCTGTGATCTCGCGAGAAGACGGAAGTGGAAGTGAGTAGTGAGTGGAGACCCAACATGGTGGCTCCCTGCTACACTAGCCCCACCTCAGACAAAATAACAAAGCAAATTGCAAATAATATATATATATATATTATATATATAAAAAAGGGAACACCGCCCAAAACCAAAGTGGAGGACCTTGAGGATTATATAGGTTTTTTTTATAACGCATACGTGATGGAAGAGGACCAGGACCCCAATAATCAAAAAAAAATGGAAGAAGACCGAATCAGCAATGGACACTGATGATCTCATACCGGGCGCAGTAGAGGTAAATGTCTTGGATGAGATTAACACGAAGCTGGACATGCTAGGTCCACTTCTCCGAGACTTTACCGAGATCCAAGCCAGCCTTGATTTCCTACATCACACGGTCGGCGAGATGCAAAAAGACAACGTGGATCCTCCCCAAAACCTCCGCGAAGTGTCTCACAGATGAGATGGAAGTTGTAAAAAAATAAAATAAAATAATGAAAGAGACCATCCTGGATTTTTAATCTTTTCTGGGATCCCGGAGAACAACACCGAGTCCCCAAAATATATGGTGAAAGACTTTCTCCGCAATGCCCTGAAACTCCCGACGGACCCAGTGTAGCAGATGACCTTTCACCGAGTTCATGGACTGGGACGTCGCGTGGGGAACCGTCCTTACTCCATCATTGCTAAGTTTGAACACTTCAAGCACAAGGAGCTGGTTAAAAGCAAAGGACGGGAGCTGAAAGGAACCACGCTGCGTATGGACGATCAATTCCCCCAGGAGATCAACAACCGAAGGAAGGTGCTGTATCTTGTCCTGAAGGAGAATCGACAGAAGGGTAAATGCAGATCGATGGTTGTTGGCAAATTTTATATAGACGGTCTGTTATACGGAGACTCCTCCACCACACCCTGGTTATTCTAATCATAATGTATGTATTCTTGTAATTCCAGTTATTATATACTTAAAGATGCAGTAGTAGGCATGCTATCTATGTCAGGATTTAAAATATCGCTCACTCTCATCTCACCATCCTTATTCCCCCTCCATACTTCTCTCATCATCTCACCTCCCTAATCCCTCTCTCCTTACTTCTCCTATCACTCTCACTCTATAATGTTTCACTTTATGTATGTCTAATCCGGCAATTTTCTGTGTTTATCTTTGTCTACTCGTCATTTGTTTGTGTAGTTATGTATCCCTACAAATTTCCTACAATATGATGGCAATGAAAAGGAAAATAAAGGAGGAAACCCCAGACTTATCTATGGAAAAGCATGGGAACGGTAGTATAGCTATTGCCGTAGATGCATTGTGCCATCACCCCCTAACTAGCTTCAATGACACCCATTAAGTTTGTTGGTTGGAATGTGAGAGGCTTGGGCTCACCTGCTAAATGTAGCAAAATCCTAACTCACCTCACCAAGATGAACCCCAGCTTCTGTCTACTGCAAGAAACCCACCTCACTGCATCTGAGCACCTCAAACTCAAAGCTTAATGGGTTAATCAGATGTTTTCCGCATCATACAACTCGAAAAAAAGAGCTATATCTATATTGATCAATAAAAGTATCCCATATCAAAATAAAACCACAATATCAGACCCAGAAGGGCGTTTCATAATGATGAATGGGATTTTAGGTAACATCAATGAACCTTAGCTAATATTTATGGCCCCAATGAGGATGACCCAAATTTCTTTGACAATATATTTTCAAAACTTTTAGAATTTTTTGAATAAATTATCATACTGGGAGGAGACTTCAACACAGTACTGGATCCAAATTTAGACCGTTCTCAAACCAGAAATATTCCCAAATCCTGGCGTTCGTCGGACACTATAAAACAATATTTGAGTGATCTTGCTCTTGGGGACTGTTGGCGATCAAATAACCCACATTCTAAGGAATACATATACTATTCACCACATCACCAAAGTTTCTCTCAAATCTACCTTTTCTTGACAAGTAACTCCACTGTCCAAAATCACTAATCCAGAAATCCACCCTATTGTAATTTCCAATCACGGGTCAATTAGTTTCAACCTGATAAATGAAACAATCTGGAACCCTCCCGGCAGGTGGCAGTTTAACACCTCACTTTTAACAGATAAAGAATTTAACCATTTACCGTACTTTCCGGACTATTAGCCGCTACTTTTTTCCTAGGTTTTGAACCATGCGGCTTATACAAAGGTGCGGCTATTCTGTGGATTTTTCTTCCACCGCTTGGGGCACTCTAACCGGAATTAGAATCAAAAATAAGATAGACGAAAAATCACTGCAAAGAAGAATACGTTACTTTTTCTTTAGCAGATAGAAAGCGGACGATAAATTACCAACTGGTAATTATTTATAAAATCCACCATCACCAATGGGTTCCGAAAGGCTGGACTGCTACGCGAAGAGAGCGGCGCACCTTCAGAGTCAACTTCACCGGTGGATGACAGTGACACGGAGAGCGAGACTGATGGAGACGGATGTGACGAAGCGCTTCTGAGGCTGTTCAACTCCGACACTGAAGAAGACGACTTCATGGGTTTCAGCGAAGATGATTAAAGTGACTTGTGGTTTCAAACACAGGAGAAATCTGCGGCTTATAGCCCGGTGCGGCTTGTATATCTCTTTTTTTTTAAATAGAGCGGATGCGGCTTATATACAGGTGCGCTCTATAGTCCGGAAAATAAGGTATTTCCAAGAGAATGGACTTCCTTCATTGAACTGAATGACTCCCCAGAAATATCACCATCCTTGCTTTGGGAAACAGCAAAGGCAGTTCTAAGAGGTAATATTATTTCATTCTCCACTCACAAGAAAAAGAAAGGACAAGAATGCCAAAATAAACTCCAACAGCGACTAAAGGAGTTACATTGCCAACAAGCCCACTCATCTTCTGAGCAAATCCGAAATGAGATCAGGACAAATACATCTCAACCTGAAGCTATCATCCATCAAAAGACACAATTCCTTATGACGTGAACAAGAGCAAATTATTTTGATTTCAATTACAAATCAGGTAAATTTCTTGCCAATCAATTGAAACGTGATAGAGAAAAATCACTTTTTACAGCCATCGAAGATTCAAGGACAAGGATGTCCGCTCTCCCCTTTACTATTCGTCATCTTTATCGAATCCCTCGCGGCGGGTATCTGTCAAAACAGTTATATTGTTGGCATACAAACAGGAAACTCTGTTCACAAAATCAGTTTGTATGCAGACGATATTCTGTTGTACATACGGAACCCAATATCATCCCTACCGGAGGTGTTCAATCTTATATCTAAATTCTCAGACTATTTAATAAATTGGACTAAAACCACAGTCTTACCACTCATTGGGGGGGACTGTAATGCTGCAACCCAGAAACTTCACTTAACCATCACAACGGGCAATATTAGATACCTTGGTATTGATATCTCCCCCAATCTATCAGATTTGTTTACCCCTTAACTTCACCCCATTGCTCAAATCCATTGAATAAGACCTCATTCGATGGAACAACCTACCCATCTCACTAATTGGTAGGATAGCAGCAGTGAAAATGAATATACTTCCAAAATAAACTATATATTTTCAATGACCCCAGTGCAACCACCCGTACATTGGTTTAATACTCTAGACTCAATGGTCAACACATTTTATTGGATATACAAGAAACCGAGAATCAAACTAGCAACACTACAGAAAAACAAAGACTGTGGAGGCCTAGCAGCCCCAAACTTTAGATACTACTATCTAGTAAACCATCTTCAATTTATAATTAAATGGTTACAACCAGAGCAACAATTGGCCCATGGATGGCGAGACATTGAACAATCTGAATGTCAGGAGTTATCATTATCCGATCTCCCATTTCTTACGGAATCTTTAAGGAAACATAACTGCTTTAAAAACCCACTTATCACAACAACTCTGTCAGCGTGGTGGAAATTCCTCAAACTAAGTGGTCACACTCTACCTCCAAACAAACTCACCCCAATCTGGCACAACCCAGATTTCCTGGTTAAAAACAGACCAATAATCGTTAAGTCTTGGAAAAGACAAGGAATTACTCATCTGGAACACATTTTTGAAAACAATTTGCTAATATCCTTCCCAACCTTAACCCAAAGGTATAATATCGGTGGCCACGCTTTCCTTCAATTCCTTCAATTACAGCAGTCTCTAAAAGTTTAAATCAAATTGACCCACAACATCCTACAACCACCTGAAATGATTGAACATCTCACTCATATCGGTCACTTGAAAAATCCCTATTCCAGAATATACAAACTTTTATTAAAAATAGACGACACCTTATCTTTACCTTGCTTGAGACCTTGCTGGTCCCACCGATATAAACCTGTGGAAACTAATTTGCAACAACACCTGTTCTATGACCCGCAACTCCAAAATTCAACTCATCCAATATAAAATTTTGAACAGAGCCCATATCACGGAACACAAAATGTTCAAAATGGGTTTTGTGGATGAAGACATTTGCTCCCACTGTTCCCTTGATACCAGAGATGACTACTTTCATGCCTTCTGGCTCTGCCCACCTAACCTAGCATTCTGGACTAACATCACCAAGAAGCTATCAACTCTTCTGGGTCTCAGCATTCCCTTCTCCCCGTCTATATGTCTTCTCGGTGACCTCTCCTTAGTCGACCCACCACTGAAACACATCCAACCCATTTTGATCGCCTTAACAATCGCCAAAAAAACAACATTACTCAATTGGAAAAAGAGAGATAATCTCACCACATCCCAATGGTTGCGGTTATTAATAGATTACATCTCAATGGAAAAACTATTGGCAATATCTCAAAACCATGTTAATTCATTGAATGAAATATGGGATACTTTTATCACTGACATAACTCCATTATTTAATACTTGAGTCTTCCTAAGTTGGCGCAATGTTGTTGCGCTTCGCGGCATGTGGGGGTCCTCCTGGTCTGCCGGGACTCCGCGGTTGGGTGGCTGCCCAGGCGGCTCTGGGGACATCCGTGGTGCATGGGCCAGTGTTCTTAGGGGATCCCGGGGCCCCATGGGGGAGGTGGGTGGTCTGGGTGGTGGCGCCCGCTCCTTTTCCTGAGTTGAGCTGGCCTGTCTCCAGGGGTGGCGGGGCGGGGGGGGGGGGCGGGACGTGCTACCAGGGAGTACCTGCGGCTGGCGTCTGTGTGTGGGTTCCAGGCGTGGTTGTGGGTTCTGGGGCTCGGGTTGGGGGCGGGGGGTGTGGGTCGCTGGTTCGGGTCTCGAGCCCCATGGTTGGCGGGTCGGCGCGCCGCTGGGGTTACCGGCCCTGTGGGTGGGGTGGCTGGGCCTGTGTGTCCCTCTGCCTCCCTTGGGGGGTGGTGGCCCGCCATGCATGGGCTGGTTAGGCGTTCCGTCTGGTCCTGTCAATCTGAATCATGCACCTGACTGGCTGTGCTAGGCGCGGGACTCACCATGTGGCCTCCATCATGGGTGGCGGTCTCCTGTCATCACAAAGGGCTGCCGAGGTACCTGCCCTCTGACGCTCTCGACGCGCGGGATGCTGGTCACTGGGGGGTCGGGCTGTGGGTGGGGGTGCCATCTGCCGCCCTCTATTCTGTAGTCTGCATGCTCGGCGGCTGGGGGCTGACCAGGGCCCTGATGGGGACGCGGAGCTGCCTGACATGGCGGAGGTGCATGGTGGACGCTCTGCGCCCTTGGCTGATCGCTGTGGGTTGGCTGCCACCAGGTATGGGAGGTGGGCAGACTGGGGTGCGGTCGGGTCCGGGGGGAGGGGGTCTGCGTGGTTGCTCCCCGGCCTGCTGTGCCCCTGGATCGATCGGGTCGAGACTCGCCTATCTCTCTCAGTGCCAAAACTCATACTCAGCACATACACCACACAATAGGCCGAGGGCTTGCGAGATGGGCGGGGTGCAGGCTATGTGGTTGGGGATGCGGCGGGCAGCTACCATCTTGCCTGTCACACTCCTGCCCAAGCAGCTTCTCGTCCGTCTCAAAATTTTAATCCCACTCACATTAGCTTAGAACACATACACTGGCACACCAATCCTACTCCAAACAACACTCCATCAGACCAGGGCCTGCGGGACAAAAGGGGTGCGAGTGATCCGATGAACGCTTATGCCTGATGGACTCGCACCCCCAACCCCGCAATTTTAACTTTTTTTTTTTTTCTCAGGGGTGGCTGGTCGCTGGCCTTGCGCCTGGTGGCTTGGGATGTGCTGCGACCTGGTGGGGCTGCGGAGAGCGCCGCCGGGCCCTTCCGGGGCCCCTGGGGGGACTGCTTGTCATTGTGGGTGTGGGTTGGGGTGTAGGGGGCGGCTGTTGGCCTTTTGCTTCTGCGGCGCGGCTTCTCTGCTGCAGGGCCCCGGGTGCTGGGGGTGGCGTTGGGCCTGTGTGCCGGGTGGCCTGCAGGCGTTGCCGGGGGGGAGGGGGGTGTGGCATCGAGGTGCCCCACGCTGGACGCTCGCTACGTGTGTGGGCGCTTAGCTGCGGTGTGTGGGCGTCTGGTCAACTGCAGTGGGGCGGGCCTCCCCCCTTGTGCGGGGCGTGGGTGGGTGTGGGGGTCCTGCCGGCCCGCCCGTGGGGCGGGTGGCTCGAGGAGTGTCGGTCTGTCACCGTGGGACCGTGATCTGGGCCTGCGGTCCGTGCCCTGCGCCCGTGGCCCGGGTTCTGTGCCAGCAGCTGCATCTTGTGCCTGCGCCCGGGGGTTGGTTGTATGTGTGCGCCCCTGGGGTGTGGGGTCTCCTCGTACTCCCTGGGACTGGGTCATGCTCCTCGGGGCTGGGCGTTGGAGTTGCTCCACAGCCCTCTGACTTCTCTGGGGGCCTGGGGGTCTTCCGTGGCTGCAGGGCAGGGTACCCGGGGATCTCCTGCAGCCGAGGGTTGTCCTCAGGGCTGAGGGGTTCGGGGGGCTTCATGGCCCCTTGCGCTGCTTGGAGGTGCCGCAACATATTACCGACCTTCTGCACCAGTACCAATGGGGATAAGTCATGTACACTTACCGGTGGACATCTTACACACGAACGCACGCACGCACGCCTGCTTGGAGTGCACCCCAGCACCCTCCTGGTTGCATTCCTCTCCTTTCCTCCCTCATTTGCTTCCATAACTATGACAGGAAGAGGCCACGTGACCAGTTGTAGTTCCAGTTTTCCTGGACCTAATTCAGTTTTTCAATACATGTTGTCGTCCAATGTTCATGTTTTTGTGTAAATGTTGTTTGTTTCCATGGTTATTTGTCTCACCGTGATGATTCTCCCACTCTTGGAGTAGTGATCAGTTGTTTATATACCCAAACATGATAAATAGTTCTCCAAAGAGGGGGGTTGGTGGTGGCTCTCCATAGCCAAAAATTGTGCTCTTGTCATTCTACAGGTCATCCACAGGACAGAGTTATTGCAGCAGTTCTTGATGATTTAAGAATTAATAAAGAGTCGCATTGCAGGTTGAGAACTTGAACTCCACTTGCAGACTAACTCTGTCCTGAATGCAATACAAATACTCTGTGTTGTATGCCATTGTGTGAGTGGCGCTGCCCTTAAAATTATATTTGTATTGAGATATATTGTTGATAGAGTGTAAGCATTTATTGCTTTACACTACTTAATTGCATTAAACCTCCTTTAACCTTCTTCAGTAAGAGATGGTGTGAAATCATCTTCATGTGGCCATTATTGCTCAAAGCATCCCAATGTTCAAAATTAGGCAGGTGGGAAGACTTCAGCATTAACTCAACACAAATAAAACCTGAACTGGAACTGTGTGTTTAAATTTCCACTTGACACATTTATTGCACTTTTGCAGAATTTACTATGCACAATAAGCTCTATGAGCTCTAAAAATACTAAAAATACTAAAATGTGCGCGATCGATACAAGGTGCTCGCGCAGGTAGCTGCAAGGGGCAGCGCCCCAATCGTAATTCTGGATCTATAATTATATAATAGAATAATTAAACAGAGCAATGGTGTGGTTAAGTTAATTTTAAGGAAAAAAAAAAAATTCTTTCATTAAGTAATAAGGCACATTAACAACTAGAGAAATTGCAGAGTCCCAAAGGGACATTTCACTGCACATATGTATGACCGTATAATAATCTCTTGAACTTGAATTGTGGTAGTTCAGAGATGTCACTTAACCACAAAATGAAAACCTTCTGTACTTGTGTTCTTCCTCTTCTAAAAATAGTATCACAGATCATAGATATCAAAAATGACATTTCTAAAATGCATTTGTTTGAAGCATGGAAATAACTGTACAACAGAAAAAAAGAACAAGCCTTTCCAAAATAGAAAAATAAATAATGATGATGATGAATTAATATTTTTTCCAAACTACTGTATATGAAAAATAGAATCAAATAACCATTGTCCTCTGCTCTAAAGCCGTTTCTTCACAATGACCACGTAGAACAGCGCTCCTGTGAGTAGCACGATCCCGACCAGCATCTATCACCTTAAACACTCCTTCCACCTCCTGACTCTGGCAACAGCATCTTCGCTGAATACCTCCACAAAGTGGTGCTGTCATGATGATCACGAGACGGACAGAAAAAAGAAGATTAGAATGAAATAAAGTTTTACATAGCCAGCAGCAGTCGCCACAGTGGTTGTGTCTTGAGTGTCATACAGCAATTTATTCATGTGTTGTTGTTGTTGAGTCGGTTAAACTAACTTCAGCAAAAACGCTTGAACAACTTTGAATGTCAAGGAACGTTGGCACTCAACTTGGAACTCAAAATGTTTCGCTCAAAGAGTCAAAGAGAACAAGGCTACTTGCGCCTGCTAAACATCTTGGTTCAACTCGTGCACAACATTAGTTTGCCTGTTTGGGTGTTTGTCTATTTAATTTGGACAGTGACAAGAAGGACAGAACAAAGAAACTTTCTAATATAACAAATGATTTTTTTATTTGTGATTATAAATTCATAGTTTATTGGTCTGCACACATCACCACTGACAGGCTGTTAGGGTTGAGTTTGGTTCTCAGCCTTTCTACCACACTATTTTATTCGGGAAATTAGCTTTTAGTCTATATGACGAAATCAAATGTTGTTTGAATTTCGGCTACATTGGGAACAATTTTTGACAAATAACCATTTATCCATCCACTTGCGTCAGAAGGAGGGGCAGACTGGCCACCGGGAGTACCAGGCATTCCCCTGGTGGACTGCTTGTCAGTTGGCCTGGTTTCAGTTGGGCCTGTACCGGCCCAACTGAAACCAGGCCAACTGACACCAGGTCGGTTTCTTTTTTCTTTTTGTTTGCCTAACCCAATTTAAATGCATTAGTTGAAATAACAAAGTCTCTACTCAAAATGTTAAGGCAACAAGGTTACTTTGTTTAAGCCGAGGTACTCACCCATCCTCCCTGACTCTGGATCCATGGATCAAGGTGGTGGCCCATGTATATGGTCATCCAGTCTACTATGCGGGGCATCATGTTGTTCATCTCCTTCTGCACGCAATCACGCAGAGGGCACCTCCAAAGGCAAACAGGCCCACGATGCGTCCCCAGTTGATCCCGTCCCGAAACACCTCGTCCATCACGTTCTCAAAGCTGTTGTAGGCCGTGGCGGG
The DNA here is from genome assembly GCF_960531495.2 of Zeus faber. Classification (NCBI taxonomy): domain Eukaryota; kingdom Metazoa; phylum Chordata; class Actinopteri; order Zeiformes; family Zeidae; genus Zeus; species Zeus faber. The sequence continues at coordinate 75,932 of NW_028293078.1, read as the reverse complement.
AGTGATGTGGAGCTGGGACAAAGTGTCGCTGAAGGCTTTCATATAGCGCAGCTCAAACTCGTCCGCCAACTCCCAAAGTGCCTTTTCACTGGTGCTCTCTGGCCCCAGCTGCAGTATTGGATAGTTCTGCTGAGACAATTTGTAGCTGATGAAAGAGACCACAATCTCTCTGTTGCTGTGCTCCATGCTGAAAACTGCCAAGCTGCTCGGGCGTAGACCTCTTTCTGCTGTTATTTTTGGTAAGTCAGTGGGGTAGCGCAATAATTTGCCAGTTGGAAACTGATGGCATTGTTCAAACACTGAATCCCCATTGGAGGAGAGCTTTGACATCACATAGAAATCCCATGGGGCTGCTGGCCTAGGGGTGCAGGGGCTATATGGGGGATTATTCATCATTTGGCATCATGACATTTGGCTCCCTGTACTAACTACCGCATCTGACGTTGTTACATGTCACAAAGCTGAATGACTTCTCTTTTTTGCTGGGCATAAGGTCTGGATTTATGAGAGGTCCAGTGCTCCACCACCTGTGTCAGAAGAAAACAACCTTTTTGGCTTTGGTGTCAGAGCGAAGGACACCAGGAAGGAAGTGTGGGACAGGGGGGCTTATGGGTATGCAGCATTCATCATGGGGAAAAGGTGTGCTTCAGGTACAAAGATGCAGCGTCTGCAGGAGTATCTGTTGAGAGAAAACAGGTCTCTCTCTACACCAGTGTCTGACCTCTGCTGACCCCTTACATTAGTCATTCAAAGTAATTTGTGACATTTTCTCATAATATTCATTAAGTTGTGCATTACTCTTTGAATTACATTATTTTCACCATGGACCATTATTAAAAATCTATAATATGTTGTCTTACAGTGATGGAGGATGACCCGGATTTGGAGAGGGAAATGCTCAGCTTACCACCGTCAAAATTCCATGTTGTGCACAATAAGTGGAAACCTTGATGTCACATTTAACATACTTTCATGTTAGATGATGATAATTGCCTTAATCATACATTTCTTTATATATATCTATCGCTGTGTAAATACATCTGCTGATGCCTCTGGACACATCATCAGTGATGTTCCTGGAATCATTGGGTGTTTCGGGCCTTTCAAAATAATACACCCTCATCCAGGTGACCCAGCCGTCCACCTGGATGAGGTGACCGGCTGCCAGCCTCTTGCATAGGTCAGGATGCCTGCAGGTGTTCTTCTGGCAGGGTTTGCCTGCTCCCCAGCTCTGACAAAGGCGATGGTTTTCTTGGAGTGTCGGAACTGCTTTGCCCACTCAAGTCCAGTGCTGACGGCTTCAGCGATGGTCTTAAGGACTTTTTCCTTCAGGGGGTGGTAGCTCAGGAGGTAGAGCTGGTTGTCTAGTGTGAGGGAAAAATTATTACGATCAACTATTTTGAATGAGGACAAAGGCTTCTACCTCCAAAAGGGGGTTTTAAAGAGATTTTTTATGTAAAGAGAAATGTTTTGCTCCTACAATGTCAATTCCAATATCCGATCACACTTGGCCTGTTTACCTTCTATGGAGATGAGGGACACTCCTGGGGAACCACATTGTCATGCAACCCCCATTCTGCCAGGTCAAGGTTGCAAGTACCTGTTATTTACATTCTAGGAAGAGGGGGCACCCAGGAAGACAGTTAGGGGAGGAAGCACCCAGGAATACAGTTAAGGGGGGGAGGCAGACTCGGAGACCTCTAACCCAAACCACACCCTGTTTCTTCTGTATAAAGCCTCCTCTCTTTCTCTGTGATATCAGATTGATCCGAGCGCTGCTTTGGAGCAGTACTGAATCTTTCTCTTTATTCTGCAGAATATATAATCTTGGATATTCTCAGTTTTGTCTTCTTGTAGCGGGCAGATTAACCTCACCGATCATTGCGGAAGAATTTCCTTCACGCTAGGAATCTAAAGGTTGCTGGTTCAATCCCAGGCTCCTCCTGCTAGCATGCTGTAGTGTCCTTGAGCAAGACACTCAAACCCTAATTGCTCCTGATGGCCGCGTCCGTCTGTGTTTGAATAGCTGTAAGTCACTTTGGATAAAAGTGTCTGCTAAATGTAAACGTTTATCATGCCTCCAGTGGTACCGTAATGCAGCAGCTGAGGATGTGCTCAAGGGTTCCTTGCTTGGAAAACAATGAGCATTCTGGTGTCTCTGCTATGCCCTATGTGTGCATGTTAGACAGGCTTGGGAGCACATCATAAACTGCCTGGATGAGGAATCTGTGCGGTGAGGCTTGGCTCTCCAGATCTTAGTCCAGGTCACCTTCCTCTCAACTGTGTTCTCCCATCCCAACATGCTCCCATGTTTCATCTTGTCTCCTCCTGTGACACAGCATCCTCTACTTCCTGCCAGTTCTCACTTGGATTCCAGCTTTGGCCACCTTCAGATCACTTCAGTCCCTCTACTGCACCACCTCTCTGGCTCTCATCACCTTGCATTTCTCCTCCAAGGATTTGAATGGCAGCTGCAGCTTATTGTTGAACCCATAGAGTGCAATGCAGCTCAGGCTCGTGGTAGTCCAAGCCATCTCCGGAGGTGGTTGATCACCTTCCTTTCTAAGGTGTCGACTGTAGAGATTGGGACGGCATAGACGAGGAGGGGCAACAGGATCCTGGGAAGAATGCCATGTTGATAGACCCAGGCTTTGAATTTTCCAGGTAGGCCGGACTTATCCACGGATTTCAGCCAGCCAGCCAACTCAGTACAGGTTGACCGGAACTTGTCCTCCACCTTTCCTTTCCTCAGCACCATAGATCTTGATTTGGCAGGTTTGGAACGCATCCGGCCAGCTTTTCGAGTCCTTTCAGAATCAATCGGCAGCTTGGGACTGATTCTGTCGTGACTCTAAGGTCATCCATAAATACCCTGATGGGTGGCTGTCATTGTCCGGAATTTGTCCGGGGCCCTCTGCACTCTGGCTCAGCTGACTTGGTGAGCATATTCATGGCTAAGGAGAACACTGTCACAGAGATAGTGGACCCTGTGATGATGCCAATCTCCTTGTGCCAACTAGATGTAGTTGCTCCTGAAGAGACCATCATCCGGAAGTTGTTGTAGTAATCAGTGATGAGGTCTTACACCTGCTGGGGACATGATGTTTAACAGAGTGAGCTGGACTAGTGTTATAAAAATTTTACACGTCTATGTTTTGATGTACTTTTTACTTTTTAACTTTTGTACAAGGTATGTGTACTTTGCTTTTCTTATAAAGGGTAAATAGAGTTCATGTCTTAAAAAATACATGAACTAGTCACTTTATGTACCTTAATGTGAAAAGGAGAAAGGCAACATGTCTCGACCATCAGATAAGGGAACCTCAACAGATGATCTGTCTCAACGAAATTGCCCCATCAGCGAAACTGTCTCATCAGCAGGACCCATGCGGAGGGGTCGCGACGTCTGCTGACTGACATCTCAACGACTCGTCAGTTTTGCCACTCCTAGGAAACTGTATAAAAAACTCAGATCTCCAGTAAGAATTGAGTACTTCCTCTTTAGCACTCTGTTGTGCTGCTACACTGAAACTGCTACTCTTGTACAAGATTAAATACTTTATTAACATAGAGCATATGTCTCTGATTTCCACTGTAACAGTCCGTCCACGAACAAAGTTTATAACAATTTAACTTTTACATTAATTTGGCGCCCAACGTGGGGCTCCAATATCTTCGTCTTCTCTCCAGAGCATCGGACCTGAAACCTTGCAAGGGGGAGTCTGGGACTCCTAAAGAAAGTCCTCAGCTGCGGACCGTTAAAGGTTCGTTTTGAGCAACAGAGGTCAGGTTCCCCTGGAGAGTGGAGCAGTGACGGAGACAGGACTACGGAGGAAAAGAGACGGGTAGGAAAACGTCTGAAGTTAAAGTCCACGAATTACCTAAAGGAAAAGCAAGGATTCACACAGACAGGGAATATCAGGATACAAGCGTGCGTCTACTGACTCCAGGATTAGTTTCTCCTTGACTTCCAAAATTGGGAATATGTAGGTTAACCATCTCCTTGATATCACTGCTGACTCGCAGCGTCAAGAAGATACAATACTTTTTCTCTGTGCTTACCTCCCAAAGGAAAAGTAAGGTAATAAAACTCGGAGGTTTAAAGGTTAAAGGGTGAGCGGCTCGGTTCTGGGAACCAAGTATTAAGGGTAAAGAGTCTGGTTCTGGGAACCAAGTATATAAAGGGTAATCTCCGGAGTCAGGGACACGGAAAGACGTCGTTTGGAAGGACGTATTAAACTCATCCCCCAGGTCCTGAATTAACAAAATATAAATGAAAGCGCTGAAAAATAATGAAAACAAAAATAAAAATAAGTAAAAAGATAAAACAAAACAAAAAAAAATAATAATAATAAATAAATAAAAATTTCCTACGCGGGAACACTCGCAACAACAACTACAACAACAAAAATGGAGTCGCTGTTCCACGAGCCGGCCCACGGAGGAAGCACCGAGGTAAACGAGGCGGCATTCGGGTCAGAATGAGGACGCAACCTTACCGTCCACCTCTGCCAAGCATCCTTCTTGCTAACGTCCAGTCCCTGGAGAACAAGATGGATGAACTTCGAGCGAGGATTCAATTCCAGCGAGACACAAGGAACTGTTGCGTCCTCTGCCTGACGGAAACATGGCTGACCCCACTGGTGCCGGATGAAGCCATACGTACAGCCGAGGCCTTCTCCGTGTTCCACGGCGACAGAACGCGAGAGTCGGGGAAATCCAAAGGTGGAGGCGTCTGCCGAATGGTAAACAACCGCTGGTGTAACGCCGACAACACCAAATTCCTCTCCCACTCCTGCTCGCCGAACCTGGAACAGCTGACCATACTATGCCGTCCATTTTATCTCCCCCGGGAATTCAGCACGGTCATCATTACAGCCGTTTATATCCCACCGCAAGCGGACACCGACGCAGCTCTGTCGGTCCTGTACGATGTGTTGTGCGGATTTCAGAACAGACATCCCGACGCGGCTGTGGTGGTGACTGGGGACTTTAACAGGGCCAACCTGAAAAAAGTTCTGCCGAATTTCCACCAACACATCACGTGTGCCACCAGGGGAGACAGAACTCTGGACCATTGTTACACTCCCTACAAGAACGGATTCAAGCCCGTCTCGCTCCCTCGTTTGGGAAATCAGATCACGCCGCGATCTCGCTGCTTCCTGTTTACAGACCTCTGATCGCGCGGGATCTGGTGATGACGAGGGAAGTGAAGCGGTGGACGGACCAATCAGAGGCTGCGCTTCAGGACGCTGTGACTGACGTAGACTGGGACATGTTCCAAACAAACTCAAGTGACGTCAGCGAGTTTACGGAGGTTGTAGTAAGTCTGGTGGCTACGCTGGCGGATGAAATCGTTCCCACGGTGAAAGTTCGGATATTTCCAAACCAGAAACCATGGGTTGATAAATCCATCCGCTGCGCTCTGAATGTGCGCACGGCCGCTTACAACGACGGTCTTGTATCTGGTAACATGGACAATTACAAAGCGGCGTCGTACAATCTGCGGAGGGCGGTGAGGGACGCTAAACGGACGTACAGAGACACCGTGGAGCTGCAGATGGAGCGGGGGGACACAAGACGCTTGTGGGAGGGGCTGCGAACAATAACAAACTACAAGAGCAGCTCCTCCCCAGCCACGAGTGTGGACGCCTCCCTGGCCAACCAACTGAACTCTTTTTATGCGCGGTTCGAGTCTGGCAGCAACACCGCTAGCTCGCCGGCTAATTGGAGTTACACCGCTGGGGATGAGCGCGCACTCTCAGTGTCCGTGCACGAGGTCAGGAGGGCTTTGATGCGGGTGAACACCAGGAAAGCTGCGGGCCCAGATGGCATATCTGGGCAAGTACTGATGATCTGTGCTAACCAGCTAGCTCCGGTGTTCACCAGGTGTAGTAGCAGAGCCCGCAGGATCATGAAGGATCCTCATCACCCCAACAGCGGACTGTTTCAGCTGCTGCGGTCAGGCAAGCGCCTCCGCAGTCACACAGCGAGAACAGAGAGACTGAGACGGAGTTTTTTCGCGCAAGCCATTACAACTGTCAACGCTGACCTCACCAGGGGTCCTAACCGAGCCATACACTAGGCTCCACTACCTATTGTACTGTATGTAGCATACTGTACCGCATACTGTGTCACTGTGCAGGGTTGTTCATGATGCCGTATTGCTGCGCCGTACTGTTGTATACTGTGCTGTATTATCCCAAACACTACCTCACTCTATTCACATTCACATGCCACTTTAATTCACATGCCACTTTAATTGCACATATCTGTATATACATAGGCATATTCCCTCTATCTATTCCATTTTATTTCATTTTATTTTTATTGCATTTTATTCTATATATATTTATCCTATTCTATAAGTATTCAACTTACTGTATTACGTTTTAGGAGTCAGTTAGTCGGTCTACTAGAAAGGAATTCTTTACTTTTATTTCTTTTTTTCCTAGGACATATTGTGTGTTATCACCGGGTGCGTTGCATTACATTTCACTGCATATATGTATGAAAGTATGTATATGTATGTGACAAATAAAAAATCTTGAATCTTGAATCTTGAATCTTGATTCTTGAACGCCAAAGAGCAACAGACGCAAGTCCACTGTGTTTGTAACTTTTGTAACTTGTGCCGCGTTTCACAGAAACTGGAAAACTGTAATACGTACCAAAATGACTAAACTGGACCCGGTGTATTGCTGCCTGCAGCTATTATTATTATTTTTATTATTATTATTATTATTATTATTATTATTATTGTTATTATTATTGTAATTATTATTATTAGCATCATTATCATTTCCATTAACAAGCAAAGCCTCCCCGCAGGCCTCCACGACATCCTGGATGAACTCATCATCGTTCGTTCTGCTTTAGTCTTCTCTGAAATTCAAAATATAAAGTGTGTCTAAGAAGTCTATAAACAGTAAGGCAAACAGTATATATACTGTACGTTTTAGTTATAGCATTGAGTAATACCAGGGTGCCTGCAGGTGCAGGGGGCCGCCTCGACAGCCACGGAGACACCATCTTTAAAAGAAAGAACAAAATAGGCACAGTTGAGTGAGCAAAGACTTCTACAGCGATGAAATATAAAAGTACTCTGTACTCTGTGACCGTGAGGGCCAGTTTGACCCTCCCCAATGTGGTGGCATCTTGTGATCTTAAAAATCAAAAAACAAGTTTGTGTTTGTTTTTCTTCGGACTGTGGTTGCAATAGCTGTATGTCATATACTGTAATCGACAATAAGTACATGCTCTTTTTTCACCCTCACTTTTCTCGGGGGTTAATCGCTGTCAGATGGCACGTCAGATGAGTCCTGACACCTCCCCACCGTCAGACTTTTTGTCATTCATGGCAGTAATCATTTCTAATGATTCTTGTGTAGCATCCATGAATCTCTTTCTTTTGACCATATTGACTTTAAACATGCAAAATTAACTGCTCGAAAATAGCTATATTCTATAGCGGGTGAATTTTACCTGCTGCCCATGCCCATTGCCCATATTTTAAATCTGGTTTTATCCTTACTGTTTTTAGCAATAGGGGATGCTACATAACACAATTTTAGGAAAAGTCTGGGTGTGGCGGTTCTAGTGTTAAAAGAACTTGAATTCATCGATTCAGATTTGCCTGTCACCTATGTTACACCATTGGCACTTATGATCAGTCCTATAGTGATAGGAAAAACGGCAATTTATAATTACTGAAAAAATCAACAAAAATAAATATATTTTGGAGTATATAATAAACCTTACACATTAATCTCTATCAATAATTCCCAATCAATCAAAAAAAGGAATACAATTGAAAACTGGACAGAACATCACATCTCTGTTTAAAAATATATTTATTCAATTTCTTTCAGTCAGGGAAGTTGTTGCATTTAGTGTTCTATTTTAAATTGTTGTGATCACCTTCCTATATAGTCAACAACTCTCACGCCCAAACTACACCAGGCATGTTGGTGCACCGTACAGGCGTTGTGCGGCGCGTGGGTTTTTACCTTTGGTGGGGGACATCACCATACGAACTGGATCTGCTACACCTCGCCGCCGCCATTATTAGTCAGAGAATGAATCAATTTTTTTTTTGTGTAATTTACATTATTTAGTCTCTGTTAGGTGATGTACAATGACTGTAAAATACACATATTTGCACATGAAAATTAAATTTGAGGCCTTTGAAGAACCTTTTAAGCACTACTATATATATATATATATATATATATATATATATATATATATATATATATTCATCTTCATATTAGAAATATATATAATAATAATAATTTTATATATATATATATAGATATATATATATCATTAATCCCTTCATCATCCACTATTATAAGTGTCTATCCAACCATGCTGGATTCAATTTAAATTGATCACATTTGGCTGGCAGAATCCATGTCCGAAAAGTGATTCTGAAAATTATGTCGTAACCCTGTTAATGCAGAGTTAGCCTGAATGGAAGATATTTGATATATCAGTCATTTTTGGTAATGTATTGATCACATGCATGTTGTCATGCAATTTTAGATCCTTTTTACTCAGGCAAAATTTTAAAATAAATGCTTTGGTTATTTTCAACAGCAACCTTTTTTATTCCTCATTTTGGGAGACAAAAACATAGTTTCTGTTATTGTTTAGGGTAATATAGACTTTTTCTTCTCAGAAAAAATGTGAGAAATGATTGCCTGTGCAGAGCTTTAATTTGTGAATTAATCAAAACAATGTATTGGCATTTTGGTAGGCATAATGCACATTGCACCATGAAATGCAATACAATCGCCATTGAGGGTTTTACAGATACATTATCTTATATATGTGGTGTTTCACATTTGATACACACATTTTCACAACACAGTCTTAAAAATAATAAGCTATGGGATGTTAATCAATTATAAGTTGCCCCAAACCAGAAGATATTTATCTTGAAATATAAGTCACAATATAATTGTTATTGTGGCGATAACATTTTAGCAAAGCCCTCCTTGCAAAACAAATCGTTAAATAAAGTCAAGAAATATTGGTTTAAGGATTGAAAGCCTCTACTGTCTCTGCAGTGCACGGATGATCCACCAGAGCGCAGAAGACATCTCTGATCTAGATTTTTCAAGATCATTTCGTCACAAAAGGGGATATTATGAAAGTATAACAGTACTTACATTTTGAGGACAAAATATACACACCCCAAGGAACATGCAATTGATGCCTCTTCAGAATCATATTTGCCTGACATGACGTGGTTCACTTCCTTCGCTATGCTAACGACTTATTTGTTGAGTTTCCCCTCTCTATCAAAGAGCATTTTTGGGTGTTACCAAGAAGTAAATTATTTCTTGCTTTATTTGTGCAGTAATAAATTCTACCAGATCTATGAACTTCAAAGTCTGTGACTTTAAAATACAGCATGTTAGTATGGTCACAATATCCTACATTGTTAACGATCCTTATAGCTCTTTTTTGTTGTATGCAGAATGAATGTAATGTGCTTTTGTACACGTTACCCCACACCTCCATGCAGTAATTCAGATACAGGAATACGAGTGAACAACACAAAGTGTCTATTTCCTTTTATTTTAAAGTGAGTGATTAAAGCGATGGTCTAGAAATCCAATGGGGTGTCCCCGAGTCTTTTCAAATCCTTCCAACTACGATTTGTACTGTTGTCCTATCTCTGAACCTATTTTTATTCTATGTGCCAGTTTTTTCTCAAAATATGTCCAAAAGTCAAGTACCATTTTGCAGCTTCTTCCTCATTTGATATGAATTTCCTTGCATTTTCAAACCACGATATGTAGTCGTGGCCAAGTGGTTAAGGCGGTGGACAACTCCATTGGGGTTTCCCAGTGCAAATTAAAATCCTGCTGACTACGATGATCAGGGATGTCACTGCTTTCATGATGTTTGAATTTTTGCGCAAGTGTCTCCTGGAAATATCTCTGTGGATGGGATGGTTTAAGTAGCCACACCTGATGCTCAGTGGTTGGGCTAACGAGCATCCGGTTTAAAAACCCCGTCCACACACTCAGTCACAATAGGAGCCCTGTGTCATGACATGTTTCATCTGCTCTTGGCTAGTTCCTCCTAGCCTCAGCTCTACAATAAACTGGTGCTATCAACCAAACGTAATCTGTGCCATAGGTCCCTGAACACGTCACTTGGGTGGCGCGTGGTGGTGAAACTGTGACAGTGGTGCCCAATGTGGGGCTCCGGCACAGGGAAGGGACACGGAAGGGCTGCCCAAAGGTGCCCTGGAGCCACCACTGGTCTAACAGGCGGCCCCAGCACCAGCCCTCTTTCGACTGGCAGCAGCAGCACCTAGGGGGTTCAAATCCTGCAGATTATGATTCATGAGGTTGTTCTAACTCTAAAAGTCTTGAAATTCTGTGTGCCAGACTCTGATGGAAACATTTCAAAGTTAAGTATGTTTTTGCAGCCGCTGCAATTATTTATGTTTGAATTCATTGCGCTGAGTGTCTCCTGAAAATATCTCCAGAAGACAAATACATTTTTTGAGCCTCTTCCTCATTTGATCGGAATTTCCTGGCGTTTTAAATTGACTATCCATGTATTTAACATCCGAGTTGATAAGGCGATGGACTCTAAACCCATTGGGGTGTCCCCCAACAGGTTCAACTACAGGGCCGACTACAATTCACAAATATATCCTTGCTTCCATGATGTCTTAATTTATTGCGCTGTTGTCTCCCAAAAAAAACCAACAACGCAATACTTTGTCTTGTTGCAGCTTCTTCCTGATTTGGTCAAAATGTCCTTGCATTTTAACCCCACAAACAATGTGATTGTTGTTGAGTGGTCATGGCAGGGCTATATTTCCATCCAATTGTCCCCATGCGGAATCAGATCCTGTCCACCACCTTTGGCAAAAATGACCTTTTCTTGATGTTTGAATTTGTTACAGTCGTTTCTCCTTAAAATATCTCCAGCTGTCAATTACATAGTAAAGCTTCTTCCTCATTTCATTGGAATATTCTTGCGCTTTAAAACCGCAAACTATGTTGCTGTGGCCAACTGCTTAAGACTAGAAATCTGTTGGGGTGCGTAGTTTCAAAAATTGCGGACTACTATTTTCATTCTTTTCCAGTTGTCGGACGAAGCGGAGGCACCATCGAGATAACTTTTACTAGCCCTAACCCTAAACCTAACCTAACCCTAACCCTGATAATAAGGTTCGGATACAGTCCTGATACATCATTCAGACGCATCCAGCTGTGAAAATAATTTGTAAAATCATCAGAGACAATCCAACCACAGAAATATAGCCTCTCTTTGACAAAAATGGGGTCAAAAACCTTCAAGTCAGAACTTCAATGCCCTATTCATCGGAAACTGATGGACACAAAATCTATTGTATCTCTACCCTTTACATGAATAACTGAGTGGGTAATATGGGAATGGACAGCTGCTGAAGACATGCCCCGGCCCATGCATTGCCTTTAGCATCCGATTTCAACTGTCCAGTCATCGGATGAAGCGGAGGACGTCATCGAGATAACTTTTACTAGCCCTCACCCTAACCCTAACCTAACCATAACCGTAACCCATTTCTTTTTGGGTATTTTCTGATCCACTTCTCAAAGCAGCACTCTTTTGTACATTATGTCTCTTTTGGTTGAAGTATTCACAAATTGAAAGTGAATGCAAGAAGGTGCCATGAACAAGAAAACATTTACTTTTGTGGATCTTGGCTGTCCTGTAAGTATTGGCAGTCGCTGAAAGAGCTGGAAATGAAGAAACACAAATTTGAAAGAATGCCAAGCACTGAGGGAATTTCAATTTCTCTTCTGTATTCGTCCAGTTAATTAGAATGAGTATTGTAGAATGCGACATCCGACTTGTTTTGTTTTGGATGGATTGCACCTTATTTCAGCAGTTCGCCGTCAGGAAGGCGAACTGATTGACACAAAATCTCTTGTATCTTTACCCTTTACATTAATAACGGAGTGGGTAATATGGGAATGGAGAGCTGCTGACGACGTACCACGGCACGTGCATTGCCTTTAGCATCCGATTTCAACTGTCCAGTCGTCAGATGGAGCGGAGGACGCCATCGTCATCATCAAAACTTGTTATCTAATTAAACTTTTGTGTCATTGTCATAATTTCCGTTGGTGTGGTTTGCGTCAACTTTCGTTTTTGGCCATCAGACTCTGGCAAAGTTGAGATCGACATCTGAACCTACAATCTTGAGCATATCCTGAACAGGGGTTAGATCATTAAAATCCTCCTGATTGGGTTCGATCATAAATTCATTATTTGCATTTGTACTGTCATTGTTGTCATCATTAGGAACTTGTGTGTACAGCATAGTTTTAGTCATGGAGTTCTCTATGAGTCTTTATGACAACCCTCAAATGCATGGAATACAACAACAACCATACATAGCTATAATTGCAATAATTACTGCTAATGATATAAGGATTGATTATAACATGCCACTCCATTAACCAAACATGCTCTCTAGACATTTGGTGAATGGATTATCTATCCCTGCATTTTCCATCATCTCCTCAAACAATGCTGTCAGTCCAACCAACGCTTTAGTCACGCTGCCGTCAGGAGCGGTGTTGTTTGGGATGAAAGTACAACATACGTCGCCAAACATCTTACAAACACCACCATCTTTAGCCAGCAAAATATCCAATGCCATTCGATTTTGCCACGTCATCAAACTAGTTTTATCCAATTGCTCTGCCAGGCCCCTTATCCCATCCCAAGTTCCGCTAAGGCCGCTAAGCCCAAAGCAGCCCAAAGCCCGAAGCCCAAAAACCAAAGTCCAAAGACCAAAGCCCAAAGCAGCCAAGAAGACAGCTCCAAAGAAGAAATAAATTAATTCCATCCCGTTGGACCAGGGGTGGGAAAACTACGGCCCTCGGGCCACATCCGGCCCGTTGGTCTTTTTTATGCGGCCCGCCAAAGATTGGTACAGAATTCATAATTATGACTGCATTCATTTCACCTTGACCTGTAATGCCTGGCGTTTCACCAGGTGCCGCATTAGGCGCGGTGACTTGATTTTGTGGAGCCCGAGCTACTCTCTGTTATTACTCTGCTACTACTCTGAACCCATCTGCAACAATGAGTGGGCCAAAGAAAAGAAAAGTCCACAGTGAGTGCCGAGTGTTTAATAAGGAATGGACAACTAAATACTTTTTTACCTAGGTCTGGTCAAAGGCTGCATGTCTTAATTGCCAAGAAACGATTGCGGTTTTAAAGGAATACATCAGCCCTCACTTTTCTACCAGGCATGCTAATAATGCTAACAACCGATCAACGCATATCGGACGGCTACCGCTCAGAGGTTGGCAGCTGGCTTGCAGGCTCAGCAAAACACCTTTATCCGACAAACTCCCATCCAAGAACCAAGGACGAAGGCAAGTTATTTGCTGGCATTCAAATTGGCAAAAGCCAGCAAGCCTTGCTCTGAAAGGGAGTTTCTCAAAGAGTGCATGGTAGAGACAGCAGGTATCTTGTGTCCTGGGAGCAAGAACAAGTTTGAAAAAATGTGCTTACCACGCAGGACAGTGACTCGCCCTGTTGAACTAATTGACGAAGACCTAGCTAGCAAGCTAAACAAAAAAGCGGAGTAATTTACATTATATTCTTTGGCACTGGACGAAAGTACAGACATAAAGGACACCGCTCAGCTTTTAATTTTTATCAGAGGGATTAATAACAATTTCTAGAAAACTGAGGAGTTTTTGGCCATGGAATCCCTAAAAGGGAAAACACGGGGAGAGGACTTGTATGACATTGTGTCGGCGGTCATTAAGAGGCACAAGCTACCTTGGAGTACGCTCGCCAACGTTACCACAGATGGATCGCCAAATCTGACGGGAAAAAAAGTCGGACTGTTCAAAAGAATCCATAGAGGGTGAAAGAGGAAAACCCTGAGCAGGAGGTAATTTTCCTACACTGCATAATTCACCAGGAAGCACTGTGTAAATCCGTATTGCAGCTTGACCACGTGGTGAAGCCAGTTGTAAAACTTGTTAACTTTATTCGAGCAAGGGCACTTCCCCATCGTCAGTTTATTACGTTTCTTGAAGAAACTGACGCTGATCACAGGGACTTGCTTTACCATTCTGATATCCGCTGGACATACTGCTGTGGACATACTGACACACATGAATGAGCTGAACGTGAGGCTACAAGGGAAAGACCAGTTTGTGTATGAAATGCATACAAATGTCAGAGCCTTCAAAACCAAGCAAGCTTTATTCTCAAAATCAAATGTCAAACAAGTCATTGGCTCATTTCCCCACACTGGCTACGTTGAAAGAGGCCCCTCAACATGTGAAAAAATACAGGAAATCACTGGATGACCTGCATGAAGAATTCTTCCGTCGGTTCTCTGATTTTGGAAAAATTGACAAGTCACTTCAGCTGGTGTCATGTCCCTTCTCACAAGACCCTGAAACAGCGACACAGGAGTTGCAGTTGGAACTGATTGATCTCCAATGTGACACCGTCTTAAAGGAGAAGTTCAACTCTCTTAAACTGGATGAGTTTTATGCTTCATTAAGCGCAGCCAAATTTCCAAACATCCAGAAGATGGCACAGAGGATGCTGGTGTTGTTTGGCTCTACGTATGTGCGTGAACAGACTTTTAGTGTGATTAACACAAACAAAGCACCCCAAAGATCCCAGTTGAGTGATGAACACCTCAGATCTGTTCTGAGAATTGCCACAACAAAATTAACACCAGACTTGGATGCACTGGCAAAAATGGGTGAATAACAACACCATTCCCATTAAAAGGTAAGTGTATTAACACTGTCATGATTTTTTTCTGTTTATGTTTGATATGTTTGCATCTTGTGCTGACCCGGCCCGTCTGTCAAATTTTAAAAGTCAATGTGGCCCCTGAGCCAAAAAGTTTGCCCACCCCTGCGTTGAACCCACAAAGGCTCTTTTTGTAGAGGCTCCCACACCCTCATAGAGAGCACTTCTTCGACAACTATCGATGGAAAAATTGGCATTTTAGAAACAATAATCATAATAAATCCATATTCAAAAGAAAATAACACTCATTGTTGGCTCAACAGTGACGTGGAGCCGGTACAGAGAATCATCTAAATAATTATAATATAATAATACTTGACAGTTATTATTCATAATAATCATATTCCACTGCTAATACATAACAATAATATTAATTATATTCTTATATATATATATATATATAAAATAAAAAAAACGTTTTTATATAAAATATATTTATAAACTGTAAAATAAAAATTAAATGTTCATTCATTTAATTATTCATTTCAGCTATTTAAGTTGATGTGATAGTATAATATTTCACTTCATATATATATTTTTAAAATGACATTATATTATAATGCATATTGTTCTCTACTCCATGACACATATTTAACATGTAAATTTATCATCAGTGTTTATTGAAAATAACTCCATAAACTAATAAAAAACGTCAACCATTCAAAATGTTTTGGCGAAACTTTCATGAATCATGGTCACGTGACAACTGCCATGGACAAACCAGCACACAGCACGAGCGCAGAAGGGACTATATATATATCTGAGCTCCATATCTGAGGGTATAAAAGATATTTATTCCGCAGAATAAAGAGAAAGATTCAGATGCACTTTAAAAACAGTGAATATCGTAGTTGTAGATTTGAAGAAGCTAGCTTTTTTTGCAGAGGAAAAGTTAGACCGATCTTGAGACCAGCCATTTGATTTGCTGTTGCCTTCAGTTACACCTGAGGACTGTTTTAACACAGAAACATGAAACACATGTGGTTAAATTGAGTTAAAAAAAATTGAGTTTTTACACAAACGGTCCTTTTATGAGCTAGAAAAACACAGATAAGGATTAAAACAGTTGTGCCAGTTGTGTGATGTGAGATTTCCCAATAAAGACCTGAGGTAATCACCAAACAAAACACATGCGACTCAGCATTTAGACATCAATTGGTTGTGAAGTAATATCATTCATGAGCATTTTTCTACCACACCCTCCTTTTGTTCCCAGTGGAACAATACAAAAGAAAAATACACTAATAAAAATATATCATATAATTGAGGCAAAGGGATCACAAAATTACCTCAATGCAATACAATTTGTAGGACAAAGATCTCCTAAGAATTATATCTCAAATAGAATTAGACTGGGAAACAAACATCTTATGAAAACCGTTATAATAACAATAAAGATGTAAATATATCTTTATTGTTATCGTTATATACATACATATATCTACATATATTTCATGTCCGTCCAGCGGAATGATTTTTGCTTTGGGTGCGAGAAGTCCTAGGTCCAAATCCGGATGAGCCCAAAGACTAAAATTTCTCCTTGCTGATGGATTTCTTAAACACTTTAAATAATCTGCAGGTTCTCAAGTATGCCTACATTGCTCTTCTTGACTCCTCAGTCTAATTCAAGTTATGCTAGGTTACAATGGACTATAGTTGTAGCGAACAATGACAGTCATTCAACTTTGTGACATGTAAAAACGTCTAACACTAAAGTACAATGTGGCGGTTAGTCCAGGGAGCCAGTAGGGTGAGAGTGACGTCAAAGTTAAGTGCAACAACTCATTTGATTTTTATGAAGGATCTATAATTATACATGTTATATTGAACGCTGCTTTCCAGTGACAGTTTACAAATTTTGACTTGTCATCTTGCTTATTTAACTCCTCATCTGTCGTTCAAGGTCAGCAAAATGTGGTAGTGTGGCCGAGTGGCCCAAGGCGCTAGATTTAAGCTCCAGCCTCTTCATGGGTATGGGTTCAAATCCCACCACTGCAAAGGTTGATAATGCTGTTTGTAAGCTTACATACAACTGCTGCTTCTAACCTAGAATATGAGTTTGTCAATGTCAGAAGATCAGCAGCGGCGGCGGCGGTGGTGGTCATGGTCTCTCATACAATTTCCACTTAAGTTGTACTGGTGCTCTGCCAAGGAGACATCGGCCACCGTATCGCCAGACGAGAACTGACGTCAGGCACCGCAAAATACTTATCCGGAGTCCTCCCTTGGTGGGGTGCAGTCAATAACGGCCACAACATCGACGCTCTTGACATGCGTTGAGAGAACCTCACTGTACTTGTCACTAACGTCTTCTCCACTCTCACTCCCTTGATGACAGCCACGCGTAATATGTTACAACACCAAGCTGCCCTCGACATCATCCGAGCTTTCAGTGGCGGCCTCTGTCATGTTATCTCTGCCAAGGAGACATCTTACTCAAACAGCAATAAAGTGGTGTTGATTTCCATTCGAAGAATTATAGCTATATTGGCAGTCCATATATTTCACAAGAGAAATGTTACTGTTGTTGTTCAAACATTACAAACCGGTCCAGAAGAACTCTGATCAAAGCTTGTGGGTCTATCCAGCGTTTGAACCAGGCCCTCTCACACCCAAAATGAGAGTTATATGTCTAGCCCAACAAAGCCCTAAACCCCTACTTTAACAATGCTGATTAGCAAGCCAGCCAGTGCAGGTAACAAACCATGACCTGTCACCTTGTCTGTCTCCTCTGTTATTAGAAGAACCATGCATGGCAAGCACCAGCTTCACATTTGTCATATTAAGTCTTTAAATGTAGGTAGAGTGGCATAAGGCGCTGTATTTTTGCTCCAGTCTCTACGGATGCCTCGGTTAAGATCAGAATGCTACCAAAGATGGCTTTGGTTAAATCAAGGTTCATTGTAACCTACCATAAACGCAAGAAAGTTGGTGTTACATTTGTGTCTATCAGGTTATGGTATATGGCCATGAACAAATTCTGTGACTTCCATCTGGACAATGAACACTGCCCAGGAAGGATACAAATTTACTCTGAGAGCTCATCTGTGATTTGAACCTGGGACCGTTCCAGCGCAAAGCGTGAATCACATGCAGAGACCAACAAGCCTCAAATATCATTCATGCGATTGTTAAGAGGCAAGTGTAGCTAACAATGATGACAAGTCTCCTCTGTTATTAGAAGTATCATGGAATTTAAATAACAGCTTCAAAAGCTTCACAATTTTAGTCTTTGGGCTCATCCGGATTTGGACCCGGGACCTCTCGAACCCAAAGTAAGAATTATTCCGCTGGACAAACGAACAGTGGAAGCCTTAAATGTGTACTTGTGAGCCAAGAAAGATTTTGCTAAAGCCTTTTTAGATTGGAATGAACGATATATAATTATGCATGATATATTGAACGCTGCTCTCCAATCCCATCTCTCATCTGTGATCCAAAACAAACAAGTTGTGGTAGAGTGGCCGAGTGGTCGAAGGCGCTCGATTAAGGCTCCAGTCTCTTCGGGGGCGTGGGTTCAAATCCCTCCACTGCCATGGTTGGAAATTACAAGTTCTGAAGATCAACAATGGTTGTGTCTCATACAAATTCCACTTAATTTTTATTCCTACACTGAACCTATGCTCTGCCTGTCTCTCCTCTTAATTTCCTTTAACCCAATTATAGTTATATTGGGCGATCCTTGTATTTTACAAGAGAAATGTTACTGTTGTTGTTTGAACATTACAAACCTGTTGTCGTGGTAATTTCTGTAATAAAGGATCGTGAACAAATTATTTGTTTTGCGTGTATATTTATTTTAGAGGAAAAGAGTTAGTCATTGCAATGAGAGGAGAGGGAGAGAGCGAATCGCAGGACGCAGCCTGTAGTCGAGCTCACCCGTCCTGCCGGATACAGGAAGTAGGTGTGTCTATATGTGGTGAGATGTGTGAGACCGTTGGGGTGGGTTGATGCACTGCCCTGTCTGGCGATGACCTTGAAGTCCTCGTATGGATTCTATTCGACTATGTGTTTGAGTGTGTTGTTTTAGTGTAGAAGTGGGTCGCAGGTTTTCCTTGTTGCAGGAATAACGTGCCCTTGCCTAGAGTGCATGCTGATCAGATAGTGTTTGGCAAACATGTTATTGTAGAAGCGGAAAAGGAGGATTTTGCATGTACATATCCCTCCTTTTGTTTATATTTAAAACATCAGTACGAAAGAAAATCATCTCAAAAACAACAAAATATGAACGCACTCAAAATAAGCGAAAACAGCAAAGTATTAACACTCAAAAAATAAGCAGATAATTGACAGATATATAGAAAACCTCCGTCGGCAAACCCGAGTACATCTAGGGACTCACACCCCAAGGTTTAAGAGAACCCATCATAAAGGGAAGAGGGACGGAGGTCCCTAGCAAACTGTGGAAAAGTCGTCGTCTGAGTCGAAGTCGGGGAGGGATAGGGAAAAGGGATCGTCGAGGGAGGGGGCGTCCATCTGGGGAATGGCAAAGTAACGGACGAAAGCGGAAGAAACGAGTTTAGTGGCGGCTGAATGAGCGTGGGGAACAATACACCATGATAAAGCCAAATGGAGGCCAAAGCCGACCACAACGATGGCGCAGGCACGAAGGAGCCACAGGTCTGTGAGCCAGGACCGCCAGTCCCATCCCGAGGGGGGAGGGACGTCGTCAGCCTTCATATCTGCGAGAAGGGAGTTAAGCTGTGTAATCGTATGGGAGATATTGCCGGCTGCATCTAGAATGTAGGTGCAGCACGAGTATGATGTCTCCTTGGCAGAGATAACATGATAACATGACAGAGGCCGCCACTGAAAGCTAGGATGATGTCGAGGGCGGCTTGGTGTTGTTGTAACATATTACGCGTGGCTGTCATAAAGGGAGTGAGGGTGGAGAAGCCGTCAGTGACAAGTGCAGTGAGGTTCTCTCAACTCATGTCAAGAGCGTCGATGTTGTGGGCGTTATTGACTGCACCCCACAAAGGGAGGACTCCGGATAAGTATTTTGCGGTGCCTGACGTCAGTTCTTGTCAGGCGATACGGTGGCCGTTGGTGGCGGGATCGGGATAATGGGGATAATAATGCGTGGTATGAAGTAATCTATCCAGTATGGTAACAGCGGGACGTTGTTTAATGAGGGAGCAAATGCCGAACCAAGACTGGGGAAGGAACTGATGTAGGAGAGGGCCGCAAAGCCACAAGACGTCGTGACCCCTGCCAGCACCGCAATCGTTTGGCCAGAACAACATGGTAGAGGTGAGATTTTCACTCCTGGAAACGTTACGGAAGAGATGGTAGGAGTTGACGCCGTGGGAAGAGTTGGCGAACAAGAGACAGGACGAGACATTATGAATGGGCAGAAGGCTGCAGTTGTTATCATAGGTAACCGCACAGCCTGTGGTGTTGCCACAGGCAAGATATACACAAGTGGGGTGTCGACGTCGTGAAACGCAGAGGGCGTGACGGAGACCCAAAAGGAAGTTGGGTTGAACGGTAGCAACCGGCTCAAGGAGCGCGCCAGCTCGGGAGCGGAAGGTGGTGCTGTTATGGGCACGTAAAGCCTGATTAGAGTACAGGGAACACGGGGAAGGTAGATTAGGCCTAGCGAGCCACCACCTATTTGGGCCCGCTACGGGATCGGTGAGTGAAAGGAAGGTGCAATACCATTCATCGGAGGTGAGGGGAACGGGGCGGACAGGGAGGACTCCCGTCACTGTATGGAGAAAAAGGGTGCAGGCGTAGCAGGAGTTATTAACTTCTGCGGCCTCAATCCAGGAGCGCAGTAGGCGCCACCAGAGGTTCATTCCTAGGACTTTGTTATCTGCGGACACGGGTGGGACCTACTCCATAAGACAGAGATTCACATAATGGACAGATTTAAAGGTGGTGGTGTCAGGGGAGGAATATATATGTCTGGCGAATATGGCGATGAGACGACGGTGCGGCGGGCGGGGGTCGAACTACCAGCCAAAAATAGCCGCACGGATCGGTGCCTGAAAGGTAGGCGCATATGACGGAGAAACCGAAGTTGTTTACCTGGAGTCTGGACATGCTTATCATGACCATAGCGTTAAGATTTGAGAGCTTTTGGAGCTTTAGTCGGTTGGTCAGGTCAGACTGGTCTTGGGGTAAGGTATAACCCCAGGGGATATGATCTGTATTCCACACAGCCTGGGCTCAGTTTGTACAGGGGCCCCAATTGCCTGGACGGGGAACATTTCCAGGATGAGAAATCCATGTATAACATATATATATTGTTGTCCCGCCCAGGGCCGCGCACACTGAAGAGGCCGGGGAGTCGGAACAGGTGCCAGGGTGGACGGTGCTCCATGGTGTCGTCTGCTTCTGCATCCTTGATGTAGTGTGGTGTGTGGTGGTCAGCGTCGTTCGTCTATGACCTATGGGTGCGTTTGTCTATGACCTAAGGTGGACGGTTGCCCGCACGCATCACCTTGCAACTAACAGTGTTCGTAACAATATTTTTTAGGGGATGGGAGGGGTTGTGTGTGACCCTCCTTGCTGGGTGTTTCCGGGCTGTAGTTGGAGGCTGATGGTCTTGCAGTGACTGGCATGCACCCATGTTGCCCTTTCCTGGACTTTTATCGTCGTGTGGGTTGTCAGGAAGACCTGGTATGGGCCCAGCCATCGCTGGTGTTTCCAGGACTTCCGGTGTTTATTCTTTATCAGCATGAAGTCGCCAGGTCGAATGTTGTGCAATGGGCCCAGTGGCGGCTTGGGGCAAGGCAGAGCCTACCTGTTGTCTGATTTCAGAAAGAGACTTGGTTAAGGAAATGCAATATCTTACCAGCGTGTCTTCGCAGAGGTTGGTGACCATCAGCGGGCCTGGATGTCCCAGTCCCACATTGGGAGGGGCTGCGAAAAGGACCTTGAAAGGGGAAAGGTTATTTTGCGGGCGCACTCGCATTCTCATATACATCAGCACGATGGGCAGCGCGTCTACCTAGTTGAGGTTTGTTTTGCTGAAGCATTTTGCCAGTTTGTTTTTCAGCGACCCGTTTTCGCATTCTACAGCACCCCCAGATTATGGGTGGTAGCTGCAGTGTGTTTTTAAATCAAATTGGAAATGTGTCGACAACTGTGTGAGGAGGTTGTTTACAAAATGGCTGCCATTGTCGGCTTTCGCCACTGTTGACGCCGTGGCATGTTTGGCGAGGAAAGCTTCCACCTATTTGGAAAACATGTCAACCATGACCAGACAGTATTTTTTGTTTCTGCACGGTGTAAATTCGACGAAGTCTATCATTACATGTTGGAACGGGCGCGTTGGGGTTGGGTGTGCGGTGGGGTGTGTGAGGCCCTTTGGCCTGCTAGGGTTGTGTTGGGCGCAAATTACAAACTTGTTGCAATATGTGGCTGCAAATGTTGAAAAGCCTTTTGTGAACCAATGTGTTTGTACTGCCGTGCACATACCTCCTTTTGACACATGGTCCAAACCATGTGACAACTTAACGAAACAAGGAAACAGGCGCCTGGGCAGGCAGGGTTTGTCATCGGGGCTCATCCAAACGCCATCGCGGAGGGTGGCCCCACAGCTGGACCAAAGTCTGCGTTCATCTGGGGAAGAGAGGGAGAGCAGGTCAGTGAGGGAGGGGGGTGTGGGGGAAGGGGGGGATGAGTAGAGGGAGGAGGAATGAGGGAGGGGGCTGCGTCGCGCGGGCGTTGCCGAGGGAGACGGGATCTGTGTTGGGAGTGTGTGCGGCGCATTTACAAACAGCGATGGAGAGGGGGAGGAGGATGGCCTCCAAATGGGCCGCCACTTTATGGTGGTGCAGTAATGGCTTGCCGTCTGACTTCAAAAACCGTCTGTGTTTCCAAAGTGCTCCAAAGTCAAACACGACGCCAAAAGCGTAACGAGAGTCGGTGTAGATTGTCGCTGAACGGCCTTTGGCTAATTTGCACGCCTCGGTCAGGGCGACGAGCACCGTGACATGTGGAAGCCCAAGGAGCACTGTGTGGTAGCGGAGCCAACGTGCCGCGAGAGACGGGAGGATTTTTGTTCCTGTAAGATGTTGGAGACGGAATGGGGAATAAAAAGGGTGAGTGGCGCGAAACCCACAAAGTCGCGTGTGGCCAGCACGGCCTTTTCACAGGCCGCGACAGCATGTAGGCAAGGAGGAAGGCCACAAGCCACCGGATCTAATAAACATATGAAGAAACCCACAGGCCAGAGGGTGTCGCCATGTTTTGGTAATAGGACAGAGGTCATGCTGCCCTGACGTTCGTCCATGAACTGAACAAAGGGCCAAAGGGGATCTGGAATTGCCAAGTTTGGAGACGTCGGAGGGCCATCTTAAGGGCCTCGGAGGCGGTGCAGGCGTCCTCGGTCCATGTTAGTGGAGAAGAGGCCGTAAGGCTGCGGGACAGGGTGATTTCCTTGAGGGGGCGGTCAAGGGCTGAAAAATTGGGGATGAAGTGGCAGCAGTAAGAACACATGCCGAGAAAAGAGAGCATTTGCTTTTTGTTATATGGTCTGGGGACGTTGATGATGGCCTGGATTCTGGCAGGGACAAAGTCTTCCCCTGAGGGGTAATGACGTGACCAAGGAAGACCACTTTCTGGTAGACTTACTGAAGTTTGCTTAGAGAAACCTTATGACCCTCAGATGAGACAGGCCGCTGGAGTGTGAGGGTGTACTGTTCACACTGGGTCGTCCACATACTGCAGGAGGACCCTTCCCTCAGAAAGGACGAAGGGGGCGAGGCTGCGGGCGAGAGCCTCGCAGAAGAGGGTGGGGCTGCAAGTTAAGCCCTGGCAGAGGCGTGTCCAGGTTTGAGGTCCAGCGAAGTGGAAGGCGAACCAAAACTGGGAGTATGGGTTGACTGGGACAGAGAAAAAAGCATTGGAGAGGTCAAAACAGAAAACCAAGTGGATCCCGAAGGGATTTGACTCATGATAGTGTCTGGGTTAGGGACATTCGGAGTGGGGGAGTCGATGGCCGCATTAACGGCCTGCAGGTCTTGGACAAAGGGCCACTCGGTGGGCTGCCCTTGAGGTCGGATTTTCTTGACTGGGAATATAGGTGTTTGGACAGGGGAGTCGTCACATGGGCTGATGATTCCCACGTCAAGGAGGGACTCAAAGACGGGGGTGATGCGATCAACAGCTTCCTGTCGCAATGGATATTGTTTTTGTGACGGGCAGAAAGAGGATTTGGGTTTGATGTGCACTGGGGGACAGTGTTTTATGAGGCCTACATCGTATTTGCCGGCCGCCCAAAGGGTGGGTCGGACGTGGGCCAGCAACAAGGAGATGTCGGAAGGTAACAGCAGAATGTGGTAGTGTGGCCGAGTGGTCTAAGGCGCTGGATTAAGGCTCCAGTCTCTTCGGGGGCGTGGGTTCAAATCCCACCACTGCCAAGCTTGATTGGGCTCTTCTAGATTAAAGTACAAGAGCTTCCTCTAACCTAGAATATCAGTCTCTCAAACTGCAAGTTCAGATGTCATCAAAAATGTGGTGTTCAAAATCCACTAAGGTGCAGTTTGAACACCACATTTAGGTAATTCTAGACCAGACCTGTGCTCTGCCAAGGAGAGGTCATACTCTAACAGCACTAAAATAGTGTTAGTTCTCTTTCTAAGTATTATAGCTACAGTATATGGGCAATCCTTGTATTTCTCAAGAGAAATGTGACTGTTGTTGTTTAAACATTACAAACCTGTACGGAACAACTCTGATCAAAGATTCTCAAAGCTTGTGGGTCTATCCAGGGTATGAACCCGGACCTCTCACACCCAAAATGAGAATCATATGTTTTGCCCAACAAAGCCCTAGACCCCTAGTTTAACAATGCTGATTAGCAAGCCAGCCAGTGCAGGCATCAAATGATGACCTGTTGCCTTGTCTGTCTCCTCTGTTATTAGAAGAACCATGCAGGGAAGCACCAGCTTCACATTTGTCATATTAAGTCTTTAAATGTAGATAGGGTGGCATTAGACACTGTATTTTTGCTCCAGTCTCTACGGATGCCTCGGTTAAGATCCAAATGCTGCCAAACATGGCTTTGGTTAAATCAAGGTTCATTGTAACCTACCATAAGAGCAAGTAAATTGGTCTCTATCAGGATATGGTATATGGCCATGAACAAATTCTGTGCATTCCATCTGACAATGAACAATGCCCTGGAAGGATACAAATTCACTTTTAGAGCTCATCTCTGATTTGAACCTGGGACCGCTCCACATCAAAGCGTGAATCACACGCACAGACCAACAAGCTCTTCCTCAGTGAACATACAACTGCTGCTCCTAACCTTGAATATCAGCCTCTCAAATGACATGTTCAGATGTCATCAACAGTTGTGGAATGTCATACAAATTGCACCTAATTTGTAACCCTAGACCAAACCTTTGCTCTGCCAAGGAGACTTCATACTCAAATGATCAAATGACATCAAAAATGATGAAAAACAGCAACTCAATAATGACCTGTCTCCTCTGTTATTAGAAGCACCATGCAGGGCAAGCACCAGCTTCACATTGAGGCATGAGGCACTGTATTTCGGCTCATGTCTCTACGGATGCCTCGGTTCAGATCCAAATGCTGCCAATTATGGCTTTGGCTAAATCAAGGTTCATTGTAACCTACAATAACAGCATGTTAATTGGTGTTACATTTGTCCCTAACAGGATATGGCATATGGCATATAGTAGAGAAAACCCCAGTCTTAGGTTCTTTAAACAAATAGGCAGCACTTGAGGTAAGTTGGATACACGGATAATACTTTTTATTAAGAGAGAACCAGTCTGAGTGAGGTCTGCAGAGTACGATGAAAACTCTTTGCTTCACAAAGTGATATATTATTATTATTAAGCATTAACTCCTCCTTGTCTTCCAATTTTTCAAAGTTTTCCACCATATGGAGATAATTACATAGGAAACCTCTCTACCTCTGAGGGAGGTCACAGGTCACTCAAAGTGAGCCCCTCACCCCTCTGGCTTTTCAGAGGCCTTTCCTTTGCGACATGCATTCATGTGACATGCCTTTGCTTATTCTCAGGTGCTGCATCACTTGTTTCACTGCCTTCTGTATGAATGAACCTTTACTGGAAGTAAAGGATCCATTATCTGAGCTGATCTCTGTTGGAAAACCAAATCTAGGTATTACTGCTGTTGTCATGAACTTTATTACTGTCCCTGCTCCAAACTCTGCTGATGGAACAACTTCCACCCATCTAATGAATCCGTCTGCTATCACTAGCATATACCTTTGACCATTACCATACCTTTTTTATCATATCCACATAATCCAGGTCCTTCTGGTGTTGGAAACTGTCCTAAGGGGTAGTGATGCCTTTTCGCATGTTATTTTGGGCACATACTTCACATTCAGCCAGACGCACGTCTACCATTCATTGTAGACGTGAGACCAATATCATCATATGGAGAACAAAATCCTTGCTTTTTATTTCTCCTTACCACTTCCCCCCTTGCACAATGATCAAAACCATGTGCCTCAGTAATGAGAATTCCTAGTAATACTGTAGGAGCCACAAACTGTCCATCCTGGGCCCTCCACAGGCCGTCCTCATCCTTTGCCCCTCTTTTCATCGACATACTGAATTCATACACACCCGCCTTTTTCTGCATTCTGATAAGATCATCTAAAATAATAACTTCACTTAAATTTGTAGAGCACCTTTTAAAAAACCCAAGATGGCTTTACAGGAGAGGGGCAAGGGGGGTGGCAGATTAAGGGATAGAGGAACCAAAACAAAACAAAGGAATCTCTAAACCAACTAACTAATTGGGAAAGGCCGTGGTGAAAAGGTGGGTCTTGAGGGTTGTTTTGAAAGTGTCCAGGGATGGGGCGTTATGGATTACAGGAGGGACAGAGGTCCATAGGGTGGGTGCTGCCACACTGAAAGCTCTGTCAACGGAAGTTTGTAATCTGGTACGGGGGATGGACAGCAGACCCATGTTTGAGGAACGCAAGTTCCGGGATGGATTGTGTTGGTAGAGGAGGTCGGACAGGTATTGGGGGCCGAGTGCATGAAGGGATTGGTATCTGAGGAGGAGAAGTTTGAAGGAGATGCGGAACTTGACTGGGAGCCAGTGAAGGTGAATGAGGGTGGAGGTGATGTGCTGCCAGGGCTTGGTGTGGGTGTTAACCCTGGCAGCTGAGTTCTGCACATACTGGAGCCTTTCCAGGGCTTTTTTTGGAAAACCCGGACAGGACTCCGCTACAGTAGTCCAACCGGGAGGTGATGAAAGCGTGGATGAGGATTTCAGCCACGGGGTCTGAGAGGGAGAGACGGAGATGTTTTTGAGGTGATAGAAGGCGGAGTTGGTGATGGATTTGATATGTGACTGAAAGGAGAGGGTAGAGTCCAGGATAACACCCAGGTTGCGGACCTCGGGAGATGTTTTGAAGGAACAGCCGCCGACGAGGAGAAGGAGATCTCCAACCTTCCGGAGCAGCGGCTTTGGGGCCACAACCATGAGCTTTGAATTTTTGCTGTTGAGTTGGAGTAGGTTTGTTGTCATCCAGGTTTTTATGGCATGAAGGCAGTTGACCAGAGACTGTGGGGGAAGCAGAGTGGATGGTGAGGTTCTGAGATAAAGCTGTGTATCGTCAGCGTAGCAGTGGGAGTTGAGGGGGAGCAGATAGATGGTGAAGAATGTTGGACCGAGCACAGAGCCTTGAGGGAGGCCATGGTTAACTGGGGAATGGGGGGAGGAGAAGCCTTGATCTTGACAAACTGAGTTCTATTTGATAGATATGAGTGAAACCATGACAGAGCTGTTCCAGTGATGCCAAGGAGGTCGGATAGGCGTTTGAGGAGGATTGTGTGGGAAAGCATGTCAAAAGCAGCGGAAAGGTCGAGGAGGATGAGGATACTGATGTTACTGGTGCCTGCAGCGAGGAGGAGGTCGTGGGTAATCTTGATTAGGGCGGTCTCTGTGCTGTGGTGTGTTCCGTAGGCTGACTGCAGGGGTTCGTAGAGCTCATGGTTGGACAGATGTTGATGGAGCTGGGCAGCCACTGCTCTTTCCAGGCCCTTACTGAGGAATGGAAGGTTGAAGATCGGCCGGTAGTTGTTAAGATCGTCAGGGTCCAGACCAGGCTTCTTCAGGATGGGAGTGATGGAGGCAATTTTGAGACTTGGGGGAACTGTACCAGATGCTAGGGAGGAGTTGATTATGTCTGTGATGGAGGGGCAGAGCTCCCTGGACCCTATGCCAATGCCGTTGGCATAGGGTCCAGGGAGCAGGTGGAGGCTTTGGATTTGTTGTCCAGACAACAATCTAGAGATAAACCATTGTTATCATGTTGGCTGACTACTGTCAAAGTTCTTGTTGGATAGGTTGGCATAAAATATTGTTGGAATGTCTTCAAACAGGTCCTTAGAGTTCTCTCCAGCAGCCAGATGTTAGTGAAAAGATATAAAGTGGTGAAGTTAATTGCACCACATCATGAAAACCAGAGTACGATGTATGAGTAGAATCTCCTAGGATATAATTTACAAGAAAGCTGAGGAACAGTTTTGACCAGTTACATCCACTCTTGGCTGGGGCAGGTGAGAGTTCATAATTAATTACATACCTCTGTGTACCTGGCGAGAAGCAACCCCACCTCCACCTTACCCCAATCTCTCTCTCCATCTATCTCCCTTAACCTCTCCAGTGGTTAAACGGTGTTCCGTCAGTGACAAGTGCAGTGAGGTTCTCTCAACTCATGTCAAGAGCGTCGATGTTGTGGGCGTTATTGACTGCACCCCACCAAGGGAGGACTCCGGATAAGTATTTTGCGGTGCCTGACGTCAGTTCTTGTCAGGCGATACGGTGGCCGTTGGTGGCGGGATCGGGATAATGGGGATAATAATGCGTGGTATGAAGTAATCTATCCAGTATGGTAACAGCGGGACGTTGTTTAATGAGGGAGCAAATGCCGAACCAAGACTGGGGAAGGAACTGATGTAGGAGAGGGCCGCAAAGCCACAAGACGTCGTGACCCCTGCCAGCACCGCAATCGTTTGGCCAGAACAACATGGTAGAGGTGAGATTTTCACTCCTGGAAACGTTACGGAAGAGATGGTAGGAGTTGACGCCGTGGGAAGAGTTTGCGAACAAGAGACAGGACGAGACATTATGAATGGGCAGAAGGCTGCAGTTGTTATCATAGGTAACCGCACAGCCTGTGGTGTTGCCACAAGCAAGATATACACAAGTGGGGTGTCGACGTCGTGAAACGCAGAGGGCGTGACGGAGACCCAAAAGGAAGTTGGGTTGAACGGTAGCAACCGGCTCAAGGAGCGCGCCAGCTCGGGAGCGGAAGGTGGTGCTGTTATGGGCACGTAAAGCCTGATTAGAGTACAGGGAACACGGGGAAGGTAGATTAGGCCTAGCGAGCCACCACCTATTTGGGCCCGCTACGGGATCGGTGAGTGAAAGGAAGGTGCAATACCATTCATCGGAGGTGAGGGGAACGGGGCGGACAGGGAGGACTCCCGTCACTGTATGGAGAAAAAGGGTGCAGGCGTAGCAGGAGTTATTAACTTCTGCGGCCTCAATCCAGGAGCGCAGTAGGCGCCACCAGAGGTTCATTCCTAGGACTTTGTTATCTGCGGACACGGGTGGGACCTACTCCATAAGACAGAGATTCACATAATGGACAGATTTAAAGGCGGTGGTGTCAGGGGAGGAATATATATGTCTGGCGAATATGGCGATGAGACGACGGTGCGGCGGGCGGGGGTCGAACTACCAGCCAAAAATAGCCGCACGGATCGGTGCCTGAAAGGTAGGCGCATATGACGGAGAAACCGAAGTTGTTTACCTGGAGTCTGGACATGCTTATCATGACCATAGCGTTAAGATTAGAGAGCTTTTGGAGCTTTAGTCGGTTGGTCAGGTCAGACTGGTCTTGGGGTAAGGTATAACCCCAGGGGATATGATCTGTATTCCACACAGCCTGGGCTCAGTTTGTACAGGGGCCCCAATTGCCTGGACGGGGAACATTTCCAGGATGAGAAATCCATGTATAACATATATATATTGTTGTCCCGCCCAGGGCCGCGCACACTGAAGAGGCCGGGGAGTCGGAACAGGTGCCAGGGTGGACGGTGCTCCATGGTGTCATCTGCTTCTGCATCCTTGATGTAGTGTGGTGTGTGGTGGTCAGCGTCGTTCGTCTATGACCTATGGGTGCGTTTGTCTATGACCTAAGGTGGACGGTTGCCCGCACGCATCACCTTGCAACTAACAGTGTTCGTAACAATATTTTTTAGGGGATGGGAGGGGTTGTGTGTGACCCTCCTTGCTGGGTGTTTCCGGGCTGTAGTTGGAGGCTGATGGTCTTGCAGTGACTGGCATGCACCCATGTTGCCCTTTCCTGGACTTTTATCGTCGTGTGGGTTGTCAGGAAGACCTGGTATGGGCCCAGCCATCGCTGGTGTTTCCAGGACTTCCGGTGTTTATTCTTTATCAGCATGAAGTCGCCAGGTCGAATGTTGTGCAATGGGCCCAGTGGCAGCTTGGGGCAAGGCAGAGCCTACCTGTTGTCCGATTTCAGAAAGAGACTTGGTTAAGGAAATGCAATATCTTACCAGCGTGTCTTCGCAGAGGTTGGTGACCATCAGCGGGCCTGGATGTCCCAGTCCCACATTGGGAGGGGCTGCGAAAAGGACCTTGAAAGGGGAAAGGTTATTTTGCGGGCGCACTCGCATTCTCATATACATCAGCACGATGGGCAGCGCGTCTACCTAGTTGAGGTTTGTTTTGCTGAAGCATTTTGCCAGTTTGTTTTTCAGCGACCCGTTTTCGCATTCTACAGCACCCCCAGATTATGGGTGGTAGCTGCAGTGTGTTTTTAAATCAAATTGGAAATGTGTCGACAACTGTGTGAGGAGGTTGTTTACAAAATGGCTGCCATTGTCGGCTTTCGCCACTGTTGACGCCGTGGCATGTTTGGCGAGGAAAGCTTCCACCTATTTGGAAAACATGTCAACCATGACCAGACAGTATTTTTTGTTTCTGCACGGTGTAAATTCGACGAAGTCTATCATTACATGTTGGAACGGGCGCGTTGGGGTTGGGTGTGCGGTGGGGTGTGTGAGGCCCTTTGGCCTGCTAGGGTTGTGTTGGGCGCAAATTACAAACTTGTTGCAATATGTGGCTGCAAATGTTGAAAAGCCTTTTGTGAACCAATGTGTTTGTACTGCCGTGCACATACCTCCTTTTGACACATGGTCCAAACCATGTGACAACTTAACGAAACAAGGAAACAGGCGCCTGGGCAGGCAGGGTTTGTCATCGGGGCTCATCCAAACGCCATCGCGGAGGGTGGCCCCACAGCTGGACCAAAGTCTGCGTTCATCTGGGGAAGAGAGGGAGAGCAGGTCAGTGAGGGAGGGGGGTGTGGGGGAAGGGGGGGATGAGTAGAGGGAGGAGGAATGAGGGAGGGGGCTGCGTCGCGCGGGCGTTGCCGAGGGAGACGGGATCTGTGTTGGGAGTGTGTGCGGCGCATTTACAAACAGCGATGGAGAGGGGGAGGAGGATGGCCTCCAAATGGGCCGCCACTTTATGGTGGTGCAGTAATGGCTTGCCGTCTGACTTCAAAAACCGTCTGTGTTTCCAAAGTGCTCCAAAGTCAAACACGACGCCAAAAGCGTAACGAGAGTCGGTGTAGATTGTCGCTGAACGGCCTTTGGCTAATTTGCACGCCTCGGTCAGGGCGACGAGCACCGTGACATGTGGAAGCCCAAGGAGCACTGTGTGGTAGCGGAGCCAACGTGCCGCGAGAGACGGGAGGATTTTTGTTCCTGTAAGATGTTGGAGACGGAATGGGGAATAAAAAGGGTGAGTGGCGCGAAACCCACAAAGTCGCGTGTGGCCAGCACGGCCTTTTCACAGGCCGCGACAGCATGTAGGCAAGGAGGAAGGCCACAAGCCACCGGATCTAATAAACATATGAAGAAACCCACAGGCCAGAGGGTGTCGCCATGTTTTGGTAATAGGACAGAGGTCATGCTGCCCTGACGTTCGTCCATGAACTGAACAAAGGGCCAAAGGGGATCTGGAATTGCCAAGTTTGGAGACGTCGGAGGGCCATCTTAAGGGCCTCGGAGGCGGTGCAGGCGTCCTCGGTCCATGTTAGTGGAGAAGAGGCCGTAAGGCTGCGGGACAGGGTGATTTCCTTGAGGGGGCGGTCAAGGGCTGAAAAATTGGGGATGAAGTGGCAGCAGTAAGAACACATGCCGAGAAAAGAGAGCATTTGCTTTTTGTTATATGGTCTGGGGACGTTGATGATGGCCTGGATTCTGGCAGGGACAAAGTCTTCCCCTGAGGGGTAATGACGTGACCAAGGAAGACCACTTTCTGGTAGACTTACTGAAGTTTGCTTAGAGAAACCTTATGACCCTCAGATGAGACAGGCCGCTGGAGTGTGAGGGTGTACTGTTCACACTGGGTCGTCCACATACTGCAGGAGGACCCTTCCCTCAGAAAGGACGAAGGGGGCGAGGCTGCGGGCGAGAGCCTCGCAGAAGAGGGTGGGGCTGCAAGTTAAGCCCTGGCAGAGGCGTGTCCAGGTTTGAGGTCCAGCGAAGTGGAAGGCGAACCAAAACTGGGAGTATGGGTTGACTGGGACAGAGAAAAAAGCATTGGAGAGGTCAAAACAGAAAACCAAGTGGATCCCGAAGGGATTTGACTCATGATAGTGTCTGGGTTAGGAACATTCGGAGTGGGGGAGTCGATGGCCGCATTAACGGCCTGCAGGTCTTGGACAAAGGGCCACTCGGTGGGCTGCCCTTGAGGTCGGATTTTCTTGACTGGGAATATAGGTGTTTGGACAGGGGAGTCGTCACATGGGCTGATGATTCCCACGTCAAGGAGGGACTCAAAGACGGGGGTGATGCGATCAACAGCTTCCTGTCGCAATGGATATTGTTTTTGTGACGGGCAGAAAGAGGATTTGGGTTTGATGTGCACTGGGGGACAGTGTTTTATGAGGCCTACATCGTATTTGCCGGCCGCCCAAAGGGTGGGTCGGACGTGGGCCAGCAACAAGGAGATGTCGGAAGGTAACAGCAGAATGTGGTAGTGTGGCCGAGTGGTCTAAGGCGCTGGATTAAGGCTCCAGTCTCTTCGGGGGCGTGGGTTCAAATCCCACCACTGCCAAGCTTGATTGGGCTCTTCTAGATTAAAGTACAAGAGCTTCCTCTAACCTAGAATATCAGTCTCTCAAACTGCAAGTTCAGATGTCATCAAAAATGTGGTGTTCAAAATCCACTAAGGTGCAGTTTGAACACCACATTTAGGTAATTCTAGACCAGACCTGTGCTCTGCCAAGGAGAGGTCATACTCTAACAGCACTAAAATAGTGTTAGTTCTCTTTCTAAGTATTATAGCTACAGTATATGGGCAATCCTTGTATTTCTCAAGAGAAATGTGACTGTTGTTGTTTAAACATTACAAACCTGTACGGAACAACTCTGATCAAAGATTCTCAAAGCTTGTGGGTCTATCCAGGGTATGAACCCGGACCTCTCACACCCAAAATGAGAATCATATGTTTTGCCCAACAAAGCCCTAGACCCCTAGTTTAACAATGCTGATTAGCAAGCCAGCCAGTGCAGGCATCAAATGATGACCTGTTGCCTTGTCTGTCTCCTCTGTTATTAGAAGAACCATGCAGGGAAGCACCAGCTTCACATTTGTCATATTAAGTCTTTAAATGTAGATAGGGTGGCATTAGACACTGTATTTTTGCTCCAGTCTCTACGGATGCCTCGGTTAAGATCCAAATGCTGCCAAACATGGCTTTGGTTAAATCAAGGTTCATTGTAACCTACCATAAGAGCAAGTAAATTGGTCTCTATCAGGATATGGTATATGGCCATGAACAAATTCTGTGCATTCCATCTGACAATGAACAATGCCCTGGAAGGATACAAATTCACTTTTAGAGCTCATCTCTGATTTGAACCTGGGACCGCTCCACATCAAAGCGTGAATCACACGCACAGACCAACAAGCTCTTCCTCAGTGAACATACAACTGCTGCTCCTAACCTTGAATATCAGCCTCTCAAATGACATGTTCAGATGTCATCAACAATTGTGGAATGTCATACAAATTGCACCTAATTTGTAACCCTAGACCAAACCTTTGCTCTGCCAAGGAGACTTCATACTCAAATGATCAAATGACATCAAAAATGATGAAAAACAGCAACTCAATAATGACCTGTCTCCTCTGTTATTAGAAGCACCATGCAGGGCAAGCACCAGCTTCACATTGAGGCATGAGGCACTGTATTTCGGCTCATGTCTCTACGGATGCCTCGGTTCAGATCCAAATGCTGCCAATTATGGCTTTGGCTAAATCAAGGTTCATTGTAACCTACAATAACAGCATGTTAATTGGTGTTACATTTGTCCCTAACAGGATATGGCATATGGCATATAGTAGAGAAAACCCCAGTCTTAGGTTCTTTAAACAAATAGGCAGCACTTGAGGTAAGTTGGATACACGGATAATACTTTTTATTAAGAGAGAACCAGTCTGAGTGAGGTCTGCAGAGTACGATGAAAACTCTTTGCTTCACAAAGTGATATATTATTATTATTAAGCATTAACTCCTCCTTGTCTTCCAATTTTTCAAAGTTTTCCACCATATGGAGATAATTACATAGGAAACCTCTCTACCTCTGAGGGAGGTCACAGGTCACTCAAAGTGAGCCCCTCACCCCTCTGGCTTTTCAGAGGCCTTTCCTTTGCGACATGCATTCATGTGACATGCCTTTGCTTATTCTCAGGTGCTGCATCACTTGTTTCACTGCCTTCTGTATGAATGAACCTTTACTGGAAGTAAAGGATCCATTATCTGAGCTGATCTCTGTTGGAAAACCAAATCTAGGTATTACTGCTGTTGTCATGAACTTTATTACTGTCCCTGCTCCAAACTCTGCTGATGGAACAACTTCCACCCATCTAATGAATCCGTCTGCTATCACTAGCATATACCTTTGACCATTACCATACCTTTTTTATCATATCCACATAATCCAGGTCCTTCTGGTGTTGGAAACTGTCCTAAGGGGTAGTGATGCCTTTTCGCATGTTATTTTGGGCACATACTTCACATTCAGCCAGACGCACGTCTACCATTCATTGTAGACGTGAGACCAATATCATCATATGGAGAACAAAATCCTTGCTTTTTATTTCTCCTTACCACTTCCCCCCTTGCACAATGATCAAAACCATGTGCCTCAGTAATGAGAATTCCTAGTAATACTGTAGGAGCCACAAACTGTCCATCCTGGGCCC
This sequence comes from Zeus faber, assembly GCF_960531495.2. NCBI lineage: Eukaryota > Metazoa > Chordata > Actinopteri > Zeiformes > Zeidae > Zeus > Zeus faber. The sequence continues at coordinate 40,823 of NW_028293078.1, read as the reverse complement.
TCCACAGGCCGTCCTCATCCTTTGCCCCTCTTTTCATCGACATACTGAATTCATACACACCCGCCTTTTTCTGCATTCTGATAAGATCATCTAAAATAATAACTTCACTTAAATTTGTAGAGCACCTTTTAAAAAACCCAAGATGGCTTTACAGGAGAGGGGCAAGGGGGGTGGCAGATTAAAGGATAGAGGAACCAAAACAAAACAAAGGAATCTCTAAACCAACTAACTAATTGGGAAAGGCCGTGGTGAAAAGGTGGGTCTTGAGGGTTGTTTTGAAAGTGTCCAGGGATGGGGCGTTATGGATTACAGGAGGGACAGAGGTCCATAGGGTGGGTGCTGCCACACTGAAAGCTCTGTCAACGGAAGTTTGTAATCTGGTACGGGGGATGGACAGCAGACCCATGTTTGAGGAACGCAAGTTCCGGGATGGATTGTGTTGGTAGAGGAGGTCGGACAGGTATTGGGGGCCGAGTGCATGAAGGGATTGGTATCTGAGGAGGAGAAGTTTGAAGGAGATGCGGAACTTGACTGGGAGCCAGTGAAGGTGAATGAGGGTGGAGGTGATGTGCTGCCAGGGCTTGGTGTGGGTGTTAACCCTGGCAGCTGAGTTCTGCACATACTGGAGCCTTTCCAGGGCTTTTTTTGGAAAACCCGGACAGGACTCCGCTACAGTAGTCCAACCGGGAGGTGATGAAAGCGTGGATGAGGATTTCAGCCACGGGGTCTGAGAGGGAGAGACGGAGATGTTTTTGAGGTGATAGAAGGCGGAGTTGGTGATGGATTTGATATGTGACTGAAAGGAGAGGGTAGAGTCCAGGATAACACCCAGGTTGCGGACCTCGGGAGATGTTTTGAAGGAACAGCCGCCGACGAGGAGAAGGAGATCTCCAACCTTCCGGAGCAGCGGCTTTGGGGCCACAACCATGAGCTTTGAATTTTTGCTGTTGAGTTGGAGTAGGTTTGTTGTCATCCAGGTTTTTATGGCATGAAGGCAGTTGACCAGAGACTGTGGGGGAAGCAGAGTGGATGGTGAGGTTCTGAGATAAAGCTGTGTATCGTCAGCGTAGCAGCGGGAGTTGAGGGGGAGCAGATAGATGGTGAAGAATGTTGGACCGAGCACAGAGCCTTGAGGGAGGCCATGGTTAACTGGGGAATGGGGGGAGGAGAAGCCTTGATCTTGACAAACTGAGTTCTATTTGATAGATATGAGTGAAACCATGACAGAGCTGTTCCAGTGATGCCAAGGAGGTCGGATAGGCGTTTGAGGAGGATTGTGTGGGAAAGCATGTCAAAAGCAGCGGAAAGGTCGAGGAGGATGAGGATACTGATGTTACTGGTGCCTGCAGCGAGGAGGAGGTCGTGGGTAATCTTGATTAGGGCGGTCTCTGTGCTGTGGTGTGTTCCGTAGGCTGACTGCAGGGGTTCGTAGAGCTCATGGTTGGACAGATGTTGATGGAGCTGGGCAGCCACTGCTCTTTCCAGGCCCTTACTGAGGAATGGAAGGTTGAAGATCGGCCGGTAGTTGTTAAGATCGTCAGGGTCCAGACCAGGCTTCTTCAGGATGGGAGTGATGGAGGCAATTTTGAGACTTGGGGGAACTGTACCAGATGCTAGGGAGGAGTTGATTATGTCTGTGATGGAGGGGCAGAGCTCCCTGGACCCTATGCCAATGCCGTTGGCATAGGGTCCAGGGAGCAGGTGGAGGCTTTGGATTTGTTGTCCAGACAACAATCTAGAGATAAACCATTGTTATCATGTTGGCTGACTACTGTCAAAGTTCTTGTTGGATAGGTTGGCATAAAATATTGTTGGAATGTCTTCAAACAGGTCCTTAGAGTTCTCTCCAGCAGCCAGATGTTAGTGAAAAGATATAAAGTGGTGAAGTTAATTGCACCACATCATGAAAACCAGAGTACGATGTATGAGTAGAATCTCCTAGGATATAATTTACAAGAAAGCTGAGGAACAGTTTTGACCAGTTACATCCACTCTTGGCTGGGGCAGGTGAGAGTTCATAATTAATTACATACCTCTGTGTACCTGGCGAGAAGCAACCCCACCTCCACCTTACCCCAATCTCTCTCTCCATCTATCTCCCTTAACCTCTCCAGTGGTTAAACGGTGTTCCATGGTGGATGTACAGTCTTCATCATCCACCCTTGCAAAAGGCTTTTTGAACAATGGGGTTCTTGTGTGTGTGTTCGTGTAACAAGTGGCCTAGCTGTTAATTGAGGGCACACCCCCTTCATGCACATCCAACCAATTACCAGGCCATCATGATTGGCCAGAGCTATGGCTGTCTACTTGAGTTGAGGTCAAGGTGAGCTGGTTATGTCCTGGTCATCTTGTGTAGGTGTGTGTTTTGTAAATTACGTGTGTTACGTTGTTGAGTTTATTCAGTGTGTGTATGTGTGTGTATCAACTTGTGTGTCTGTATGTGTGTGTCAGGGGGTGGGGGGCATTGTGCATCTGCATGTCTATGAGAATGTGAGCACCTGAGTGGTGTGTTAAGTATGGCTGTGAGATACATATTCATTTTTGGTGTGTGTTTTGGGCATATGCTGAGTGTGAATGTATGTGTGTTTATGTGTTAGTGTGAATGTATTTGTGTTTATGTGTGTGTGTGTGTGTGTGTGTGTGTGTGTGTGTGTGTGTGTGTGTGTGTGTGTGTGTGTGTGTGTGTGTGTGTGTGTGCGTGCACTCTTTTAACTCCACTGCTAAAATCAATCCTCCGTAATAAGAGAGGAAATTTGAGCTTGTCCAGGACAAACTACTGATCGATTTGTGGGGTCAAGAGGAGAGTGTGTGTGAGTGTGTACAAGGTCTCTGGAGAGATAGACACAAGAAACCACTGCAGATGTCTAATGGTCAGAGAGAGAAAAAGCGACGCTTTTCCACCAGGTTCAAATTACTGATTAAAAGTTTGACTCTTTTGTGGGATTAGTTCGTTGAAGAGTGACTCGGTAAAATTATTTGTTCAATTCTTTGACTTCATTAATTTGATTCAGTTGGTGTAAGGCATAGTGAGTGAGGGAGGATGTGAACGACCAATGAGAGTCAGAAGAGTCGGTTTGGCTTTGAGTTGTGAATGGAATTTTCACAGGAATACCGCCAAGTGTGAATCAGTCACATCCAATATGAATTATGCCAAATGCCTTGACCTTTTGCCCATATTAATTTAATCTTCAGTAGTTATTTTCAGTTTGAGAGTCAAAGATTCACTCGCTCGCTCTCTGAATCGAAGCCTAATGAGCTTGTAAGGCACACCGCTGGGCTTGAGGCGCAGCAGCATCGGAACCAAAACTTGTCACAAGGGTTGTCAAATTTCGAGGCATTCCAGACATGAGAGTGTCAGGGCTTTCTGCATGCGGTTTTCGACTCTCCAAGGAAATGAATTGGACTTCTTGAGTTTTTGGCTGATTCAGTGTAAATCTGGCTCAAGTTCCTTAGTATCACAAACAAATTAAATTGTTTATTTTGTAGAAAAACCCCCAAAGACACAAAGAGGGGACCAGCCATGACACACCGTGTCACACATTTCGTCCTTGCTGGCAATGGCATCTCAAGTTGTGCCGAAATCGCATCTCACCAACCAATCTCACATATTGAGAGTCAACTGCAAGACAAAAAATGTGACCCACCACAGCAATCCCGCAATCTTGTGCATTTCTAAAATCACCATGAGCAGCCAAATAAGTTGAAAAAACCTTTCTCGCAGTAAAATTAAAATTAGATTGTTCCTTTGTGTGTTTTTTTTTATCTCTCAACGTATTTTCAAAACTGAGTTTGACTTATAAATAGTACATACATGTTAAACCGTTCATGGGGAAACACAGTTCACAGAGCTGCTGAACAGTGCTGAACAACACTGATCAATTGTTCCCTTTAAATCGACCGTCGAGGTGAAGATCATTCCTCCATATTCCATGTGATGTGAAGACACATTGTGAAACCGTTTTTTATAGAGTTAAACTTTTTAATCCTACTACTTTAACACACACCTGAATCCATTGTTGTGCAGGGGTATAACCCACAAAGAACAAAAGAGCTGACATCACTTCCATAAACAGATGGTTAAAGCGCAGCACGAGGATTCCTCAGTTTCACTTGTCTGTGAAAACTTTAATCTCGGTGCTGTTATGGAAGCTCTAAATCATATCTGGGACCTTAATCTGACCATTGCGATAGATCCAAGTCAGTGTAAGCAGCTCATTCTGGTCTACATCTTCCACGATGATAGTCAGTTCTCCGACAGCAACACGGAAAAAAAAAACTGCACGAGACGCAGTGAAGTCACTTCAGACAACAAGAAAATGCCAAAAAGTGGTCGCCTTCATCACAAACTATGCTGAGGACCATGCTATAGTATTGCTGGGATGCCTTCCGAATCAGAAAAATGTAGCTGGAAAGCTGTTGCCACCCTGTGTCACAGAGGCATCTGTGTGGCGCAACTACAGGAAAGCACTGATCCCTAGAGGTAGGTTGAGTTGCCCCTAGACAGACAGACAGACAGACAGACAGATACATAGATAGATAGTTTGATAGAAAGATAGATAGATAGTGTCGTTTCTGGATGATTTTGATGTGTTGATGAAGAAGGAATCTCCACTAACGCTGACTTGATTAAAATAATAATTTTATTACACAAATCAGCATCAAACCGGACTTGCCATAGATCGTCCAGAAGAGAACAAAGCCGGAAGTTTTCTCTGTTGACTGAAGTAAAAGACTTGTCCTATATACTAGTACGGACATCAAGTAGCCCATCTGGTCACAATACATAGGTCACAGTTCAGCACTTGTCCGACGTTAATCTACACATTTCCTCCTCTGGCCAGGCTGGAGGCCTCCCTACATCCGTTCTCATACGGGCCTCTAAATAGACACGTTGTTATTGTCGCTCTCCGTATGACCTGAAAGCAATAAATTAAAAGTAACTTAAGTTAGTAATTATACGATACAATCACTATACAATGGGCTCTGATTCTCGAGAACCCAGGGCCCTCATTCAGACACCTCATATTCCCCCCTTCGAGACTATACAATGTTTCGACAGAGAGAAGAGTAATTGAACTGATGATGTTAATTGGCTTACTAGAAATCACTTAATAACAAACAATATCGATTATAATATACCCTTCTTACCATGCTTAGTCGTAGCAATACAGTAAATTTGTGGAGTGTGAGAGCGAAAATCCCATCTGGCAGCTTCCTTTCTGAGAACATCCAGCAAACAATCAAGACAGGAAAATGCTCTCACAGTCCCTCTGCCCCAGGCAACCACCTATGGTACTCCAAATCAATTAACAGAAAAAGACGAAGGGTTTATAAAACTGTATAGGATGTTACATATTTGTGCATACATTTAGAACTTTAGAAATAAATCAAAACATTTGTCCAAAGTCAGGCTGTTCGACCCATCATTCCTTCCAGTGGACCTTTCCCTGCCTAGAACCAATGTCCCTCAAAAAACGTAAAAAAAGAAAATACCTGAGGTCCCAATGTATTCACTTCATCCTATTACAGACAACTCAAAGTAAACAATAGCAAATCAAAGTAATATGTCTTGTTAAAATATCTAGTGTAGAGTATAGGATATTCATCAATAATACAGGTTTCATTGTAATAAACAAACTCCAATATTTTAAAAACATGCAGGACACATGTGGTGGTCTTGGCTCCTCCTACGGTGGCCCCTTCAGCATTTGCTCCCACACCGTCGGCTCCTCCTGGGGCGGGACTCCCTGCTGCAGCTAATCTGACGGCAGCTTCAACTGTGGCAGCGGCTCCTGGGGCGGCTGTCCCTGTGGTGGCTCCACCTGCGGCATCTCCCCCTGTGGGGTCTCATCTGGTGGTGTCCCTAACTGCGGCGGCTGTTCCAACTGTGGCCTCCCCAGTAGCGACTCCACTTTCAGATCCTTCTGGGCCAGAGACCCTGGCAGTGGCTCAGAGGAAGAGAGGATCACCGCCAGCCAGGAATGGAGGCGCCCAAGAAGCTGAAGGAGGTGGCAGACGGGGACTTGGGGTGGGTGGTCTGGGGGAGATCCCCCTCCCTCGGGGGCTGTCTCTCCACTTTGTGGAATGACGGTCACGAGGGGCAGGTGAGTTCCCCTGCTTCCCCCAACAACGGGTCCTATTCCTGGGCTGACCTGATAGATGAGAAGCCGGGAGACATGGTGTTGGGGTTGTATGACTAGTGTTGGGTTTGGTTCTGTATTTTCTTATGTGTAGTTTTGTGTTTTGGGGTTTCGATGCATGGTGGTGCAGTGTGCTTAGTTAGGGCTGGGCTACAGGAGTGGCAGCGGCTGCCCTCTTATAGGGGCTGGGCCATAGGAGGGCAGTATAACTATCTACAGGAGGCAGCAGACCTCCCCTCCTTGCGCTGAAACATCTAACCCCCTGCTCTTACTGTCTTCATCGCTGGCAGCCTTAAACAGCTACAAACGACAGCATCCCACCCGATGAGTGGCAAGCTGCAGAAACACAAACGCTCCATAGACCAAACACACATGCTGGTCCACAGCGTCTATATATTTGTGAGGCACAGCATGAACACACCTGTAATCAATCAGTCGATTTTCACAGGCGATCCAGTTTTCCAATCTATATGTTCACCACAGTGTTCACTTGTGTCCTTATGGAGAACATTGTCCCCAAGGACGGACTTACATGGACTCAAGCTCATAAAGCGTGTAATGTGTGTTTGGGATGTTTTATGTACTTGTAATGCGCTGTGGCCAATTCTTTCCCCTGTATTTGGAGTCAGCTGTAACTCCAAAGCGGTGGTCAAGGTTTTTGCAGTTATTTAAAGCTTAAAAGAAGCATTTGAATGTTTATTTTCTCTTTTAGACATGAAGAATATGCTCACCAAAGAGAGAGAGGGAACAAGCCTCCACCACCTTGGTGAGAGGGACCCCGTGCTCCTATCCACAGCCCAAAGACATCTCAAAAGACAACAGGAGTTATATTTACAATGGGAGGACTTGTTCTAATTGACTCAGCAATCATTTACATTCACACTCTGGAGAATTAGCAGAGAGAGAGAGAGAGAGAGAGAGAGAGAGAGATGCAAGCATGAAGTAGTGGGATTGTTTTTTGTTATATATTCCAATGTAGCAAATTAAATGTGATTCATTGTGATCAATGATATAATTCCCATTTCAATGCACTACAAAGACAAAAAATAACCCTTTTTGAAACCAGCTATGTAATGTTAAGTAAAAGCATGGTGATGGGATAAACACATGTTAAACCCTGGTAAACTATGGAGCCAAGTAGTGGAGATACTGTAGGAAAAACATAGTATAGTGTGATTTTACCATAGTATAACCATGGTTCTTCTCTCCGTCAAAAACCACAGTTAACCATATGTCCGCTTACCATGGTAAAACTATGGTTAATATTTGTAAGGGTTGTTTTGTGTTTGGAAACTTTGCCTCCCTCTAAGAGGCCTAGAACTCAAGCAGAGTGGATGTCTCAGATGTGTCTCTTACCATAGAGTCGCAGAAATGTACATACTTTATATTTGCAAATGTTTAAACACAGCAGTCACCACTGGAAACAGCTGAAGACAAGCTGAAATGTCTATTGGTACCAGCATGGGGCATCTGCCTCTTCTCCCGCTGTGTCGTGGTCCATTACACAGTCAATGCCTGGAGAATAGCTAGATGAATTGAACATTCCTGAGATTATTTAATGATAATAATATATAAATATAGAAAAATTCCAATGAAATGAGGAAACGGCTGTAAAATGTAATTGACTGCTGTTAATATTTTAAGGAGAAACTAACGCCATAATTTCAAAGCGTGTAGGGGAAGGTCTGAATGACATCTCGGACCTTAATCTGACCAGTGCGATAGATCCAAGTCAATGTTAGCAGTGCGTACTGGAACTAATTTTCAGTTTTCTGACAGCGACGCTGAGAATGACAGAGACGCTGAATCTGATATTATCCCGGACTTGGCGAACATTTCAATTAGCGTATTTCAACCTGAATGTGACGATGAAATGGAATATTTTCAAAAATCACTTTAGGAGACCGGCGATACACCCGTTGTTTTTAAAATGGAAGAAGTTGATGACGTGATGAAGTCCATAAAGGTTGATGACAGATATTCGGAGTTCAGGTTTTCTGAGACTCAAATTGTTGATTAACTCTACATTTTGTTGAGTTGTCTGTACTTTTAAACTCCAACATAATTCTACTTTTTTAAAACATGTATACTCTAACTTTTAAATGAAAGCTTTTTTAAAAACAAAAATATTTGTGTTGTTTACAGGTTCAACTCTGTTTGTGATTGGCCCATCCAGCATTATGTTAAGTAGCGGCTTTGTTTGTCCGCCAACCCCAATTGCATTCTGGGAGCTGGCTGAATGAAGCAAGTCTGGGTAAAACTTGGAAGTGATTATCTCAGCATCACAGTTTGCCACAACCTTGTCAATATTAAGTCATAGCTTTAAAAATATTTGCTTGATTTGCACAAGGGACACCTTGTTTGGAAGCTCTGATTCTCCACTTTCAAATGATGCAAAAAAAAGGGCAAAGCTGCCAACTGACCCTGAAGTGTGCAGTGGGTCCCATTTAAGAATGTGTGACCCAAATTCATAGATAGATGTGTCAGAGACTTTGAGAGTGTAAAGAGCAGAACTAAACTTGGTTCCACCAAGATTTGGACTCAGATCACTAGATTCAGAGTCCAAAGTGGTAACCACTACTTCTCTGGGAGTTGAACCCTGACCGACTCCCACCCTAAGTGAGAATCGTGCCACTAGATCAACCAGCCGAGTTCAGCTGAAGTCGCTGAAAAAATGGGAACGGCAGCTTTAGTTTGGTTGGTTGTAGGCAAAACCGTAGGAGAGTCAGCTATCAATGGTTCATTTCCTTCATCCAAGCTATTATAGCTTTCGTCCCATGAGATGGCATTGATTCAATCAAGTTCATTGCGACAGGATCACGGTTACTGTAAAACGAACAATTCCTTCCTGTTTCGCTTTTACCAATTTGGGATTCAGGTTAGAATGAAGAATAGCAGGGAGGGTAAATTAACTCAGGTCGGTTCTGAAGGAATTGCATACAGCTTTATGCAAAAGTCATTTTTATGGGCAAGTTTCCTTTGATTGCTTATCGATTTCAAATGCTTTCATCAAGCTCTGCGTAAGAAGGAATTTCTTGCATTCAAATAAATGCCCACTCTCTGTAATACACAGTCAACTTGTTAAAAAAGAGAACCAAATGACATGTGAGGTAATCAAACAACATAATTTTATCAGAACAGTGCTTATTTGACTCATTTTAGAATGTGTGACTAAAATTCCGAGACACATGTGTCAGAGACTTTCTGAGTGCAAAGTACAGACATAAACCAGGAAGTTCCACTTAGATTTGACCTCAGATCACTGGATTCAGAGTTCAAAATACTAACCATTATAGCATGGACAATACATGTGGCTGAATTAGATGCGATGGCAGATGTGTCAGAACACTTTCTGAGTGCAAAGTGCAGAAATAAACCAAAGCAGGTTCCACTGAGATTTGAACTCAGATCACTGGATCCAGAGTCCGAAGTGCTAACCATTACTTCTCTGGGAGTTGAACCCTGGCCCGCTCCTACACTAACTGAGAATCATGCCACTAGATCAATGAGCCAAGTTCAGCTGAAGTCGCTTTGAAAACCGGAACGGCAGCCTGAGTTTGGTTCGTTCGTTCGTGTAGGGCTACACAGCCTATTGGGACATTAGCCAAGAAGTGGTATCGTCATCCAGTTCAATGAGGCCGCTGACTCCATGTGGTGATTTGAAGATTGGGCATTCATCAATGATGTGTTCAACAGTCTGTGGTTTTCCGCATTCGCAGAGATTTGTGGCAGACTCTCCAATCATATGCAGATAGGTTTTGGTCTTTGCTGCTCCAGAGCTAAGTCTGGTGAGGTTGACCCAGGCTTAGTTTTGTTGGTTGTAGGCAAAACCGTTGGAGAGTCAGCTATCAGTGGTTAATTTCCTTCATTCAAGATACTATAGCTTTTTTCCAATTAGATGGCATTGATTCATCAAGTTCATTGCGACAGGCTCACAGTTACTGTAAAACAAACAAATCTGTCCTGTTTCGCTATGACCTATTTGGGATTCAGGTTAGAATGAAGGAAAGCAGGGAGGGAAAATTTACTCATGCTGGTTGTGAAGAAATTGCAAAGAGCTTTGTGCCAAAGGCATTTTTATGGGCAAGTATTCCTTGATTGCTGTGAGGTAGTCAGACAACATCATTTTATCAGAACAGTGCTTATTTGACTAATTTCAGAATGTGTGACTGAGATTCCTAGACATATGTGTCAGAAGACTTTCTGAGTGTGAAGTGCAGAAATAAAGCAAAAAAGGTTCCACTGAGATTTGAACTCAGATCATTGGATTCAGAGTCCAAAGTGCTACCCTTTACACCATGGAACCCCATTGTAGCAGCATCAAAATTGGAAGCACTTGGAAGTTGACTGTGTATTACTGAGAGTAGGCTTTTATTTGAATGCAAGAAATCCCTATTTGCCCAGCGCTTGATGAATGACCTTGATTGAATCAATGCCATCTCATGGGAGAAAAAGTTATACTAGCTTGGATGAAGGTAATGAACCACTGACAGCTGACTCTCCTAAGATTTTCTCATAATGTGGTGTAATGGTTCGCACTCTGGACTAAAAGCAAGAGTATACATGTTTTAGAAAAGTAGAATTATTTTGGAGTTTAAAAGTACGGACAACTCAACAAAATGTAGAGTTAATCAGTGTGAGATAATATCAGATTCAGCGGCTCTGTCGTTCTCAGTGTCGCTGTCACAAAACTGACCATCATTACAGAAAATTAAGTCCAGTACGCACTGCTAACACTGACTTGGATCTATCGCACTGGTCAGATTAAGGTCCGAGATGTCATTCAGACCTTCCACTACACGCTTTGCGTAATCCATAATGATATGGAGAAGAAAGTTTTCACAAACAAGTGAGACCAAAACCACCCTGTGCTGCGCTTTAACTGTCTGTCTACGGAAGTGACATAGGTGCATGACGCAAAGGTTTCTTCTTCTACCCCGTTTGACAACAATGGCTCCGTGTGTGTGAAATTAGTATGATTTAATGGTTGAATTCAATAAAAACGGTTTCACATTGTGACTTTAAATACAGCGTGTTAGTATAAGCATTAAATAATCTAAGGAATGATCAGTTCCTCCAGCTATTCTCCAGGCAGTGACTGTGTAAAGGACCACGACACAGCGGGAGAAGAGGCAGATGCCCCATGCTGGTACCAATAGACATTTCAGCGTGTCTTCAGATTTTTCCAGTGGTGACTGCTGTTTTTAAACATTTGCAAATATAAAGTATGTACATTTCTGCGACATCCACTCTGCTTGGGTTCGAGGCCTCTTTTTGTAATACACAGTCAACTTGTTAAGGAAGAGCAACAATGACATGTGAGGTTGTCAAACAACATAATTATATCAGTACAGTGCTTCTTTGTCTCATTTTTGAATGTGTGACTTTAATTCCTGGACAGGTGTGTCAGACAACTTTCTGAGCGCAAAGTGCAGAAATGAACCGATGCAGGTTCCACTGAGATTTGAACTCAGATCACTGGATTCAGTGTCCAAAGTGCAAACCATTACAGCATTGAACCTCTATGTGGCTGAGTTAGAATTGGTCTCCTGGGCATCTCCGGGAGTTGAACCCTGGCCCTCTCTCACCCTAAGTGAGAATCATGCCACGAGATCAATGAACCAAGTTCAGCTGAAGTCGCTTAGAAAACCGGAACGGCAGCCTTAGTTTGGTTGTTTGTAGGCAAAACCGTAGGAGAGTCAGCTATCAGTGGCTCATTTCCTTCATCCAAGCTACTAAAGCTTTTTTCCCATGAGATGGCATTGATTCAATCAAGTTCATTGCGACAGCCTTACAGTTACTGTGAATGAGCAAATGAACAATTCCGTCCTGTTTCGCAATGACCAACTTGGGATTGAGGTTAGAATGAAGGGAGGGAAAAATAACTCAGGCCGGTTCTGAAGGAATTGCATACAGCTTTGTGCCAAAGGCATTTTTATGGGCAAGTTTTCTGGGCAAGAAGTGATTTCGCCCTGGCGCAGAGCCGGCTCTTGCCCTCTTCACAAATTCCTCCACTTCCTTCAGACTAGGGTTCGTCAGGTTAAAATCCACTGTTGGTTACAGAGGTGTTGTTCTCAGTGCTTCAGACGGATCCCAATAGTTGTTCTCTGTTGGGGTCACTGTAGGTGCCTCTGAGGTGGTCGTAAATGGCGTCTTCTTACAATCTTACAATTCTAACTAGAAAACAAACCAAAAAAAAAATCATGAATCAAATTTTCCTAGAACGCATTTCTCGATGGTTGCCTGAACATAATCCCATCGACACAATCCATTAATAAAGTAAATCTAACAATGATAAATACTAAACTGGACAATCTGATCACTACTGGTTTATGTGATGTAATTCATATGTGGCTTTTGTCAAGAGAAGACAGACCTAACCGCATTGGTCTCCTGGTCAGCTATTCATGCTGGCACAGTCCTGTCGCACCATCTGATCGTCCTCGCATTCCCATCATCACTCATGACAGGATGAAAACTCAGTAGAGCTTACCTCTACTGGGATTCCATTCTGAAAAACATGTCAATTATCACCAAACAATATTTTAATCATGACAAAGCGTCAGCTTGATAAGTCCATCATGAGGTCCCTGCATTGTTCTAAGCACAATCATTATGTTTACTTAATTATCTAACTATACCCCTCCTTTTTGACAAATGGTACCTAATGTCAAACAAGTAAAACAATGAAAAAACTTGTTTGAAAGATGCCGCTCAGTACATACTGTACCAAGTTGCTCTGCCACTCCAATAATTTTGTGCAGGATACCTTTGAGTAGAGGAAAAAACAAAGTTAGTGAGCCTGTGTCGTCAACCATCATTAGACAAAGCAAAAATTGGGTATGGCGGCTTCTATGGCTGCATTGGCTATTGGCTGCATTTCCTATAGAGATGGGGTCAAGTACATTAATGTAAACAACACAAATAGGAAGATCAAAATGGGGGGTTATGAGATCACAACATTAAAAAGATGTTATGTATGTCTCATCAAACAGCTACACCACACCGTATCTCACTTGCCTGTACATATTCATGCAATCAAAACAAAAACAAAAAACATTTAACACAGATAGAAACACAAACACAACCGGTTGTACAAAGATAGACACACAGTTTTTTACAAAAACAGATGACGGACAAACAAACCAAACAAAAACCCTCCTTTTGTTGTACTCATGAGTTTAAATCATTGTAGTTGAACTTTTCAAGAACTTCAGTAGCAAGATCTGGGCGAAGTCACAAGGGCTATCGCTGTCAAGCAATCATGTGAATCTCCATAAGAGTGAAGAAGAGAAGTTGGAGTAAGCAAAGTGAAAGTTGCACAAGTCGATGATGGAGAGCTGATGTCTGAGAGAAATGAGCCGGTTTGCTTTGTAGCAAGATAAAGGCTACAGCATGTAATCAACCCAATGACCCCGGCTCCGAGTTTCCGAGCACAGTATGCTGCAAGACATAATTCATTTCCATAAGATTACAACAACACAGCTTACATTTTACCATCTTATTCATCCACAGTTAAAGTAATCCAGCAAACCCAACATGGAGCTGGTGCAAAACAATTGTTCGAAAAACAACAAATGGTTCTACCGTGTAATGGCTTGGCAAGCATTGCCTCGTTCCATGATCCAAAAACAACAATAACCACAACAGCCAAGAAAGGCCATGCCAGGGTGCGACCCTGAGGAGACAAAATTAAAATAAAATAAATATCATGACTCAAATAATGAACGTTCTTTTGTGCTGGCTGGAGTTATAAGGGGAAAATTAAAAAAAAAAACATCTAAATGGCCAACGTATTTCACATTTATTTAAGTTTTTTTAGTAAGCGGACGTAAACAATCCATTACCTCTCTTGTATACAAACAAAACAATTATTCCTCTTTGTTAAACTACTTGTTAAGTTTTATGCTCTATATCAACATCTACCTTATTCAATGTCAAATCGAGATTATTTCTCGATTAAGACAAAAAAAATAAAAATTAACAATATTCATAATTTTGTTTGATTATACTTAAAAAATCACCAGCCTTACTGATAATAAAAAAGCAACCGGTAAGGATTTGAAACATACAAACACAGTTGTATATCACACCAAAACGAACAATTCACTCATGCAATATCATGATTTAATGTGTAGTGTTAAATCTATACTATTTTGTTATTTATCATGTCCTTTGATTTAGAATTACCAATTTACTAATGCTTTGTGCCATTCAATTTGTTACTGTTGTAACACTGCAGACTTTCCCTCTGTGTGATAGATAAAGGATTATCTTAGCTAAACCAGCAGATCACTTTGACACAAGAACACAAAAGGGGAAGATAAAATATATTAAAAAAAAAAACAACTCTTTATCAACCCAAAGCTAATTAATTTCTGCTGCTGCTATGCATCATATCTGCTCTCTGCAATGTCTTAAAACATATTTTGGAAGCAATTTTTTTAATCTATATTGATCAATTTAGTTTTATCAATTTGGAATGCTTTGCAATAAAATCTATTAACAACGCACAAACTATAGTTAAAAAAAACCTCACCATACTCCTAACCTTACCAAAGTCACATTTAATGAACCAAAGACACCTTCCAGCAACTTAAAACCTGCTTCAACTCACCACAACACTATTATCAACATCACCATTATCTCTCTAAACACAATCCACCAGTTCAAAACGTGCAATATCTATGCATACTACCGCAGCATTGACCTTTGTTGTACACCATTTGACTACTAGTTAAATCATTCAGTTCTAATATCCTGCGAAAATAACTTTTACACGCACTCCTCTCCCAGTTTCATCCTAAACAAAGAATCCCAAATGCATCATGGGCAAACTTTCCCACTTTCATTGTCATTGTCTTTCATATCTCAACTTCCCTAATCCTTTCAGTCTGTCATTACCTTTACAGCTCTCTCTCGCCTTGTTACATATACAAAAAAAAATTATATCTTTTTTTTTCCCCAAATTAATTTAAAACCTTACGGTATCCTTTCTAGCAATCCTACCAGATATTTTAGATTATAACCAGATATTTTAGATTATTAATAATAATTAGACCAAGTACTCATGTGTGAAACTAGTTTGATATGTTATGTACCGCACACATACCACGCTTATCTTGCGTTCATACATTCGCTTGTTTAATTGAGATTTTTATCAGCCAGGAGGCTTAACAAAGCCAAAGAAACTGATAGAATCTCTCCGAACTCATCTCATCGATACATGTTCCAAAGTGATCAATCGGCCAGACACCAATTTGATCACAATTTATTTGATTTATTTAAAACGTACTGAAACTAGTTAGAAAGCAAGTCGCAGAGCTGGATTATCAATACCTCCAAAATAAAATAATAAAAAATAGTAAAAACAATAAACAAAGCAATAATTACAAATATAATATTAACAATTATTATTATTGTATTTGTTTTTATTTTTATTCCCTTTTTTATAATCAATTTTACTCTAGTTATAAATTAATTGTATTGTATTCCTACAACACCAAACGTTTCTTACCTTCCCTCAATGCTTCTGCTAGGAGGAATCAACAATACTCTATAATATTATTCTATAATTTTATTCATTAATGTCGAGTTATTACTGAATAAAAAATGTACATTAAAAAAAGATAAACAAAAACCCACGATCCTCTTGATCGATACAATATTGGCTACTTCCACGGTCCTCCAGACCGATATATCCCTTACGCCTTCCTAGTTGCGCTGCACGCAAACAAGCCATATGTCTATGTGAGGGGGGGATTTCTGAGTTAAAAAAGAAGATTACCCAGAGCCATTTACTACACAATAGCTTTTCCTTCGATCTTCTCCGATCTTCTCTGATCGGTACAAGATCTCAGTTAGTCCTCACCTTCATTTTTTCAAGATCTCGTGTTGTTCCTTCTGGATCTGCCAGTCATGTCCAGACAACTCCTTCTTGGATGTCTTCACAGTCGGTTCCTGCCTGCCATTGTGCACACAACCTGGTCATGAAGAGGTCCAACAGAGCCAAGCAGAGATCCTGCCGATTATCCCAAAACCGTGCAAGAAATTCTTCTGCAATGATGGGTGAGGTTAATCTGCCTGCTACAAGAAAACAAAAACTGAGAGTATTCAAGATTATTTATTCTGCAGAATAAAGAGAAAGGTTCAGTCCTGCTCCAAAGCAGTGTTCTGACCAGTCTGATATCATTTCTGAAGACCGTGGGTTTTATACAGAAACAGAGGGTGTGGCTTGGGTCATAAATGATTTACAAGTCTGTGTCCCTGAACTGTCTCCCTGGATGCCAACCTCAAACAGTTACATTTACAGGAACGTGTAAATGACTTGGAAGACGTGAATAACAATCCCTTACAATGCACCTCCAGGCTCCCCTGTGGTTATTCTTCATCTCCATACAGGGTAAACAGGATGAAATGTGATCTGGTTCTTCCATGTTAGAATTGACATTGTAGAGGGAAAGAACATTTCTCTATACAAAAAGTTGGCGGGTTCCTGGGAAAAAAGAAAACTCCCCTCTGGAGGTAGAGGCCTTAGTCCTCATTCAAAATAAATGATCGTAATATTTTTTCTCTCACAGATGCTATTTTATTTTGTGTTTTAATAATTACTTGGATTTAAAAAAAAAAAATCTCTCCTCCTCTCATGATTGGTCAGCAGTGCCCAGTGTCCTCTGCCATCATTTATTGTAAAGACAGCTCATCACAGTTTGAAAAGTGTGTGTGTGTGTGTGTGTGTGTGTGTGTGTGTGTGTGTGTGTGTGTGTGTGTGTGTGTGTGTGTGTGTGTGTGTGTGTGTGTGTGTGTGTGTGTGTGTGTGTGTGTGTGTGTGTGTGTGTGTGTGTGTGTGTGTGTGTGTGTGTGAGG
Organism: Zeus faber; assembly: GCF_960531495.2. Classification (NCBI taxonomy): domain Eukaryota; kingdom Metazoa; phylum Chordata; class Actinopteri; order Zeiformes; family Zeidae; genus Zeus; species Zeus faber. The sequence goes on along the minus strand of NW_028293078.1, from coordinate 23,817 downwards.
CAGAGAAGTAGGTCACCATCACTCAAAATATCTTCATTCTTTTCCGCCCAGGTCAAACATTACCAGGCAGTTCAACCCACCCCAGCGTTCCTCCTTCCCAACTCCCTGGCTATGATGTCGATGGGAGTCAGTGGAGCGGTTCACAGCAGCAGAAGATATGGATCAAGACAGAACTGGAATCTTTGGATCTATGGCCAGGCTCTGCACCTGTAAAAAAACCCATGAAGATGGTATTATTGTGGCATTTCCCTCCTGAGCCAGAGTTGATTGACAACGTCGCGGATCTTCCATCCCCAACATACTCTCAACTCCATCCATTTTTCATCTGGAAGCTGGATAATGACAAGATAATGACCAGGCTGAAGAACAAATTCAATCTTCCATCTATTGAAGGATGTTAACAGCCACAGGTGGCCACTGCAGGTGTCAGGAGACCTTGTGTAATTGTTGGCCTCACTGGACAGTGCTACTGGTTATCATCAGGGCTGTGCTGTAGGATCTGCATGAAGAGGTAGTTTGCCAACAACCCACACTGGAAAAGCTCCCCAAGAAGTTCACAAACCTGTTGCCAGCAACTCTGAACTACAAAAAGGCTATCTGTAGGTCAGTGATGGATGCGCTTTGGGCTCACAGGAAATTCAACCATATAGCCTATCAGGTCATGGAGATGAAGCACCTCAAGTATGAACGTGCCAACCTGTCCTACCTCCTCAGCTGCCAAAACATCATGGATGCTGAGTCAAGAATGTATGGCCAGAGAACCCTCACCGGGTTCATTAGACAGTAGACTAAACCAGCGCCATTCGGAGAGTATGAGGATTCAGATGGCTGGAACGGAGTCTCTGTGTTTGCATACTACCTGACTCATTGCCTCCTGTATGAGTACCAGTGCCAGGAGGGTGTGATTAAGAAGCTCCTGCAGGGCACCTTTAGGGAGGCCCTCTGCTCAGACGACACCTGTAAAGTTGCAAGGAAGGTCACCTTTACATCCAGTACCATTTCATCCAACGTCATCATGAATGAAAATTGATCCTTGCTTGGGTGATGGTGCAGTCTGAGACAGAAGTGACTGGAGCCCATGTGCCAGGGGTTAGTGAACTGCTACAGGATGACAGAGATGGAAAATGAACATTGTCAGTGGGTAGACAGGTAAGAAATGACTTTAATATTTTCTACTATGAATTTTTTTCTACAATTATTGAACAGCATTGAAATCATATGAATGACTATGATATGACAGCAGCATCATTCATGAGTTTTTTTTATTTTGTTTTGTATTTCAGAGACTGCTGTGAGGCCTTGAGGGTGGCAGGTGAGGTGAGGGGGCTAACGTTCCTGTCTGGATCCCCATCAGAGGTACATCTCAGTAAGAGGGCTACCACTTCCTACAGGCTCAGTGGGTCAATGGAACGCAGGTTTCATCAGAGCTGTTTCAAGCCCAGGGGATTACAGCGTTCGCTCGCTGGAACTATCCACATCTGGTAGGCCTAAAGCATCCAGGTGTTCGGCTTCCAGCTGTTTTTGAACTTGTTCTGATTGCAGATCTCAATGCAGTCTCCAAACGGGTGTTAGGGGATAAGACGTATCCTGACCTTCATCTTTCCAGCAGAGAGAGAGAGGTTTGGTATGGATTATGTGGAGGCTGTTTGCTGTCCCGTTCCACCTGCCTGGGAAAAGCACAGGAGCAAGAAAGAGTCCATGCCAGGAAATTCACCTCCACAGAGCAGCCTTCAGCCCTCACGCCCAGTTCAGTCACCCTCCCCTCCACATAAGCTGTACCAATTTCCTGAATTTCCCCCTGCTATTAAAGCAAATGACTACAAGTAGTGATTCTGAGCCTCTCACAGAGCCAGGTAAACACATTATTATAATAGCAACATGAAAAATTGTCAATTGTTAGTATCTACAGTAAATTTTTCACATAAAGGAAATAATAAATTTTTTGTCTTACCTCTCATGTTCCTCTTCGAGAAACCACTTGGACACCACCTCTGTCCCTGCAGGCTTCACCATGTGGGGCTCGCACTAAACAAGTGAAGACTGGTGGGAGAGTGTTTGTCCTAGACCACAAGCGTTGGATATCCCCTATTAAGGAGAAAATGGAATCCTGCTAAAAATACATAGTGGACAGAGAACATGCTGAAGCTTGTGGACCAGGAAAATGCTGATATGGTTCAGAACTCCGCAACCGACACAAACAGTATGCTCCACCCAACAACAATGTTTCAGATTGCGTAGTTTGTGAAGTCCATGGCCAAGCCACTGAACACCAGCTCTATATTGAACACCGGCCCAGAGACGCTCCAGGTGAGAAAGTAATTATGGCACCCTTTAGCAGAGGAGAGTGAGACAGTCTGTGTGCCTTTTGTTTCAATGCCTCCAGCTGTAGTAAATCCACCTTAACCTGCTGCACCTTAAGCTGAGGACTTAATCAAAAGAATTATGCAAGGCATCATGGAGTGGCAACAACAAAAGCATGGATACAGGAAACAAACAAAGTCATGCCCTTCCTGTGGTCGGCCAAAGTCCAGTTACCCAAACGATGTCTCCTCCATCCACTTTTTCTACCAGCAAGGCCCTGTCCGTTATTTATATTATTCCACAAAGGTTTTTAAAGCCTATGGTCCTGACGGCCTGACAAACTCCAAAATGCCCTTTCAAGACTTTATGGAGGCTTAGTTCTTCCAACAGAAACTGGAGCACAAAAAGAAGAGGGCAGAGGAAAGAGGGCAACAATTGAGTAAAAGGCCCGACTACCAGCACAAAGGGAGGATATGCCGTTTCTGTCACATGGAACTGAAGCAGGGCGCAAACCGTCCTAATGTGCACACAGGCTTCCCTGGTGTAGCAGAGAAGTGCATTTACCTCCCAGCTAAAGGTCTTCTCCTTGTACAAAGATCAGGGTATGGAAAATGAGATGCACTGGAAGGGCTTCAAGCAGTCTGTATTTTATAAGATAGATGGGAGGTTGAAAATGACAAATCATGGGTGTGTAAATTGTAAAAAAAAAAAAAACATCAGCTTTGGAAAAGGGGACACGAGAAAGTTAAAACCAAAGGCTACCATGGCAACGTCTGTAGTGTTTTTTAATAGTGTTTTAACCATGGGACCAGTCGCGTTAAAGGCCAAGGTGATAATAGCTACACTACTGAAACACATTGTGTCAACTCAATTTTGTTTTGCCTGCTCAGTGACGTAGTGCTATGGAACCAATGTAATGCGTATATGCCAAAATGTAAATACACTGGAAACAACAAGAGGCAGTTTGTGTGGTGTAGCGATTATCACGTTCACTTTACACTCAAAAGGTCCTCACTTCGAAACTGGGCAGAAACAGTAGATGTTAGCTCATTACAGGAGATTTGTATCTTCATCAAATCTGAAGCAATTCAATAACTTATGGCAATGTCTTTTTTTGACACAATAATCTCAACATAGCAATAACTAAGTCAAGACTTGAACAAAACGTAAACAAAGCAATGACAAAGACTGTGCTTCAAACTTGACAAAAGCCTAGTTGCTGAGTTTTGAATTTTTTTTTTTTTCCAGCAATGGAACGAGGGAGACTTGATAGTTAAAAACAGCTCCCTGGTTCCAGCTGCATAAAAATTAAGAAGGAGGATACTCAACAAAAAAGTGTGTTTCTGCCCTTTTTCAAACAGGGGACCTCTAACATCCGTAACAAACAGGATTACCGCTTCACTGGAGAAACAGACATCCCTTCTAAAACTAGTTTTTATTTTGCATGCTCAATAAGTAAGTGCTGTGGAACCAGGCCATAATACAAACACAATGGAAGCGAGGCCTACAGTTTCTGTGGTGTCGTAGTTATCACATTTGCTCCAGAAGCAAAAAGTCCCCATTTTGAAACTGGGTGGAAACAGTTAATGCAAGCTAATTTCAGTGAATTTCTATCACAGCTGAAAAGAATAACTCTGGTATGGAAAATGTCTGTTCTTCACGAGAACATTCTCAACACAGCAACAACTCCTTATATACAATTCAAAAATACTTGAATGAAACAAAGACTCTGCTTAAACAAAATGAATGCCTAGTAGATGTGAATTTATTCTCATAAGCTTTAGAAAATGGGAGACTCGAAAGTATGAATACTTTCAGTCAATAAAACCATTTACAAAGATATATACAATTTACAAAAAAGATTTTTTCAATTTCCACATCCATTATTTCCCTTTTTCCACCTCCCATCTCTGTTTTTCGATGTTATAAAAACCAGACTCCTTGAAGTGCTTCCAGGTCATCTCATTGTTCTTGCCCTGGTCTTTGGACAGGGAGAAGATCTTTGCTGGGCAGTAAATGTATTTCCCTGTTACACCTGTGAACCCTGTGTGCACATGAGGACTGTTTGGGCCCTGCTTGAGTTCCATATGACAGAAACTGCTGGTCTTCCCGGCCAAACAAGGTATTTATCACAACATTGATATTAAAATTGACTCTATCTCTTGTTCCTATCAAGGCTGCAAGGAATCTAGGTGTCATTATTGATGACCAATTGACATTCTCGGACCATGTTGCCGCCGTCTCCCGGTCCTGCCACTTTGCACTACTCAACATCTGAAAAGTCAGGCCGTACCTGACCCAATATGCTACTCAACTGCTGGTACAAACCTTGGTGATGGCGGAGGGCTGCTCAGTGGAGGTGAATTTCCTGGAAGCATGGACTCTGTCTTGCTCCTGTGTTTCTCCCAGGCTAGTGGAACTGGGCGGCAACCAGGCTCAACATACTCAGACCAAACCTCTCTTCAGTGTCTCTGCTGGAAAGGTGGAGGGCTGGATACCTCTCATCCCCTGACACCCATTTGGAGACTGCATTGAGGTCTGCAATCCGAACTGGATCAAAGACAGCCGGAAGTCGAACACCTGGTTGCTTCAGGTCTACCAGACGCTGATAGATCCAGCGAGCCACCCTTGTCATCCCCTGGGCTTGAAACAGCCCCGATGAAACTCGGATTCCAGTGACCCCCTGAGCCTGATGGAAGTGGTAGCCCCCCTGCCGAGATGTACCTCTGATGGGGATCCAGACAGGAACCTTAGCCCCCTCACCCTGGACATGGTTCAGCTGCAGTGTTCCACCGTACCTGTACATGATCCCAGCTGCCAGCTTAGGATCACTAAGGCACCCTCGCAGGATGTGAATACACTGAATCTGCCATTACATTTACATTACATTTAGTCATTTAGCAGACGCTTTTTTCCAAAGCGACTTACAATTGTTCAATCACGACGGACGCAGCCATCAGGAGCAATTAGGGGTTAAGTGTCTTGCTCAAGCCCTAGACCCCTAGTTTAACAATGCTGATTAGCAAGCCACCCAGTGCAGGTTACAAATGATGACCTGTCACCTTGTCTGTCTCCTCTGTTATTAGAAGCACCATGCAGGGCAAGCACTGTTGTAGATAAACTTTACTCTAACACTTGAACAAAATAAGAGAGATCGAGGGAGCCAACGTTTGAAAGATAAAGACTTTCATAATTACTTGTGAACAGGTAACACAAAAGCCTGAGTTGGTTTGCAATGAACTCCGGGGCCTATTCTCCGGCTGGCCTATAAACTCCATTCTACACATCTATCATCCATACGTAACATAGCATAGTTTCACTCCTTATATGGAAATCTGCCCATTGTAGTCTTGTCCACCTCCTTGCTCAGAGCCTGTGGTACAACATATGGAACTCTGTCCACTAGGCCGTACATCTTCCAGCCCTGAGCTCATGTCTCCACATATGGAACATATTTACTCTACACTTTCCACAGAGCCGTCTTTTTCTCGGACCACGATGGGACCCTCCTCCGGGTCCGGTCCTGTGCTCCGGTCTTCGGCCTGGGGTACTGGAAGTTAAATCTGAGTATCCTCGAGGAGGACGAGTTCGGTGGCAGCTTCGCCAGGGTTTTCATGGCTCTCGAGGGGCTCAGGCCTCTCTGTGCCGGAGTGGTCGAGCGGTGGGGAGTGGCAAAGGAGGGGATTAAAGTGCACGCCTATAGGTACAGCAAAAGGAAGGCGAAGCAGGGGAAGAGGGAGGTGCTCCGCCTGCAACGCATCCTCGAGCTCGAGTATGCCGTGGGGAACCTCGGTGGCACTGTAGACCAGCCAGCTTGTGACTCCCTTAAAGCGCAGCTTTGGGGGGTCTATGAGAGTAGGGCCCATGCCTACCTGCTGCGGTCACGTCGGGAGTTCGCAGAGAGCAATGAGACGTGCTCTGCGGCTTTTTTCGGCTCAGTTAGGACCGAGAAGGCGCGGCGGGTGTTCACGGGGGTCAGGGACAGTCAGGGACAGGTGGTGACAGAAGCGGATGCGATGGTGAGGGTCGCCACTGACTACTATCGCTCCTTTTTCTGTGAAAGGGTGGTGGATGAGACCCGGGAAGAAGCCTTCTTAGAGAGGTTTGCCCGGCGGGTGCCGCCTGACCTGGCAGAAGCTTTGGAGACCCCCCTCACTCTGGAGGAGCTTGAGGGTGCCCTCCGAAGGTCCCGGGCATCGACGGCCTGCCGGCCGAGTTTTATCTCAAGTTTTGGGGTGTGCTTGGTCCGGTGGTGCTAAAGGTGCTGACCGAGGTCCTCTGCGCGGGGGCTCTTGGAGGGTCGATGGCTAAGGGGGTGATCTCCCTTCTTTTCAAGAAGGGCGATGCCTCTGACCTTAATAACTGGCTGCCATTGACCATGCTGTGTCTGGACTACAAGCTTCTAGCTAAGGTCCTCGTTGACCGTCTGCGCACAGTCCTCCCGGATACGGTCCACGTGGACCAGAGGTGTAGAGTGGCTGGGCGCTCTGTGAGGTGGAACCTCCAGCTCATCAGAGACGCTATCGCTTGGGTGGAACATAGAGGGCTACCCCTAATGGTGGTAGGCCTCGATCAGGCCAAAGCTTTCAATAGGGTTCACTGGGGCTTTATGCTTAGAGTCTTAGAGAGAGTAGGTTTAGGGAACCTGTTTGCTGGGTGGCTGCGTACGTTGTACGCGGCCGTGGGGAGCACGGTTTGTGTTAACGGGCACCTAAGGGAACCTTTTGGGTTGCACGCAGGGGTAAGACAGGGGTGTCCGCTTTCACCCCTGCTCTACATCCTTTACATGGAGCCCCTGGCGGCGGCCATTCGGGCTGACCTGTCAAGCTGTCCCAGTATGCGGATAACACCACCCTGCTGCTGGACAGTGATGCCTGCCTGCTCCACTCCTTGGAGATTTTCCAGGAGTTTGGCTGAGTGTCTGGCGCGGAGCTAAATCTGGCAAAGACCTCGGTGAAGTTCTTTGGGCGGTGAAAGGGAAGGACGGACGTACCAGGGGGGCTGTCGCTCTGCGTAGGATGGGTGGACTTTGAGGCAGCCCACAGCGCCACGGTAAATTGGACCGGGTGAATCGAAGCTGCCCGGAGGAAAGTCGCCCTCTAGAAATCCAGGACACTGACCCTTACAGGCAAGGTGCTGGTTTTGAAGGCGGACATGTTGCCGTCCCTACTGTACTTGTCGTATGTCTTCCCGATGCCGGCATGAATGCGGCCGCCCCTACGTGGCTCATGTTCAGATTCGTGTGGGGGGGACGGTGCGAGTATGCTGCGAGGGCCCGTATGTATGCGCCGATCGGGGAGGGCGGAAGGGGTGTGCCTCACCTCCCACTAAAGCTGGACGGCTATTTTGTTTCCTTTTTGTTGAGGGAGCTGTCGTCTCCGGTGGTCCACCCATCAGGACACTTCCTCCGGCTGTATTTCTCCTACCAGGCGAGGAGGGTGATGGGGCCTTTGGGCAACTTGGCGCCCCGGTCAGAGCAGGTGCCATGCCTTGGGGCTGGACCAGAGGAGGCTCTACACCGAGACGAGGCGGGGGGTGACGTAAGCATCGGCTGTCGTAAGGATCCCGGCGGCAGTCTGGCTGGCGGTCCAGCCTCCGGCCTGGACAATGGGCTCAAGGACCTAAACTGGTCCTGCCTCCAGAAAGCACTGCCGGTACGTACCACCTTGTACCGGCGGGGTCTGGCGACATCCCCTGGGTGCCCCCGAGCCGCGTGCTCGGAGGAGGAGATCGTTCATGTCATTTGGGACTGCCCTTTCGAAGGGGTGGTGTGGTCGAGGGTGGGGGCGCTACTTAGCAGGGTGAAGAGAGGGTTCACCCTGACCTGGTCCAGCGTGGAGAGGGGTGTGGGTAGAGGGGGAAACAGGAGGGAAGGTGTCCTGCTCTGGCTGCTCATAAGCCTCTTCAAGAAGGGCTTGTGGGTGGCCAGGCAGGACCTCATCAGGCTTGGGAGGGACTGTGGAGTGGAGGGGGTCATAAGGAGGGTGGAAGGGGAAGTGAGAGGGAGGATCAGGGCAGACGTGGGGAGATGGGGACAGCACACGGCCCTAGAGAGGTGGAAAGGGGGTTTGGGCTTGGTGTAGGTTTTTGGGGGGAGGGGAAATGGCGATTATCTTTCATGGTTCAGTGTATGTATTATGTTAATTATCACATGTTTGACTGTTTTCTTCTATGTTTGTTCCATTCAAGCCTTGTCCCACAGTGGTGTGTGGATTGTGGATGTCTTGGGGTTTTGTTGAATAAAAACCACACAAACCGCCTTTTACAAAAGACTTCTGTGGAGAGGAACAACTAGAGATTTGTCTATTTTTGGTAGGCTTTTCCAACTGGCGAAGCCCAACAGCATTGTACAAGTAAATAATGGAGTGTTTAACACTAAGATATTTGCCTCGCTCGCAGTAAAAGCGTAAAACTGTGAGTCATTGCTTTTTTTCTGTTGATTAATTACTTATTTCAAACATGTCACAGTAAGTTAAAACAAATACAAAATAACAATAACAATGAACAATAAATCCATACCAGCATAATTATTCACTTACGTGGTCCAATAACTTCTCCATAACTCAAACAAGTGACTAAATATTTTTCACACATACAACTTACAAAGAACTACTCAAATGCTGTTATATACAAGCCAGATATCTACCCAGTGCCAGTCAGATATTACTCAAACAATTACCTCAACTTTTATCCTCCCAACCCTTCCTCGTCCCTAAAACTCTTCAAACATATTTTATTGTTAATCTTCTTGAATTGATTCAGATTAGGACTTTGCTTGATTTCTATATCTAAACCATTCACAAATGCCCCTGGCAATTTCATATACACATACAGTACTCTTCAAAGTGGTACGAACACAGCGCTTTAATTTAATTAACATCTATCAAAGAACATTGTTGCATGTTACCAAGAAGTAAATTGTTTCTTGCTTTATTTGTGCAGTAATGAAGTGTACCAGATCCGTGAACTTCAAAGCATGGCCTAAAATACAGCATGTAAGTATGTTCATAAAATCGCGCATTGTTTACAATCCTTATAGCTCTTTTTTTGTACATGTTACCCCACACCTCCACGCAGTAATTCAGTACAGTAATACGAGTGGTTGTGGCATTACTTCTGCTTTCTCAACAACAAATTAAGTTCCCCGGGCTTTGACTTCTGCATAACCAGCACTCAATGTTTCTCCTATTCGATAGCAGAACCCATCAGTCCAGTACTCCACAGCTGCCACATGCAGAAGGGAAGCTTGCAAGTATGATCTGAGCTTTGCATATCTCTCTACTTCCTGAACACAATCATGTGGCTCCCCATCCTTTGGTGATTGCAAATTCTCAGCTGGAGTTACCGTGACGCACCTTACTAAGGTGACATCTTCCTGCTCTAAGACCCTATGATAGTCCCTTCGCCGAGACATAGTCAATGTACATTTACCAAAATTCAAATGATAAGAATTGTCACTGGGTAACCCATAGTTATTTGATGATGCTTTATCATACATCAGATAAACTCCCACCATTGCTCTGTAGCACAGTGGTAGCCCCAATTCTACTTCTGAATAGGCAGTAGAATAATACAATCAGGTTCAGGACCTGTCCCTGTACCTGTGGGCTGACAAAGAACTGAACATGCATATTTACCTCGAGTGGACGTAGCCACATACAGCAAAAAGTTCTGAGAATTGTCTGGCAACGCTAGCGCTGGAGCTTATAACCTCTGTTTGATCGTCTCAAATGCCATATGACCTTCCTGCGACCAGGTGAGGTTACAATGGAGTTGATCATTCTCAGTCTCTTTAATCATGGCTCTCAAAGGCCCTGTTAGGCAGGCATAACACTTCTACCCAGGCTGAAGAATATCCCGCAATACCAAGAAATGTCATCATCTCTCTGACTGTTCTAGGCTTTGGTGTCGTTCGAATGGCTTCCAAATGACTCTCAGAGATGCTTCTGTCCATGGGTTATTGTTTGACCCAAATCAATTACTTTTTCTTGACAATACTGCAGCTTCTTCCTTAATTTCTCCTATATGCTTCTGCTCAAATCCTTCAGCAACCATTAAAGTCACATGTGGCCCACTTTTCTCAATTTCTCAAAATAATCATCAGTGTTTATTTTCATAGCTGCTCCTTTACTTCCTTATTCCACCACCAAGAATCCTCTTCTTTCGTCTGCTCCCGTTAGGGGGCACCATAGTGCATTACCTACCTAGAATACCTTCTGTTCTGCACATCTATAAACCTTCTCTTTAGCCTTCTTCTCCTCATTCTTCTTATCCACCAACTGTATTTGGTTGAGTTTTTGAGAGTCTCCTGGTCCTGTACCTTCTGCTCATGCTCCTCTTTCCGATATAGCTCCACTTGATGTGCTATGTGATCCGTATAAACACCTTTGGTCGTGCTTCCAAGACCAACCACTTCTGCCAATTTGCTCCTCACTTGAAGAGACAGCCCCTTCTATATTTTGGCTCGGAGAATTGATTTCTCCATTTGATTCAAATCTGGATCATTTCCTGTGACATTTCTCCACACTTCATGAGCCCTTGACACATAAGCTCTTGGATTTTCCTGTGGGCCCAATAACTCAATAAAGATGTTGTGAAGGTTTGTTGGAAATGCATCTCTCAATGCTCTCCACATCCGACCTCTACTTGCAGCAAAGAATTCTGCCGCCCACAGGATCTCCTCCATCGCTAGGACTCCTATGAGGCTAGCCAAAAGTCTCCTGATATCTCCTCCTCATCAATTTTTCTGTTTCCTTTTCATTTTTCTTGTCTACTTTGTTCTCTTTTTCCTTTTGCAGCTTCAAACCATGTCTGTCCCTCCTTTACGAACAGCTGCAGAATGCCAAGTTCTGTTTGTCTTTTCTCCGTGCGTCACTTTCCTTTTTTACCTTTCTTTTGATTTACTTTATATGTGGACACAAGCACCTGCATTGTTTTAATCACATCCTGATTAAGAGGTTCTTCAGCTGAAAACGGTTGTTTAATGTCAGGCCAACGCTTGCTCCATTTTCCTAATATTTTTGCAATATCTTTAATAAGGGGATTATTCTTTGGCACTACATCAACAGGAGTGATTGCTTTTGTAATTTTAGTATCCATTCTTGACGTCATAATGACCCTCTTATTTTCTTTTATTGTAAATCGAATCAAGTTATTTAAAATTATTAATAATGCACCATGTAATCACACTCAACTAAAAACAACTGAACTGACCAACCCCAAAGGAGACCAATAGCTTCCCACTTATGAAAGCCAATTCACTTGTTCATCATCTGATGCATCTGATCACACACATTTATCTTAAATTATGAAAATTATATCAGTGTTCAATCTCAAAACAGACTCAATCAAGGTAAACCATACTCAGATAATGAAACCAATATTTATAGCACTCAACAGTATTTAAATCAAATCAGCTTTTCCACAAGTGATCAATCAAATCAATAATACTCCATTAATTAGGCAAATGCCTTAATTTGTCAGTGCGTTGCCAAGTCTCCCACTAAATAATTGCAAATGTAAAATATGAAAAAGAACTACTGTAAGCCTATATGCGAAAACAAGCTAAACACTTATCAATTATGTCGGTTATAACTTAATGTATACACATACTGTACAGGTAAATGCAGGTGTCTATTGAAAGAGTTTGTTGATAAAACCGCACTGGCCTGATTCACTGGATTCAGAATTTCTATACGCTATCATCCGCAAGCTTCCAGTGTCTGTGAAGAACTGCCAGATGTCTTGTCTGCCCCTTGGATGGCCCAATTCAGACTCATTCCATCTTCTCTGTCTTTCCTCCAGCTTTCACTCAGCATAGTAAAAGAGAGGAAGAAAGAAAAAAGAACAACACAAGAGTTCAGCATCTTAGGCTCACTCTAAATTCTTATACACACTGTAATATAATTCAGTGAGACATCCATTAACAGCTTTCTTATTTGTAATGCATTTGAAATAAAGCGATATTTACTTTTATTCATACAATGCATTTAAATCTAAAGAGTATATTAGTAAATCTGATATCACCTTCAATTAATTATTTTAATTCTATTTATCTATTTAATTTAACTTAATTTAATTTTTATCTTTTCTTCTATCATACTGAGAAGAAAAGAGAGGATGGGGCTACTTCACAGCCCCTCTTGTCAGGAGGAGTTAACTAATCTCCACACTGTATGAAGCACCACCCCTTGCTCCACCTCTTAAATGTAGGTACAGCTTCCAGTCTGGACTGTTCGTCAGCGAGTAAACATCCTGCTTTATCTCCCTCAGGCCACACACAGAGACAACAATCAAAGCTGTTTTCTTTCACTCAGCAGCCGAAACACAAACCTATCTTCTGGCAGCCAAAACAAGCTTCTCCTTCTACTCCAACAAGACTATCTGTTCTTTTAACCAGACAAAATTCACAGCAAGCACACTCACACACACACACAACAAACATGAAACAGACAAACAAAGAACCCACACACTAATCAAACAATCCATAAATCCTACTTACAAAATCAGAACAGGAGATTTTTCTTTCTTTTTCTGAATGTGTACATGCATGTGTAAGCAAACTGTTGCTGGTTGGCTCTACTCCTTCTCATCAGGCTCATTTTGTTATCAAATGTATAAACATCCTGTAGAAAGGCTCATACTTTTTATCAAATGTACAAAACGACCTTCATGAAAGGCTCATAGGTTTTATCAATTGTACAAGCATCCTTGAAAAAAGCTCATATATGTTTTATCACTAAAGAGGCAAACATGTACAATACACAAATCTCTTCACACATCTTTAACCGCGGCACACCCACACACACACACACTCACACACACACACACACACACACACACACACACACACACACACACACACACACACACACACACACAAAAAGAATGTCTGACCAGCAATTTCATATACACATACAGTACTCTTTAAAGTGGTATGAACACAGCGCTTTTATTTAATTTAACCCCCCCAACTATCAAAGAACATTTTTTCATGTTACCAAGAAGTAAATTATTTCTTGCTTTATTTGTGCAGTAATGAAGTGTACCAGATCCATGAACTTCAAAGCATGTGACCTAAAATACAGCATGTAAGTATTTTCACAATATCCTGCATTGTTTACTACCCTTATGGCTCTTTTTTTGTACATGTTACCCCACACCTCCCCGCAGTAATTCAGATACAGGAATACGAGTGAACAATGCAGAGTGTGAAATTCCTTTCATTTTTAAGTGAATGGTTGAAGTGATGGTCTGAAAATCCAACGGTTTGTCCCCAAGCTGGTTCAAATTGTTCCAACTACATTTTGTACGTTTGTCCTATCTCTGAAGCGATTTTAATTCCGTGTGCCAGTTTCTGCTCAAAACATGAGGATTCAATTCATCGGAATTTTTTTGCATTTTCTTTTTCCTGCTTGGTAGTCGTGGCCGAGTGGTTAAGGCGATGGACTTGAAATCCATTGGGGATACCGCGTGTAGGTTCAAAACCTGCTGACTACGGTGGGCAAAGATGTTTCTTCTTTCATGATGTTTGTGTCTGTTGCGATCGTTTCTCCTGGAAATATCTCCAAAATTTGTGTGTGTGTTTTCTTCATTTGACTGGGGTTTCTTTGCATTTTCGTTCACAAACTATATACGTGGCCGTGTCCCTCTGCGGCTTAAGTCCTGCAGACTACCATATATAAGGTTATCCTAACTCTGAAAATCTTTTAATTCTTAGTGGCTGTTTCCCCTGAAAATATCTCCAAAAGAAAAATACATTTTTCCTGCTTCTTCCTCATTTGATCGTAATTTCCTGCATTTTAGAAAAACTGCCCATGTAGTTTTGGCTGAGAGGAAAATACGATGGACTTGAAATCCATTTGGCTGCAATGCTCCCCGTGCAGGCTCAAAGCCTCCCGACTACGATTGGCAAAGATTTGCAGGATGTTTGAAGTCACTGTGCAAGGATCTCCAAGCTTCAAGTGCATCTTCAAAACTTCTTCCTCATTTGATTGGAATCTGTTTTCATTTTGAAGTTGCAACACACGTCGTGTGTCGTTAGCTGTTTCAGGGTGATTGCTGTTTCAAGTTTGTGTGTCAAGACAAGTTTGAGACATCCACTCTGCCTGAGTTCTCTCCCTCCTCTCTCACCTCTTTGAGCGAGGCAAAGCGTCCGAATACAGGACAACTGGCCCAAAGTAGGTCGGTCCAGTTTGTTTCCACCTACATCTGTGAGCGAACGTTCTCAGTCATAAACATCAACAAGTAGTTGACTGATTCACTACCGCTGAAACAGATCTGAGAAGGTTAATTAATATGATGAGGAACCGGTTGTTTACTGAGCATGGCGGAACAAAATACTCTTCAGAACTCCATCCGGCCCTTGAACCAAAATATTTGCCGATCCCTGGCCTAGTACAAACATCGGCCTATTTAATTTGTCCAGATAAATTAGGCTTACCGTAACCATCTGTCTGCAGTTACTTTTCCTTGTGACAAAAGATATTTTCAACTCTGCTCTGCAAATCACCCTAATGTGAGACCTGTCAGTCGCTCTGCAGCTAGCCAAAAAGCAGTACTGATAGGCGAAGGCACCAACACCCTTTTCCATCATTGGCATTAATGTAGTTTATTTCTCTGGTTTCTCTTCAGTGCGAATAAGCCTTTCACCTTTTACTTAAGATACTTACCTGGGAGGGGAGTCACGATGATCATGAAGGTGTTTCACACTTTAAGAAATCTTCCGTGAAACCTGCCTGGGGACTCAAGTGTCGGGTGGAAGGGAGCCTTTTTTTTGCCTTTTTGGAGAAACTACAAATCACAGCTGCAACATGGCGGAGGCTGGATCTTCACAGTCAGTCCCGAGGGCAGGTCTGAGGGCTACGCTATGCTATCAGTGGAAGAAGGAATAGGAGCCCATGATGACCAGCGACCTATATGGGAGCGCCGTCCTGTTTGGAGTGCTGAAACTCACGCGGAGGACTTACTCTGCCTGCAGACAAACAACCCGGAGAGGAACTTCAACATTACCTTCATGTGACAGGAGGTGAGCGACAGGGCCCTGGAGGAGAGCCGGCAGCTAGTGGGAGCAAGGCCGGTCTCCCTCTTCAACCTGCAAAGCCTGGAGAGGCCGAACTTTCAAGTGATAACAGTCCACATATTGTCATATAGGACTTAATCATTATCAAAAAAGGTGGCTATTCATGAATTAGTTGGCAACTAATCGGTTGAACAATTGTTGCAGCTCCAAAAAAGGATAATACATTTATTTTTTTAAATAAAAAACCATGAACTTAAAACTGTGTTAACAGTAAAATAATCTTGAGTGTTCAGTGGAATCCATACACTTTGAAGCCTAGTTATCTTTTGTACATATTGCTGGTGTATATTTTATTCTATTGACTTTAATTTATTAATTTTTAATATGTTATTGTTTTATTGTTGCTTTTTAAACATTTTAAATTTAATCTATTGAATGTGGGGTGGTTTCGGGGGGATGAGGCATTTCTCAGAGAGCGCTGCAAATGCAGAATTATTTTGCAATATTTCACAATTATTTTGATCCTAATAACTCCTAAAAATTGAAATTTCAAAGACCTTTATATTGAAATCAAAAGGCCAACGACTAGAACCTATAAATCTACACACTTGGCCACTTTAAAACAAAGGAAAACCGTGACTTACCTCTCTCTTAGTAGTACATTGCAGTGTTTGTCGGACAACAATGTGTCTATCTTACCATTCAGTATGACACTATATTATTGTGGCCCACGGATATTAAAGATGTCCACAATCACGTTGAATATCACTATTATTATTGACTTTATTGTACTAGATTTGATTAACCTGATGTTCATCTTGTTTATTTGCCTCCAAATATATAAAACACTGCCAAGCCAGAGCTTGATAAACAACCAGATCGCAAACTGCATTGGCTGGGAATCGAACCCAGGTCAACTGCTTGGAAGGCAGCTATGCTCACCACTATACCACCAATGCCCACACTGGTAAACATGTGAGGGTTTCTTGGATTGTCGTTTCTTACATTGACGTTAATCTTGTCAATCTGCCTCCAATGTGTGTTTCTCAAATCTGGCTGGAGCAGTTCCTTATTATCCATCAGTTGAGTCAGTACAAAACCAAAACATGTAGTGTGTAAGTCGATGGCAAGGTAGTTGGACTTAAAAAGAACTCTGTACTTTAAATTACCTATTCCCAGAATTACTCAAAATGATAAAGGTTGGAACGTACCGTTGTTGTTGAGGCTGTGCAAAGCCTTTTCAGGTGAGGTGGGCGAGTGGTTAAGGTGATGGACTGTTAATCCATTGTGCTCTGCACGCGTGGGTTCGAGTCCCATCATCATAGCTGGTGATAGAACATATATTTCTGTCAACATGCCTTTCAAACGCACTCAGAGAGTGTCTCTGTATCCTCATGGAGAGAGCGCATTGGACATCAAGGCCGCATAAGCAAGAAATTTAAAAGTTGCTTGTTTCACTCCTGTCAGGTGTCTGTCTTGTCATCTTTACACAATTCATAAAACAAAGAGCTGCAAAGTTCAACATTGTTTGCTGTGCAACCCTTGTCCAATCTACAGTAGCTCCTGCCTCATACTGTTAGAAAATCCATTCCTTTACTAACTGCTTACTCAAAATGATGAAGAATGCATCTGCTACCCGGGTGCTCTTGTCCGGGATATAGACTCCAGAATCCCACAGCTGCTGGATCAAAACCCATCTGCCTCCACTGTTTTGATCCACAAGGGAACCAACGATCTCAGGAACAAACAATCGAAGACACTTAAAGAAGGCATTTTGAAGCTTATTGACAGTCTTCCACAGTCGGAACGCCGGTTCATCGTATCCGGCCCGCTGCCGTGTCCCAGCTTTGGAGACATAAAATACAAGCATGTCCTTCAGTCCTTCACACACATGGTTCAAGGGATACTGCTGCTCCCTCAACGTACCGTTTGTGGACAACTTTGGCACCTTCTTAAACCATTCAAACGTCTTCAGACATGATGGAGTTCATCCAAACTTTCACGGATCACGCCCCCTTGCCTTGAACATGGAACTTATGCTGAAATCGTCTGTTCGCTGCTGATGCTTGGTGAGTCCGATCCACTCTGACATTAATGAATGTCACTCTGCTTTACAAAATCCTGTTGCTATAAACCATAGACCGAAATTACGTAACTTCCCTGTACCATACAGGAATCACCCAGAACAATAAAAATGTCTCTATTAAACGTCAGGACACTAACTAACAAGTCGTTTTTAGTTAATGAGCTTATAAGTACCCATAACCTGGATTTCTCTCCACTGACTGAGGCCTGGCTGGATAGAAATGGCACAGTTGCACTCATTGAGACAGCACCTCCTAATTTCAAGTTCATCCAGACAACTAGAGCGTTGGAATAGCTGCTGTCTTCTTCTCTGATATCTAGACTTGCAAGGAAATTCTCCTCTGAGAATTCACGTCATTTGAACACCTTACTTTATCTATGAACTGCAGTGCCCAGATTTTAATCATCGCTGTCTATCGGTCTATCAATTCTCTGAGCTACTGTCCAAGGTCTCCACTAATTATGATCGTGTAATAATCTCAGGTGATTTTAATATTCCTGTTGACAATCAAATAGACCCAGATGCTCAACCCTTCATTAGCCTATTGGAGAAATTTGACCTCACTCAGCATTTTCTGAACCCACCCACAATTAGGGGCATACTCTGGACTTGGTCATATCAAAAGGACTAAATATCACTGTACCCTTTGTCATGGATGTTGCTATTTGAGATCACTGTTGCATTTTATTTGACATGTCGGCTCTTCCTGTACAACAGAGAGGTACCAGAACAATTGTATCATTAACAATAATACCATTGAAACGTTTAAGAGAATTGTAAATAAGTTATGGATGGTCGAGAGAGAAAAAAAAGCGTAGTGTGTTGCTATTTTTCTCCGATGAACAAATTTAATGCCCTGTGCTCCGTCTGCAATAAAGTGGTGCCACATAGCAGCAACACTAGCAACCTGAGGTGTCTTGGAATTTGTTGCGTCGCAAAACAGCCCCATCGTATAAGATAATTATGAAGAGACGGTGCCAGGGGTCCCGAGAGAGAGCACATCATTTACATTTACATTTACATTTTTTTCATTTAGCAGACGCTTTTATCCAAAGAGACTTACAAGGGAGAATAACATTCAAGCTACATTGCGACAGAGACATTAGTGTAACAATAATTTCTCCCTCCTATTCTCCCTTGTATGTTGCTTTGGATAAAAGCGTCTGCTAAATGACTAAATGTAAATGTAATGTAAATAAATACTGCTAAGTAGTGCTAAGTAATTGTAGGTTAGGAGAGGAGGTACTCACTCAAGAGCTGGGTCTTCAAGTGCTTCTTAAAGACAGAGAGGGAGATCCCTGCTCTGGTCATTTTTGGCAGCGAGACCATCCGAGATCCGTGTCGAGACAGTGGGGTCGTCGGGCGGGAAGGACAGATAGAGTTGAGTATCATCAGCATAGCAGTGATATGAAAAGCCATGTGAGCGGATGATCGGGCCCAGGGAGGTGGTGTATGTGGCAAAGAGGGGGGGTCCTAGCACCGAGCCTTGGGGCACCCCTGTGGTGAGGTTGTGCGGCACAGACAGCTGGCCTTGCCATGTCACACTGAACGAGCGCCCAGTAAGGTAAGATTCGAACCAGGAAAGTGCACTGCCCGTTATGTCCATACTTGAGAGTATGGACAGGAGTATGCTGTGATTGACAGTGTCAAAAGCAGCTGATAAGTCTAGCAGAATGAGAACCGAGGATTTGGCAGCAGCTCTAGCAGTTTTTAAGGCCTCTGTCACAGACAACAGGGCTGTTTCGGTGGAGTGACCACTTTTGAAGCCAGATTGAATTGTATCGAGAAGGTTGTTTCTTGACAGGTATTCTGTAACCTGTCTAGAGACCGCCCTCTCTAAGGTTTTGGAAAGGAATGGGAGGAGAGAGACCAGCCGATAGTTTTCTACTTGATTGGGATCGAGTGAGGGTTTTTTGAGCAGTGGTGCGACCCGAGCCGCTTTGAAAGCGGAGGGGAAAATGCCGGAAGTTAGGGAAGAATTAATCATATGTGTGATTGCCGGGGTGATAGTCTGTGATATGGCTTGAAGGAGGTTAGATGGGATCGGATCTAGCGGACAGGTAGTAGAACGGCTACATGTTAGTGGTTTAGATACCTCACTTTCAGCGAGGGGGGTGAAACCAGGGAACGATGAGCCTAGGGCTGGAGAAGACAGGTTGTGAGTTAGTTGTTTAGTGAATTGGCTGCTGATGGCTGCCACTTTGTTAGTAAAAAAGGAGGCAAGGCAGTCAGCAGTGAGATTAGTAGCTGGGGGAGGTGGTGGAGGGTAAAGCAGAGACTTGAAGGTGGCGAATAACTTACGTGTGTCTGTGGCACCGTTGATCCTATCGTTGAAGAAGGCCTTCTTAGCAGCAGTGATGCTGGAAGAGAAGGAGGACAGCAGTGTCTGGTAGCTAGCAAGATCTTCAATTGTTTTGGATTTTGCCATTTCCTCTCGGCTGCTCTGAGGTCAGTGCGCGTTGTCCGGGGGGTGTCAGTCAGCCAAGGGTGCGACTGGGTTGATCGAGCAGGTCTGGTGGATAGTGGGCACAGGCTATCCAGACATGAGCTCAAGGTGGAGCATAGAGAGTCATTAGCATCATTAACCTGCAGAGAGGAGGATCATCAGGGGTCCCGGTGATTAGGGAGGTGAATTGTGACCTGTGACCTATGTAGGGGAACCAAATGGTAAATGTTGTCTTTGGCATAAAAGAGCCCGCCCGAGTTAATTCGACAGAGAATCCATCCGGCTCGGTTCTCTCCCCTTATCTTTCAAGGACGTTTTATACATTTGATAAAGGATATAAACCTTCACAGGACTTTATGTATTTGATAACAAAATGAGTCTTCTTGAGAGAAGGACTAGAATCACCAGAAACAGTCTGCCTACACATGCATGTACACATTCAGAAAAGAAAAGAAAATCTTCTGCTCTGAATTATGAGTAGGATTTGTGAATTGTTTGGTTGGTGTGTGAGTTTTTTCTTTTTGTGCTTGGAATGTGTGTGACAGTGCTTGCTGTGATTCCTGTTGGTTAAAGGAGCAGATAGTCATGGTGAAATAGAAGGAAAAGTTGTGCTTTTGATGCAAGAGAAGAGGTTTTGCGTTTCGGCTGCTGAGTGCAAGAAACCAGCTTTGATTTATGACTCTGTGCGTGGCCTAGGGGAGCTAAAACAGGATGTTCGCTCGCTGACGACCAGAGCAAACTGGAAGCTGTGCTTAAATTTAAGAGGTGGAGCAAGGGGTGGTGCTTCATACAGAGTGGAACTTAGTCGACTCCCCCTGACAAGAGGGGCGGAGAACAAGTATGACAGAAGAAAATAAATAAATAAATGAATATTAAAATAAAATGAAATAAAATAAATAGAAATAAAATCAATTAAATTGGAAAAAAGAATAAAAATAATTAACTAGAGGTGATAATACATTGACTAATATACTCATTAGATTCAAATGCGCGAAAAATAAAAAAGCTGATAATGTATGTCTCATTGAAATGTATTATAGTATGTATAAGAATTTAGAGTGGTCTTCAAGATTCAAGATTCAACATTCAAGATTTTTTATTTGTCACATACATATACATACTTTCATACATATATGCAGTGAAATGTAATGCAACGCACCCGGTGATAGCACACAATATGTCCTAGGAAAAAAAAAAAAAAAAAAAAATCTTTCTATAGGCCGAATAACTGACTCCTAAAACGTAATGCAGTAAGTTGAATTCTTATAGAATAAAAGAAAAATATATAGAATAAAATACAATAAAAATAAAAATAAATAAAATGGAATAGATAGAGGGAATATGCCTATGTATATACAGATATGTGCATTAAAGTGGCATGTGAATGTGAATAGAGTGAGGTAGTGTTTGGGATAATACAGCACAGTAAACAACAGTACGGCGCAGCAATACGGCATCACGAACAACCCTGAACAGTGACACAGTATGCGGTACAGTATGCTACATATAGTACAGTAGGTAGTGGAGCCTATGTGTATGGCTCAGTTAGGACCCCTGGTGAGGTTAGCATTGACAGTTCTAATGGCTTGCAGGAAAAAACTCAGTCTCAATCGCTCTGTTCTAGCTGTGTGACTGCGGCGGCGCTTGCCTGACCGCAGCAGCTGGAACAGTCCGTTGTTGGGGTGATGAGGATCCTTCATGATCCAGCGGGCTCTGCTACTACACCTCCTGGTGTATAATTCCTGCAAGGGGGGGAGGGTAGTTCCAGTGGTGCGTTCAGCTGAACCACGCAGGTGGAGGCTGTTGTCCTGGCACCAGAGTGACAGGTCAGCCACCTCCTCGCGGTAGGCCTTCTCATCGCAGTCGGTGATCAGGCCCACGACCACGGTGTCGTCAGCAAACTTGATGATGGTGTTGGAGCTGGACCTGGCCACACAGTCATGTGTGTACAGGGAGTACAGTAAGGGGCTGAGGACGCAGCCCTGGGGGTATCCTCTATTCAGGGTGAGGGAGCTTGACATGTACTTCCCCACCCTGACCACCTGGGGGCGGGCTGTGAGGAAGTCCAGGATCCAGGTGCACAGCGGAGCATTCAGTCCGAGCTCCATCAGCTTGACAGCCAGTCTGGTGGGGACTATGGTGTTGAAAGCTGAACTATAATCGATGAACAGCATTCTCACATAGGCCCCCTTCTGGCCATCCAGATGCGTGAGCGTGGTGTGCGGTACCTCGGAGACCGCGTCATCAGTGGATCTGTTTTGCCGGTACGCGAACTGCAAAAGGTCCAAGGTGCGCAGATGTAAACCTTGATCAGCCTCTCGAAACACTTCATGACCACCGAGGTGAGGGCCACCGGACGGTAGTCATTCAGGCAGGTTGGAGAGGTGATCATCGGGACAGGAACGACGGTGGACCTCTTGAAGCAGGACGGGACCACTGATTCAGCCAGCGAGATGTTGAATATTGTAGTGAACACCGGAGCTAGCTGGTTAGCACAAGTCTTCAGTACTCGCCCAGATATGCCATCTGGGCCCGCAGCTTTCTTGGTGTTCACCCGCATCAAAGCCCTCCTGACCTCGTGCACGGACACTGAGAGTGCGCGCTCATCCCCAGCGGTGTAACTCCAATTAGCCGGCGAGCTAGCGGTGTTGCTGCCAGACTCGAACCGCGCATAAAAGGAGTTCAGTTGGTTGGCTAGGGAGGCGTCCACACTCGTGGCTGGGGGGGAGCTGCTCTTGTAATTTGTAATAGTCCGCAGCCCCTGCCACAAGCGTCTTGTGTCCCCCCGCTCCATCTGTAGCTCCACGGTCTCCCTGTACGTCCGTTTAGCGTCCCTCACCGCCCTCCGCAGATGTTATGACGACGCTTTGTAATTGTCCATATTACCAGATACAAGACCGTCGTTGTAAGCGGCCGTGCGAGCATTCAGAGCTCAGCAGATGGATTTATCAACCCACGGTTTCTGGTTTGGGAATATCCGAACTTTCACCGTGGGAACGATATCATTCGCTAGCGTAGTTACAAAACTTACTACAACCTCCGTAAACTCGCTGACGTCACTTGAACTTGATTGGAACATGTCCCAGTCTACGTCAGTCAGAGCGTCCTGAAGCGCAGCCTCCGATTGGTCCGTCCACCGCTTCACTTCCCTCGTCATCATCAGATCCCGCGCGATCAGAGGCCTGTAAACAGGAACCAGCGAGATTGTGGCGTGATCTGATTTCCCGAAAGCAGGTAGCGAGACGGGCTTGTATCCGTTCTTGTAAGGTGTGTAACAATGGTCCAAAGTTCTATCTCCCCTGTTGGCACACGTGATGTGTTGGTGGAAATTAGGCAGAACTTTTTTAAGGTTGGCCCTGTTAAAGTCCCCAGTCACCACCACAGCCGCGTCGGGATGTCTGTTCTGAAATCCGCACAACACATCGTACAGAACCGACAGAGCTGTGTCGGTGTCTGCTTGTGGTGGGATATAAACGGCTGTAATGATGACCGTGCTAAATTCCCGGGGGAGATAAAATGGACGGTATAGGATGGTCAGCTGTTCCAGGTTCTGCGAGCAGGAGTGGGAGAGGAATTTGGTGTTGTTGGAGTTACACCAGCAGTTGTTTACCATTAGGCAGACGCCTCCACCTTTGGATTTCCCCGACTCTCCCGTTCTGTCGCCGCGGAACATGGAGAAGGCCTCGGCTGGACGTATGGCTTCATCCGGCATCAGTGAGTTCAACCATGTTTCCGTCAGACAGAGGACGCAACAGTTCGTCGTGTCTCGCTGGAATTTAATCCTCGCTCGAAGTTCATCCATCTTGTTCTCCAGGGACTGGACGTTAGCAAGAAGGACGCTTGGCAGAGGTGGACGGCAAGGTTGCGCCCTCATTCTGACCCGAATGCCGCTTCGTTTACCTCGGTGCTTCCTCCGTGGGCCCGCTCGTGGAACAGCGGCTCCAATTTTGTTGTTGTTGTTGT